>NC_135497.1:80648176-81023024 GCF_052857255.1 Amblyomma americanum | reverse complement strand
GAAGAATTAAAGATATCAATGCATGGAGCCGTGAAGTGGTCAGAAAAGTGTAGGTGCTCGCAGAGACGGTGGCTGATGAAAGTGAAGCAGGGGCACAAGACAGACGTCTGCTTAACCTGTGGAATCGAAAGAATCAGTGGGAAGAGCAGCTTGGGGGCCGCACTTGGGACAGTGGGCTCCGAAAAAGGATCCCCAACTCGGCAGAGAGATAGGGCGCACAGGAGTAACCAAGGAGAAATAAAGGATATCAATTCATGGAGCCGCAAAGTGGTCAGAGTGGTGGAGGAGGTCACAGAGATGGTGGCTGATGAAAGCGAAGCAGGACACAAGACAGACGTCTGCTTAACCTGTGGAAGCGAAAGAAGCAGTGGGAAGAGCAGCTTAGGGGCCGCACGTAGGACAGTGGGCTCGGAGAAAGGATCAACAACTCGGCAGAGAGATAGGGCGCACAGAAGTAACCTAGGAGAAATAAAGGATATCAATGCATGAAGCCGTGAAGTGGTCAGAGAAGTGGGGGAGATCACAGAGACGGTGGCTGAAGAAAGCGAAGCACGGGCACTAGACAGACAACTGCTTAACCTGTAGAAGCTAAAGAAGGAGTGGGAAGAGCAGCTTAGGGGCCGCACGTGCGACAGTGGGCTCCGAAAAGGAGCCCCAACTCGGCAGAGAGATAGGGCGCACAGGAGTACCCAAGGAGAAATAAAGGATATCAATGCATAGAGCCGCGAAGTGGTCACAGAAGTGGAGGAGGTCACAGAGATGGTGGGTATGAAAGCGAAGCAGGGCCACTAGAGACATCTGCTTACCATGCTAAAGCGAAAGAAGCAGTTGGAAGAGCAGCTTTGGGGCCACACGTGGGACAGTGGGCTCCGAAAAAGGATCCCCAACTCGGCAGAGAGATAGGGCGCACAGGAGTAACCTAGGCGAAATAAAGGTTATCAATGCATAGAGCCGCGAAGAGGTCAAAGAAGTGGAGGAGGTCACAGAGACGGTTGCTGATGAAAGTGAAGCAGGGGCACAAGACAGACGTCTGCTTAACCTGTGGAAGCGAAAGAAGCAGTGGGAAGAGCAGCTTGGGGGCCGCACGTGGGACAGTGGGCTCCGAAAAAGGATCCCCAACTCGGCAGAGAGATAGGGCTCACAGGAATAACCTAGGCGAAATAAACGATATCAATGCATAGAGCCGCGAAGTGGTCACAGAAGTGGAGCAGGTCACAGAGACGGTGGGTATGAAAGCGAAGCAGGGCCACAAGACAAACACTTGCTTAACATGTGAAAGCGAAAGAAGCAGTGGGAAGAGCAGCTTGGGGGCCACACGTGGGACTGTGGGCTCCGAAAAAGGATCCCCAACTCGGCAGAGAGATAGGGCGCACAGGAGTAACCTAGACGAAATAAAGGATATCAATGCATAGAGCCGCGAAGTGGTCACAGAATCTGAGTACGTCACAGAGACGGTTGCTGATGAAAGCGAAGCAGGGGCACTAGACAGACATCTGCTTCACCTATGGAAGCGAAAGGAGAAGTGGGAAGAGCACCTTGGGGGCCGCACGTGGGACAGTGGGCTCCGGAAAAGGATCCCCAACTCGGCAACGAAATATCGCGACAGGAGTAACCTAGGCGAAATAAAGGATATCAATGCATAAGCCGCAAAGTGGTCGCAGAAGTGGAGGAGGTCACAGAGACGGTGGATATGAAAGCGAAGCAGGGGCACTAAACAGATATCTGCTTAACCTGTGCAAGCGATAGAAGCAGTGGGAAGAGCAGCTTAGGGGCCGCACGTCAAACAGTGGGCTCCGAAAAAGGATCCCTAACTCGGCAGACAGATATGGCGCACAGAGTAACCTAGGAGAAATAAAGGATATCAATGCATGGAGCCGCGAAGTGGTCACAGAAGTGGAGGAGGTCACGGAGACAGTGGCTCATGAAAGCGAAGCAGGGGCACAAGACAGACGTCTGCTTTACCTGTGGAAGCGAAAGAAACAGTGGGAAGAGCAGCTTATGGGCCGCACGTGGGACAGTGGGCTCTGAGAAAGGATCCCCAACTCGGCAGAGAGATAGGGCGCACAGAAGTAACCTAGGAGAAATAAAGGATATCAATGCATGGAGCCGCGAAGTGGTCAGAGAAGTTGGGGAGGTTACGGAGACGGTGGCTCATGAAAGCGATGCAGGGGCACAAGACAGACGTCTGCTTAACCTGTGGAAGCGAAAGAAGCAGTGGGAAGAGCAGCTTAGGTGCCGCACGTGGGACAGTGGGCTTTAAGAAAGGATCCCCAACTCGGAAGACAGATAGGACGCACAGAAGTAACCTAGGAGAAATAAGGGATGTCAATGCATGGAGCCGCGAAGTGGTCAGAGAAGTGGAGGAGATCCCAGAGACGGTGGCTGATGAAATCGAAGCACGTGCACTAGACAGACGTCTGCTTAATCTGTCGAAGCTAACGAATCGGTGGGAAGAGCAGCTTAGGGGCCGTTCGTGCGAATGTGGGCTGCGGAAAGCATCCCCAACTCGGCAGAGAGATAGGGCGCACAGGAGTAACCTGGGAGAATTAAAGATATCAATGCATGGAGCCGTGAAGTGGTCAGAAAAGTGGAGGTGGTCGCTGAGACGGTGGCTGATGAAAGCGGAGGGGCACAAGACAGACGTCTGCTTAACCTGTGGAAGCGAAACAAGCAGTGGGAAGAGCAGATTGGAGGCCGCATGTGGGACAGTAGACAAAGAAAAAGGATCCCCAACTCGGCAGAGAGATAGGGCGCACAGGAGTAACCTAGGAGAAATAAAGGATATCAATGCAAGGAGCCGCGAAGTGGTCACAGAAGTGGAGGAGGTCACAGAGACGGTTGCTGATGAAAGCGAAGCAGGGGCACTAGACAGACATCTGCTTAACCATGGAAGCGAAAGAAGAAGTGGGAAGAGCAGCTTGGGTTCCGCACGTGGGACAGTGGGCTCCGAAAAAGGATCCCCAACTCGGCAGAGAGATAGGGCGAACAGAAGTAACCTAGGAGAAATAAAGGATATCAATGCATGGAGCCGCGAAGTGGTCAGAGAAGATGGGGATGTCACGGAAATGGTGGCTCATGAAAGCGAAGCAGGGCCACTAGACAGACACCTGCTTAACATGTGAAAGCGAAAGAAGCAGTGGGAAGAGCAGCTTGGGGGTCGCACTTGGGACAGTGGGCTCCGAAAAAGGATCCCCAACTCGGCAGAGAGATAGGGCACACAAGAGTAACCTAGGCGAAATAAAGGATATCAATGCATTGAGCTGCGAAGTGGTCACAGAAGTGGAGGAGGTCACAGAGACGGTTGCTGATGAAAGCGAAGCAGGGGCACTAGACACACATCTGCTTAACCTGTGGAAGCGAAAGAAGAAGTGGAAAGAGCAGCTTGGGGGCCGCACGTGGGACAGTGGGCTCCGAAAAAGGATCCCTAAATCGGCAGACAGATAGGGCGCACTGGATTAACCTAGGGGAATAAATGATATTAATGCATGGAGCGTGAAGGGGTCACAGAAGTGGAGGTCACAGAGACGGTGGATCATGAACGCGAAGCAGGGGCACTAGACAGACGTCTGCTTAACCTGTGGAAGCGAAAGAAACAGTGGGAAGAGCAGCTTATGGGCCGCACGTGGGACAGTGGGCTCTGAGAAAGGATCCCCAACTCGGCAGAGAGATAGGGACCACAGGAGTAACCTAGGAGAAATAAAGGATATCAATGCATGGAGCCGCGAAGTGGTCACAGAAGTGGAGGAGGTCACGGAGACAGTGGCTCATGAAAGCGAAGCAGGGGCACAAGACAGACGTCTGTTTACCTGTGGAAGCGAAAGAAACAGTGGGAAGAGCAGCTTATGGGCCGCACGTGGGACAGTGGGCTCTGAGAAAGGATCCCCAACTCGGCAGAGAGATAGGGCGCACAGAAGTAACCTAGGAGAAATAAAGGATATCAATGCATGGAGCCGCGAAGTGGTCAGAGAAGTTGGGGAGGTTACGGAGACGGTGGCTCATGAAAGCGATGCAGGGGCACAAGACAGACGTCTGCTTAACCTGTGGAAGCGAAAGATGCAGTGGGAAGAGCAGCTTAGGTGCCGCACGTGGGACAGTGGGCTTCAAGAAAGGATCCCCAACTCGGAAGAGAGATAGGACGCACAGAAGTAACCTAGGAGAAATAAGGGATGTCAATGCATGGAGCCGCGAAGTGGTCAGAGAAGTGGAGGAGGTCACAGAGACGGTGGCTGATGAAATCGAAGCACGTGCACTAGACAGACGTCTGCTTAATCTGTCGAAGCTAACGAATCGGTGGGAAGAGCAGCTTAGGGGCCGCACGTGCGAATGTGGGCTGCGGAAAGGATCCCCAACTCGGCAGAGAGATAGGGCGCACAGGAGGAACCTGGAAGAATTAAAGATATCAATGCATGGAGCCGTGAAGTGGTCAGAAAAGTGGAGGTGCTCGCAGAGACGGTGGCTGATGAAAGTGAAGCAGGGGCACAAGACAGACGTCTGCTTAACCTGTCGAATCGAAAGAATCAGTGGGAAGAGCAGCTTGGGGGCCGCACTTGGCACAGTGGGCTCCGAAAAAGGATCCCCAACTCGGCAGAGAGATAGGGCGCACAGGAGTAACCAAGGAGAAATAAAGGATATCAATTCATGGAGCCGCAAAGTGGTCAGAGTGGTGGAGGAGGTCACAGAGATGGTGGCTGATGAAAGCGAAGCAGGACACAAGACAGACGTCTGCTTAACCTGTGGAAGCGAAAGAAGCAGTGGGAAGTGCAGCTTGGGGGCCGCACTTGAGACAGTGGGCTCCGAAAAAGGATCCCCAACTCGGCAGAGAGATAGGGCGCAGAGGAGTAACCTAGGCGAAATAAAAGATATCAATGCATAGAGCCGCGAAGAGGTCAAAGAAGTGGAGGAGGTCACAGAGACGGTTGCTGATGAAAGTGAAGCAGGGGCACAAGACAGACGGCTGCTTAACCTGTGGAAGCGAAAGAAGCAGTGGGAAGAGCAGCTTGGGGGCCGCACGTGGGACAGTGGGCTCCAAAAAAGGATCCCCAACTCGGCAGAGAGATAGAGCTCACAGGAATAACCTAGGCGAAATAAACGATATCAATGCATAGAGCCGCGAAGTGGTCAGAGAAGTGGAGGAGATCACAGAGACGGTGGCTGATGAAAGCGAAGCACGGGCACTAGACAGACATCTGCTTAACCTGTAGAAGCGAAAGAAGCAGTGGGAAGAGCATCGTAGGAGGCGCAAGTGGGAGAGTGGGCTTCGAAAAAGGATCCCTAACTCGGCAGAGGGGTAGGGCGCTCAGGAGTAAACTAGGAGAAATCAAGTATATGAATGTTTGGAGCCGCGAGGTGGTCACAAAAGTGGAGGAGGTCACAGAGACGGTGGCTCATGAAAGCGAAGCAGGGGCACTAGACAGACGTCTGCTTAACCTGTGGAAGCGAATGAAGCAGTAGGAAGAGCAGCTTACGGGCCGCACGTCGGACAGTGGGCTTCGAAAAAGGATCCCTAACTCGGCAGACAGATAGGGCGCACAGGAGTAACCTAGGAGAAATAAAGGATATCAATGCATGAAGCCGCGAAGTGGTCACAGAAGTGGAGGAGGTCACAGAGACGGTGGCTCATGAAAGCGAAGCAGGAGCATTAGACAGACCTCAGCTTAACCTGTGGAGTCAAAAGAAGCAGTGAAAAGAGCATCTTATGGGCCGCACGTGGGACAGTGGGCTTCGAAAAAGGATCCCTAACTCGGCAAAGAGGTAGGGCGCTCAGGTATAACCAAGGAGAAATAAAGGATATCAATGCATGGAGCCGCGAAGTGGTCACAGAAGTGGAGGAGGTCACGGAGACGGTGGCTCATGAAAGCGAAGCAGGGGCATTAGACAGACGTCTGCTTAACCATGGAAGCGAAAGAAGAAGTGGGAAGAGCAGCTTGGGGGCCGCACGTGGGACAGTGGGCTCCGAAAAAGGATCCCCAACTCGGCAGTGAGATAGGGCGAACAGAAGTAACCTAGGAGAAATAAAGGATATCAATGCATGGAGCCGCGAAATGGTCAGAGAAGTTGGGGATGTCACGGAAACGGTGGCTTATGAAAGCGAAGCAGGGCCACTAGACAGACACCTGCTTAACATGTGAAAGTGAAAGAAGCAGTGGGAAGAACAGCTTGGGGGTCGCACTTGGGACAGTGGGCTCCGAAAAAGGATCCCCAACTCGGCAGAGATAGGGCACACAAAAGTAACCTAGGCGAAATAAAGGATATCAATGCATTGAGCTGCGAAGTGGTCACAGGAGTGGAGGAGGTCACAGAGACGGTTGCTGATGAAAGCGAAGCAGGGGCACTAGACACACATCTGCTTAACCTGTGGAAGCGAAAGAAGAAGTGGAAAGAGCAGCTTGGGGGCCGCACGTGGGACAGTGGGCACCGAAAAAGGATCCCTAAATCGGCAGACAGACAGGGCGCACAGGAGTAACCTAGGGGAATAAATGATATTAATGCATGGAGCGTGAAGGGGTCACAGAAGTGGAGGTCACAGAGACGGTGGATCATGAACGCGAAGCAGGGGCACTAGACAGACGTCTGCTTAACCTGTGGAAGCGAAAGAAGCAGTGGGAAGAGCAGCTTAGGGACTGCACATCGGACAGTGGGCACCGAAAAATGATCCCCAACTCGGCAGAGAGATAGGGCGCACAGAAGTAACCTAGGAGAAATAAAGGATATCAATGCATGGAGCCGCGAAGTGGTCAGAGAAGTTGGGGAGGTTACGGAGACGGTGGCTCATGAAAGCGATGCAGGGGCACAAGACAGACGTCTGCTTAACCTGTGGAAGCGAAAGAAGCAGTGGAAAGAGCAGCTTAGGTGCCGCACGTGGGACAGTGGGCTTCAAGCAAGGATCCCCAACTCGGAAGAGAGATAGGACGCACAGAAGTAACCTAGGAGAAATAAGGGATGTCAATGCATTGAGCCGCGAAGTGGTCAGAGAAGTGGAGGAGGGAACAGAGACGGTGGCTGATGAAATCGAAGCACGTGCACTAGACAGACGTCTGCTTAATCTGTCGAATCTAACGAATCGGTGGGAAGAGCAGCTTAGGGGCCGCACGTGCGAATGTGGGCTGCGGAAAGGATCCCCAACTCCGCAGAGAGATAGGGCGCACAGGAGGAACCTGGAAGAATTAAAGATATCAATGCATGGAGCCGTGAAGTGGTCAGAAAAGTGGAGGTGCTCGCAGAGACGGTGGCTGATGAAAGTGAAGCAGGGGCACAAGACAGACGTCTGCTTAACCTGTCGAATCGAAAGAATCAGTGGGAAGAGCAGCTTGGGGGCCGCACTTGGCACAGTGGGCTCCGAAAAAGGATCCCCAACTCGGCAGAGAGATAGGGCGCACAGGAGTAACCAAGGAGAAATAAAGGATATCAATTCATGGAGCCGCAAAGTGGTCAGAGTGGTGGAGGAGGTCACAGAGATGGTGGCTGATGAAAGCGAAGCAGGACACAAGACAGACGTCTGCTTAACCTGTGGAAGCGAAAGAAGCAGTGGGAAGAGCAGCTTGGGGGCCGCACTTGAGACAGTGGGCTCCGAAAAAGGATCCCCAACTCGGCAGAGAGATAGGGCGCAGAGGAGTAACCTAGGCGAAATAAAAGATATCAATGCATAGAGCCGCGAAGAGTTCAAAGAAGTGGAGGAGGTCACAGAGACGGTTGCTGATGAAAGTGAAGCAGGGGCACAGGACAGACGGCTGCTTAACCTGTGGAAGCGAAAGAAGCAGTGGGAAGAGCAGCCTGGGGGCCGCACGTGGGACAGTGGGCTCCGAAAAAGGATCCCCAACTCGGCAGAGAGATAGGGCTCACAGGAATAACCTAGGCGAAATAAACGATATCAATGCATAGAGCCGCGAAGTGGTCAGAGTGGTGGATAAGGTCACAGAGATGGTGGCTGATGAAAGTGAAGCAGGGGCACAAGACAGACGTCTGCTTAACCTGTTGAAGCGAAAGAAGCAGTGGGAAGAGCAGCTTGGGGCCGCACTTGAGACTGTGGGCTCCGAAAAAGGATCCCCAACTCGGCAGAGATAGGGCGCACAGGAGTAACCTAGGCGAAATAAAGGATATCAATGCATAGAGGCGCGAAGAGGTCAAAGAAGTGGAGGAGGTCACAGAGACGGTTGCTGATGAAAGTGAAGCAGGGGCACAAGACAGACGTCTGCTTAACCTGTGGAAGCGAAGCAGTGGGAAGAGCAGCTTAGGGGCCGCACGTGCGACAGTGGGCTGCGAAATGGATCCCCAACTGGGCAGAGAGATGGAGCGCACAGGAGTAACCTAGGAGAAATTAAGGATATCAATGCATGGAGCCGCAAAGTGGTAAGAGAAGTGGAGGAGGTCAGAGAGACGGTGGCTGATGAAAGCGAAGGAGGGGCATAAGACAGACGTCTGCTTAACCTGTGGAAGCGAAAGAAGCAGTGGGAAGAGCAGCTTAGGGGCCGCACGTAGGACAGTGGGCTCGGAGAAAGGATCCCCAACTCGGCAGAGAGATAGGGCGCACAGAAGTAACCTAGGAGAAATAAAGGATATCAATGCATGAAGCCGTGAAGTGGTCAGAGAAGTGGAGGAGATCACAGAGACGGTGGCTGATGAAAGCGAAGCACGGGCACTAGACAGACATCTGCTTAACCTGTAGAAGCTAAAGAAGGAGTGGGAAGAGCAGCTTAGGGGCCGCACGTGCGACAGAGGGCTCCGAAAAGGAGCCCCAACTCGGCAGAGAGATAGGGCGCACAGGAGTACCCAAGGAGAAATAAAGGATATCAATGCATGGAGCCGCGAAGTGATCACAGAAGTGGAGGAGGTCACAGAGACGGGGGCTCATGAAAGCGAAGCAGGGGCACTAGACAGACATCTGCTTGACCTGTGGAAGCGAAAGAAGAGGGAAGAGCAGCTTGGGGGCCGCACGTGGGACAGTGGGCTCCGAAAAAGGACCCCCAACTCGTCAGAGAGATAGGGCTCACAGGAATAACCTAGGCGAAATAAAGGATATCATTGCATAGAGCCGCGAAGTGGTCACAGAAGTAGAGCAGGTCACAGAGACGGTGGGTATGAAAGCGAAGCAGTAGGCAGATATCTGCTTAACCTGTGGAAGCGAAAGAAGCAGTGGCAAGAGCAGCTTGGGGGCCGCACGTGGCACTGTGGACAAAAAAAGGATCCCCAACTCGGCAGAGAGATAGGGCGCACAGGAGTAAACTAGGAGACATAAAGGATATCAATGCATGGAGCCGCGAAGTGGTCACAGAAGTGGAGGAGGTCACAGAGATGGTGGGTATGAAAGCGAAGCAGGGGCACTAGACAGACATCTGCTTAACCTGTGGAAGCGAAAGAAGAAGTGGAAAAGCAGCTTGGGGGCCGCACGTGGGACAGTGGGCTCCGAAAAAGGATCCCCAACTCGGCAGAGAGATAGGGCGACACAGGAGTAACCTAGGCGAAATAAAGGATATGAATGCATAGAGCCGCGAAGTGGTCACAGAAGTGGAGGAGGTCACAGAGATGGTGGGTATGAAAGCGAAGCAGGGCCACTAGAGACATCTGCTTACCATGTTAAAGCGAAAGAAGCAGTTGGAAGAGCAGCTTTGGGGCCACACGTGGGACAGTGGGCTCCGAAAAAGAATCCCCAACTCGGCAGAGAGATAATGCGCACAGGAGTAACCTAGGCGAAATAAAGGATATCAATGCATAGAGCCGCGAAGAGGTCAAAGAAGTGGAGGAGGTCACAGAGACGGTTGCTGATGAAAGTGAAGCAGGGGCACAAGACAGACGTCTGCTTAACCTGTGGAAGCGAAAGAAGCAGTGGGAAGAGCAGCTTGGGGGCCGCACGTGGGACAGTGGGCTCCGAAAAAGGATCCCCAACTCGGCAGAGAGATAGGGCTCACAGGAATAACCTAGGCGAAATAAACGATATCAATGCATAAGCCGCAAAGTGGTCGCAGAAGTGGAGGAGGTCACAGAGACGGTGGGTATGAAAGCGAAGCAGGGGCACTAAACAGATATCTGCTTAACCCGTGCAAGCGATAGAAGCAGTGGGAAGAGCAGCTTATTGGCCGCACGTCGAACAGTGGGCTCCGAAAAAGGATCCCTAACTCGGCAGACAGATATGGCGCACAGAGTAACCTAGGAGAAATAAAGGATATCAATGCATGGAGCCGCGAAGTGGTCACAGAAGTGGAGGAGGTCACGGAGACAGTGGCTCATGAAAGCGAAGCAGGGGCACAAGACAGACGTCTGCTTTACCTGTGGAAGCGAAAGAAACACTGGGAAGAGCAGCTTATGGGCCGCACGTGGGACAGTGGGCTCTGAGAAAGGATCCCCAACTCGGTAGAGAGATAGGGCGCACAGAAGTAACCTAGGAGAAATAAAGGATATCAATGCATGGAGCCGCGAAGTGGTCAGAGAAGTTGGGGAGGTTACGGAGACGGTGGCTCATGAAAGCGATGCAGGGGCACAAGACAGACGTCTGCTTAACCTGTGGAAGCGAAAGAAGCAGTGGGAAGAGCAGCTTAGGTGCCACACGTGGGACAGTGGGCTTCAAGAAAGGATCCCCAACTCGGAAGACAGATAGGACGCACAGAAGTAACCTAGG
The DNA here is from genome assembly GCF_052857255.1 of Amblyomma americanum. Taxonomy (NCBI): domain Eukaryota; kingdom Metazoa; phylum Arthropoda; class Arachnida; order Ixodida; family Ixodidae; genus Amblyomma; species Amblyomma americanum. Next base: position 81,012,415 of record NC_135497.1, on the reverse strand, counting down.
AGAAATAAGGGATGTCAATGCATGGAGCCGCGAAGTGGTCAGAGAATTGGAGGAGATCCCAGAGACGGTGGCTGATGAAATCGAAGCACGTGCACTAGACAGACGTCTGCTTAATCTGTCGAAGCTAACGAATCGGTGGGAAGAGCACCTTAGGGGCCGTTCGTGCGAATGTGGGCTGCGGAAAGAATCCCCAACTCGGCGGAGAGATAGGGCGCACAGGAGTAACCTGGGAGAATTAAAGATATCAATGCATGGAGCCGTGAAGTGGTCAGAAAAGTGGAGGTGGTCGCTGAGACGGTGGCTGATGAAAGCGGAGGGGCACAAGACAGACGTCTGCTTAACCTGTGGAAGCGAAAGACGCACTTGGAAGAGCCGCTTAGGGGCCGCACGTGGGACAGTGGCCTCCGAGAAAGGATCCCCAACTCGGCAGAGAGATAGGGCACACAGAAGTAACCTATGAGAAATAAAGATATCAATGCATGGTGCCTTGAAGTGGTCAGAGAAGTGGAGGAGGTCACAGAGACGGTGGCTGATGAAAGTGAAGCAGGGGCACAAGAGAGACGTCTGCTTAACCTGTGGAAGCGAAAGAAGCAGCGGGAAGAGCAGCTTAGAGCCGCACGTGCGACAGTGGGCTGCGAAATGGATCCCCAACTGGGCAGAGAGATGGAGCGCACAGGAGTAACCTAGGAGAAATAAAGGATATCAATGCATGGAGCCGCAAAGTGGTAAGAGAAGTGGAGGAGGTCAGAGAGACGGTGGCTGATGAAAGTGAAGGAGGGGCATAAGACAGACGTCTGCTTAACCTGTGGAAGCGAAAGAAGCAGTGGGAAGAGCAGCTTAGGGGCCGCACGTAGGACAGTGGGCTCGGAGAAAGGATCCCCAACTCGGCAGAGATATAGGGCGCACAAAAGTAACTTAGGAGAAATAAAGGATATCAATGCATGAAGCCGTGAAGTGGTCAGAGAAGGGGAGGAGATAATAGAGACGGTGGCTGATGAAAGCGAAGCACGGGCACTAGACAGACATCTGCTTAACCTGCAGAAGCTAAAGAAGGAGTGGGAAGAGCAGCTTAGGGGCCGCACGTGCGACAGTGGGCTCCGAAAAGGAGCCCCAACTCGGCAGAGAGATAGGGCGCACAGGAGTAACCAAGGAGAAATAAAGGATATCAATGCATGGAGCCGCAAAGTGGCAGAGAGGTGGAGGAGGTCACAGAGATGGTGGCTGATGATAGCGAAGCAGGACTCAAGACAGACGTCTGCTTAACCTGTGGAAGCGAAAGAAGCAGTGGGAAGAGCATATTAGGAGGCGCAAGTGGGACAGTGGGCTTCGAAAAAGGATCCCTAACTCGGCAGAGGGGTAGGGCGCTCAGAAGTAACCTAGGAGAAATAAAGGATATCAATGCATGGAGCCGCGAAGTGGTCACAGAAGTGGAGGAGGTCACAGAGACGGGGGCTCATGAAAGCGAAGCAGGGGCACTAGACAGACGTCTGCTTAACCTGTGGAAGCGAAAGAAGCAGTGGGAAGAGCAGCTTGGGGGCCGCACATGGGACAGTGGGCTCCGAAAAAGGATCCCCAACTCGGCAGAGAGATAGTGCTCACAGGAATAACCTAGGCGAAATAAACGATATCAATGCATAGAGCCGCGAAGTGGTCACAGAAGTGGAGCAGGTCACAGAGACGGTGGGTATGAAAGCGAAGCAGGGCCACTAGACAGACACCTGCTTAACATGTGAAAGCGATAGAAGCAGTGGGAAGAGCAGCTTGGGGGCCACACGTGGGACAGTGGGCTCCGAAAAAGGATCCCCAACTCGGCAGAGAGATAGGGCGCACAGGAGTAACCTAGACGAAATAAAGGATATCAATGCATAGAGCCGCGATGTGGTCACAGAGGCTGAGGACGTCACAGAGACGGTTGCTGATGAAAGCGAAGCAGGGGCACTAGACAGACATCTGCTTCACCTATGGAAGCGAAAGAAGTGGGAAGAGCACCTTGGGGGCCGCACATGGGACAGTGGGCTCCGAAAAAGGATCCCCAACTCGGCAACAAGATAGCGCGACAAGAGTAACCTAGGCGAAATAAAGGATATCAAAGCATAGAGCCCCAAAGTGGTCACAGAAGTGGAGGAGGTCACAGAGACGGTAGGTATGAAAGCGAAGCAGGGGCCCTAAACAGATATCTGCTTAACCTGTGCAAGGGATAGAAGCAGTGGGAAGAGCAGCTTAGGGGCCGCACGTCGAACAGCGGGCTCCGAAAAGTATCCCTAACTCGGCAGACAGATATGGCGCACAGGAGTAACCTAGGAGAAATAAAGGTTATCAATGCATGGAGCCGCGAAGTGGTCACAGCAGTGGGGGAGGTCACGGAGACAGTGGCTCATGAAAGCGAAGCAGGGGCACAAGACAGACGTCTGATTTACCTGTTGAAGCGAAAGAAACAGTGGGAAGAGCAGCTTATGGGCCGCACGTGGGACAGTGGGCTCTGAGAAAGGATCCCCAAATCGGCAGAGAGATGAAGCGCACAGAAGTAACCTAGGAGAAATAAAGGCTATCAATGCATGGAGCCGCGAAGTGGTCAGAGGAGTTGGGGAGGTTACGGAGACGGTGGCTCATGAAAGCGAAGCAGGGGCACAAGACAGACGTCTGCTTAACCTGTGGAAGCGAAAGAAGCAGTGGGAAGAGCAGCTTAGGTGCCGCACGTGGGACAGTGGGGTTCAAGAAAGGATCCCCAACTCGGAAGAGAGAAAGGACGCACAGAAGTAACCTAGGAGAAATAAGGGATGTCAATGCATGGAGCCGCGAAGTGGTCAGAGAAGTGGAGGAGATCACAGAGACGGTGGCTGATGAAATCGAAGCACGTGCTCTAGACAGACGTCTGCTTAATCTGTCGAACCTAACGAATCGGTGGAAAGAGCAGCTTAGGGGCCGCACGTGCGAATGTGGGCTGCGGAAAGGATCCCCAACTCGGCAGAGAGATAGGGCGCACAGGAGTAACCTGGGAGAATTAAAGATATCAATGCATGGAGCCGTGAAGTGGTCAGAAAAGTGGAGGAGGTCGCAGAGACGGTGGCTGATGAAAGCGGAGGGGCACAATACAGACGTCTGCTTAACCTGTGGAAGCGAAAGACGCACTGGGAAGAGCCGCTTAGGGGCCGCACGTGGGACAGTGGCCTCCGAGAAAGGATCCCCAACTCGGCAGATAGATAGGGCACACAGAAGTAACCTAGGGGAAATAAAGATATCAATGCATGGTGCCTTGAAGTGGTCAGAGAAGTGGAGGAGGTCACAGAGACGGTGGCTGATGAAAGTGAAGCAGGGGCACAAGACAGACGTCTGCTTAACCTGTGGAATCGAAAGAATCAGTGGGAAGAGCAGCTTGGGGGCCGCACTTGGGACAGTGGTCTCCGAAAAAGGATCCCCAACTCGGCAGAGAGATAGGGCGCACAGGAGTAACCAAGGAGAAATAAAGGATATCAATGCATGGAGCCGCAAAGTGGCAGAGAGGTGGAGGAGGTCACAGAGATGGTGGCTGATGAAAGCGAAGCAGGACACAAGACAGACGTCTGCTTAACCTGTGGAAGTGAAAGAAGCAGTGGGAAGAGCATCTTAGGAGGCGCAAGTGGGACAGTGGGCTTCGAAAAAGGATCCCTAACACGGCAAAGAGGTAGGGCGCTCAGGTATAACCTAGGAGAAATAATGGATATCAATGCAAGGAGCCGCGTAGTGGTCGTAGAAGTTGAGGAGGTCACAGAGACGGTTGCTGATGAAAGTGAAGCAGGGGCACAAGACAGACGTCTGCTTAACCTGTGGAAGCGAAAGAAGCAGTGGGAAGAGCAGCTTGGGGGCCGCACGTGGGACAGTGGGCTCCGAAAAAGGATCCCCAACTCGGCAGAGAGATAGGGCTCACAGGAATAACCTAGGCGAAATAAACGATATCAATGCATAGAGCCGCGAAGTGGTCACAGAAGTGGAGCAGGTCACAGAGACGGTGGGTATGAAAGCGAAGCAGGGCCACAAGACAAACACTTGCTTAACATGTGAAAGCGAAAGAAGCAGTGGGAAGAGCAGCTTGGGGGCCACACGTGGGACTGTGGGCTCCGAAAAAGGATCCCCAACTCGGAAGAGAGATAGGACGCACAGAAGTAACCTAGGAGAAATAAGGGATGTCAATGCATTGAGCCGCGAAGTGGTCAGAGAAGTGGAGGAGGGAACAGAGACGGTGGCTGATGAAATCGAAGCACGTGCACTAGACAGACGTCTGCTTAATCTGTCGAATCTAACGAATCGGTGGGAAGAGCAGCTTAGGGGCCGCACGTGCGAATGTGGGCTGCGGAAAGGATCCCCAACTCCGCAGAGAGATAGGGCGCACAGGAGGAACCTGGAAGAATTAAAGATATCAATGCATGGAGCCGTGAAGTGGTCAGAAAAGTGGAGGTGCTCGCAGAGACGGTGGCTGATGAAAGTGAAGCAGGGGCACAAGACAGACGTCTGCTTAACCTGTCGAATCGAAAGAATCAGTGGGAAGAGCAGCTTGGGGGCCGCACTTGGCACAGTGGGCTCCGAAAAAGGATCCCCAACTCGGCAGAGAGATAGGGCGCACAGGAGTAACCAAGGAGAAATAAAGGATATCAATTCATGGAGCCGCAAAGTGGTCAGAGTGGTGGAGGAGGTCACAGAGATGGTGGCTGATGAAAGCGAAGCAGGACACAAGACAGACGTCTGCTTAACCTGTGGAAGCGAAAGAAGCAGTGGGAAGAGCAGCTTGGGGGCCGCACTTGAGACAGTGGGCTCCGAAAAAGGATCCCCAACTCGGCAGAGAGATAGGGCGCAGAGGAGTAACCTAGGCGAAATAAAAGATATCAATGCATAGAGCCGCGAAGAGTTCAAAGAAGTGGAGGAGGTCACAGAGACGGTTGCTGATGAAAGTGAAGCAGGGGCACAGGACAGACGGCTGCTTAACCTGTGGAAGCGAAAGAAGCAGTGGGAAGAGCAGCCTGGGGGCCGCACGTGGGACAGTGGGCTCCGAAAAAGGATCCCCAACTCGGCAGAGAGATAGGGCTCACAGGAATAACCTAGGCGAAATAAACGATATCAATGCATAGAGCCGCGAAGTGGTCAGAGTGGTGGATAAGGTCACAGAGATGGTGGCTGATGAAAGTGAAGCAGGGGCACAAGACAGACGTCTGCTTAACCTGTTGAAGCGAAAGAAGCAGTGGGAAGAGCAGCTTGGGGCCGCACTTGAGACTGTGGGCTCCGAAAAAGGATCCCCAACTCGGCAGAGATAGGGCGCACAGGAGTAACCTAGGCGAAATAAAGGATATCAATGCATAGAGGCGCGAAGAGGTCAAAGAAGTGGAGGAGGTCACAGAGACGGTTGCTGATGAAAGTGAAGCAGGGGCACAAGACAGACGTCTGCTTAACCTGTGGAAGCGAAGCAGTGGGAAGAGCAGCTTAGGGGCCGCACGTGCGACAGTGGGCTGCGAAATGGATCCCCAACTGGGCAGAGAGATGGAGCGCACAGGAGTAACCTAGGAGAAATTAAGGATATCAATGCATGGAGCCGCAAAGTGGTAAGAGAAGTGGAGGAGGTCAGAGAGACGGTGGCTGATGAAATCGAAGGAGGGGCATAAGACAGACGTCTGCTTAACCTGTGGAAGCGAAAGAAGCAGTGGGAAGAGCAGCTTAGGGGCCGCACGTAGGACAGTGGGCTCGGAGAAAGGATCCCCAACTCGGCAGAGAGATAGGGCGCACAGAAGTAACCTAGGAGAAATAAAGGATATCAATGCATGAAGCCGTGAAGTGGTCAGAGAAGTGGAGGAGATCACAGAGACGGTGGCTGATGAAAGCGAAGCACGGGCACTAGACAGACATCTGCTTAACCTGCAGAAGCTAAAGAAGGAGTGGGAAGAGCAGCTTAGGGGCCGCACGTGCGACAGAGGGCTCCGAAAAGGAGCCCCAACTCGGCAGAGAGATAGGGCGCACAGGAGTACCCAAGGAGAAATAAAGGATATCAATGCATGGAGCCGCGAAGTGATCACAGAAGTGGAGGAGGTCACAGAGACGGGGGCTCATGAAAGCGAAGCAGGGGCACTAGACAGACATCTGCTTGACCTGTGGAAGCGAAAGAAGAGGGAAGAGCAGCTTGGGGGCCGCACGTGGGACAGTGGGCTCCGAAAAAGGACCCCCAACTCGTCAGAGAGATAGGGCTCACAGGAATAACCTAGGCGAAATAAAGGATATGAATGCATAGAGCCGCGAAGTGGTCACAGAAGTGGAGGAGGTCACAGAGATGGTGGGTATGAAAGCGAAGCAGGGCCACTAGAGACATCTGCTTACCATGTTAAAGCGAAAGAAGCAGTTGGAAGAGCAGCTTTGGGGCCACACGTGGGACAGTGGGCTCCGAAAAAGAATCCCCAACTCGGCAGAGAGATAATGCGCACAGGAGTAACCTAGGCGAAATAAAGGATATCAATGCATAGAGCCGCGAAGAGGTCAAAGAAGTGGAGGAGGTCACAGAGACGGTTGCTGATGAAAGTGAAGCAGGGGCACAAGACAGACGTCTGCTTAACCTGTGGAAGCGAAAGAAGCAGTGGGAAGAGCAGCTTGGGGGCCGCACGTGGGACAGTGGGCTCCGAAAAAGGATCCCCAACTCGGCAGAGAGATAGGGCTCACAGGAATAACCTAGGCGAAATAAACGATATCAATGCATAAGCCGCAAAGTGGTCGCAGAAGTGGAGGAGGTCACAGAGACGGTGGGTATGAAAGCGAAGCAGGGGCACTAAACAGATATCTGCTTAACCCGTGCAAGCGATAGAAGCAGTGGGAAGAGCAGCTTATTGGCCGCACGTCGAACAGTGGGCTCCGAAAAAGGATCCCTAACTCGGCAGACAGATATGGCGCACAGAGTAACCTAGGAGAAATAAAGGATATCAATGCATGGAGCCGCGAAGTGGTCACAGAAGTGGAGGAGGTCACGGAGACAGTGGCTCATGAAAGCGAAGCAGGGGCACAAGACAGACGTCTGCTTTACCTGTGGAAGCGAAAGAAACACTGGGAAGAGCAGCTTATGGGCCGCACGTGGGACAGTGGGCTCTGAGAAAGGATCCCCAACTCGGCAGAGAGATAGGGCGCACAGAAGTAACCTAGGAGAAATAAAGGATATCAATGCATGGAGCCGCGAAGTGGTCAGAGAAGTTGGGGAGGTTACGGAGACGGTGGCTCATGAAAGCGATGCAGGGGCACAAGACAGACGTCTGCTTAACCTGTGGAAGCGAAAGAAGCAGTGGGAAGAGCAGCTTAGGTGCCACACGTGGGACAGTGGGCTTCAAGAAAGGATCCCCAACTCGGAAGACAGATAGGACGCACAGAAGTAACCTAGGAGAAATAAGGGATGTCAATGCATGGAGCCGCGAAGTGGTCAGAGAATTGGAGGAGATCCCAGAGACGGTGGCTGATGAAATCGAAGCACGTGCACTAGACAGACGTCTGCTTAATCTGTCGAAGCTAACGAATCGGTGGGAAGAGCAGCTTAGGGGCCGTTCGTGCGAATGTGGGCTGCGGAAAGAATCCCCAACTCGGCGGAGAGATAGGGCGCACAGGAGTAACCTGGGAGAATTAAAGATATCAATGCATGGAGCCGTGAAGTGGTCAGAAAAGTGGAGGTGGTCGCTGAGACGGTGGCTGATGAAAGCGGAGGGGCACAAGACAGACGTCTGCTTAACCTGTGGAAGCGAAAGACGCACTTGGAAGAGCCGCTTAGGGGCCGCACGTGGGACAGTGGCCTCCGAGAAAGGATCCCCAACTCGGCAGAGAGATAGGGCACACAGAAGTAACCTATGAGAAATAAAGATATCAATGCATGGTGCCTTGAAGTGGTCAGAGAAGTGGAGGAGGTCACAGAGACGGTGGCTGATGAAAGTGAAGCAGGGGCACAAGAGAGACGTCTGCTTAACCTGTGGAAGCGAAAGAAGCAGCGGGAAGAGCAGCTTAGAGCCGCACGTGCGACAGTGGGCTGCGAAATGGATCCCCAACTGGGCAGAGAGATGGAGCGCACAGGAGTAACCGAGGAGAAATAAAGGATATCAATGCATGGAGCCGCAAAGTGGTAAGAGAAGTGGAGGAGGTCAGAGAGACGGTGGCTGATGAAAGTGAAGGAGGGGCATAAGACAGACGTCTGCTTAACCTGTGGAAGCGAAAGAAGCAGTGGGAAGAGCAGCTTAGGGGCCGCACGTAGGACAGTGGGCTCGGAGAAAGGATCCCCAACTCGGCAGAGATATAGGGCGCACAAAAGTAACTTAGGAGAAATAAAGGATATCAATGCATGAAGCCGTGAAGTGGTCAGAGAAGGGGAGGAGATAATAGAGACGGTGGCTGATGAAAGCGAAGCACGGGCACTAGACAGACATCTGCTTAACCTGCAGAAGCTAAAGAAGGAGTGGGAAGAGCAGCTTAGGGGCCGCACGTGCGACAGTGGGCTCCGAAAAGGAGCCCCAACTCGGCAGAGAGATAGGGCGCACAGGAGTAACCAAGGAGAAATAAAGGATATCAATGCATGGAGCCGCAAAGTGGCAGAGAGGTGGAGGAGGTCACAGAGATGGTGGCTGATGATAGCGAAGCAGGACTCAAGACAGACGTCTGCTTAACCTGTGGAAGCGAAAGAAGCAGTGGGAAGAGCATATTAGGAGGCGCAAGTGGGACAGTGGGCTTCGAAAAAGGATCCCTAACTCGGCAGAGGGGTAGGGCGCTCAGAAGTAACCTAGGAGAAATAAAGGATATCAATGCATGGAGCCGCGAAGTGGTCACAGAAGTGGAGGAGGTCACAGAGACGGGGGCTCATGAAAGCGAAGCAGGGGCACTAGACAGACGTCTGCTTAACCTGTGGAAGCGAAAGAAGCAGTGGGAAGAGCAGCTTGGGGGCCGCACATGGGACAGTGGGCTCCGAAAAAGGATCCCCAACTCGGCAGAGAGATAGTGCTCACAGGAATAACCTAGGCGAAATAAACGATATCAATGCATAGAGCCGCGAAGTGGTCACAGAAGTGGAGCAGGTCACAGAGACGGTGGGTATGAAAGCGAAGCAGGGCCACTAGACAGACACCTGCTTAACATGTGAAAGCGATAGAAGCAGTGGGAAGAGCAGCTTGGGGGCCACACGTGGGACAGTGGGCTCCGAAAAAGGATCCCCAACTCGGCAGAGAGATAGGGCGCACAGGAGTAACCTAGACGAAATAAAGGATATCAATGCATAGAGCCGCGATGTGGTCACAGAGGCTGAGGACGTCACAGAGACGGTTGCTGATGAAAGCGAAGCAGGGGCACTAGACAGACATCTGCTTCACCTATGGAAGCGAAAGAAGTGGGAAGAGCACCTTGGGGGCCGCACATGGGACAGTGGGCTCCGAAAAAGGATCCCCAACTCGGCAACAAGATAGCGCGACAAGAGTAACCTAGGCGAAATAAAGGATATCAAAGCATAGAGCCCCAAAGTGGTCACAGAAGTGGAGGAGGTCACAGAGACGGTAGGTATGAAAGCGAAGCAGGGGCCCTAAACAGATATCTGCTTAACCTGTGCAAGGGATAGAAGCAGTGGGAAGAGCAGCTTAGGGGCCGCACGTCGAACAGCGGGCTCCGAAAAGTATCCCTAACTCGGCAGACAGATATGGCGCACAGGAGTAACCTAGGAGAAATAAAGGTTATCAATGCATGGAGCCGCGAAGTGGTCACAGCAGTGGGGGAGGTCACGGAGACAGTGGCTCATGAAAGCGAAGCAGGGGCACAAGACAGACGTCTGATTTACCTGTTGAAGCGAAAGAAACAGTGGGAAGAGCAGCTTATGGGCCGCACGTGGGACAGTGGGCTCTGAGAAAGGATCCCCAAATCGGCAGAGAGATGAAGCGCACAGAAGTAACCTAGGAGAAATAAAGGCTATCAATGCATGGAGCCGCGAAGTGGTCAGAGAAGTTGGGGAGGTTACGGAGACGGTGGCTCATGAAAGCGAAGCAGGGGCACAAGACAGACGTCTGCTTAACCTGTGGAAGCGAAAGAAGCAGTGGGAAGAGCAGCTTAGGTGCCGCACGTGGGACAGTGGGGTTCAAGAAAGGATCCCCAACTCGGAAGAGAGAAAGGACGCACAGAAGTAACCTAGGAGAAATAAGGGATGTCAATGCATGGAGCCGCGAAGTGGTCAGAGAAGTGGAGGAGATCACAGAGACGGTGGCTGATGAAATCGAAGCACGTGCTCTAGACAGACGTCTGCTTAATCTGTCGAACCTAACGAATCGGTGGAAAGAGCAGCTTAGGGGCCGCACGTGCGAATGTGGGCTGCGGAAAGGATCCCCAACTCGGCAGAGAGATAGGGCGCACAGGAGTAACCTGGGAGAATTAAAGATATCAATGCATGGAGCCGTGAAGTGGTCAGAAAAGTGGAGGAGGTCGCAGAGACGGTGGCTGATGAAAGCGGAGGGGCACAATACAGACGTCTGCTTAACCTGTGGAAGCGAAAGACGCACTGGGAAGAGCCGCTTAGGGGCCGCACGTGGGACAGTGGCCTCCGAGAAAGGATCCCCAACTCGGCAGATAGATAGGGCACACAGAAGTAACCTAGGGGAAATAAAGATATCAATGCATGGTGCCTTGAAGTGGTCAGAGAAGTGGAGGAGGTCACAGAGACGGTGGCTGATGAAAGTGAAGCAGGGGCACAAGACAGACGTCTGCTTAACCTGTGGAATCAAAGGAATCAGTGGGAAGAGCAGCTTGGGGGCCGCACTTGGGACAGTGGTCTCCGAAAAAGGATCCCCAACTCGGCAGAGAGATAGGGCGCACAGGAGTAACCAAGGAGAAATAAAGGATATCAATGCATGGAGCCGCAAAGTGGCAGAGAGGTGGAGGAGGTCACAGAGATGGTGGCTGATGAAAGCGAAGCAGGACACAAGACAGACGTCTGCTTAACCTGTGGAAGTGAAAGAAGCAGTGGGAAGAGCATCTTAGGAGGCGCAAGTGGGACAGTGGGCTTCGAAAAAGGATCCCTAACACGGCAAAGAGGTAGGGCGCTCAGGTATAACCTAGGAGAAATAATGGATATCAATGCAAGGAGCCGCGTAGTGGTCATAGAAGTTGAGGAGGTCACAGAGACGGTTGCTGATGAAAGTGAAGCAGGGGCACAAGACAGACGTCTGCTTAACCTGTGGAAGCGAAAGAAGCAGTGGGAAGAGCAGCTTGGGGGCCGCACGTGGGACAGTGGGCTCCGAAAAAGGATCCCCAACTCGGCAGAGAGATAGGGCTCACAGGAATAACCTAGGCGAAATAAACGATATCAATGCATAGAGCCGCGAAGTGGTCACAGAAGTGGAGCAGGTCACAGAGACGGTGGGTATGAAAGCGAAGCAGGGCCACAAGACAAACACTTGCTTAACATGTGAAAGCGAAAGAAGCAGTGGGAAGAGCAGCTTGGGGGCCACACGTGGGACTGTGGGCTCCGAAAAAGGATCCCCAACTCGGCAGAGAGATAGGGCGCACAGGAGTAACCTAGGCGAAATAAAGGATATCAATGCATAGAGCCGCGAAGTGGTCACAGAAGCTGAGGACGTCACAGAGACGGTTGCTGATGAAAGCGAAGCAGGGGCACTAGACAGACATCTGCTTCACCTATGGAAGCGAAAGGAGAAGTGGGAAGAGCACCTTGGGGGCCGCACGTGGGACAGTGGGCTCCGGAAAAGGATCCCCAACTCGGCAACGAAATATCGCGACAGGAGTAACCTAGGCGAAATAAAGGATATCAATGCATAAGCCGCAAAGTGGTCGCAGAAGTGGAGGAGGTCCCAGAGACGGTGGGTATGAAAGCGAAGCAGGGGCACTAAACAGATATCTGCTTAACCTGTGCAAGCGATAGAAGCAGTGGGAAGAGCAGCTTAGGGGCCGCACGTCAAACAGTGGGCTCCGAAAAAGGATCCCTAACTCGGCAGACAGATATGGCGCACAGAGTAACCTAGGAGAAATAAAGGATATCAATGCATGGAGCCGCGAAGTGGTCACAGAAGTGGAGGAGGTCACGGAGACAGTGGCTCATGAAAGCGAAGCAGGGGCACAAGACAGACGTCTGCTTTTCCTGTGGAAGCGAAAGAAACAGTGGGAAGAGCAGCTTATGGGCCGCACGTGGGACAGTGGGCTCTGAGAAAGGATCCCCAACTCGGCAGAGAGATAGGGCGCACAGAAGTAACCTAGGAGAAATAAAGGATATCAATGCATGGAGCCGCGAAGTGGTCAGAGAAGTTGGGGAGGTTACGGAGACGGTGGCTCATGAAAGCGATGCAGGGGCACAAGACAGACGTCTGCTTAACCTGTGGAAGCGAAAGAAGCAGTGGGAAGAGCAGCTTAGGTGCCGCACGTGGGACAGTGGGCTTTAGGAAAGGATCCCCAACTCGGAAGACAGATAGGACGCACAGAAGTAACCTAGGAGAAATAAGGGATGTCAATGCATGGAGCCGCGAAGTGGTCAGAGAAGTGGAGGAGATCCCAGAGACGGTGGCTGATGAAATCGAAGCACGTGCACTAGACAGACGTCTGCTTAATCTGTCGAAGCTAACGAATCGGTGGGAAGAGCAGCTTAGGGGCCGTTCGTGCGAATGTGGTCTGCGGAAAGCATCCCCAACTCGGCAGAGAGATAGGGCGCACAGGAGTAACCTGGGAGAATTAAAGATATCAATGCATGGAGCCGTGAAGTGGTCAGAAAAGTGGAGGTGGTCGCTGAGACGGTGGCTGATGAAAGCGGAGGGGCACAAGACAGACGTCTGCTTAACCTGTGGAAGCGAAAGACGCACAGGGAAGAGCCGCTTAGGGACCGCACGTGGGACAGTGGCCTCCGAGAAAGGATCCCCAACTCGGCAGAGAGGTAGGGCACACAGAAGTAACCTATGAGAAATAAAGATATCAATGCATGGTGCCTTGAAGTGGTCAGAGAAGTGGAGGAGGTCACAGAGACGGTGGGTGATGAAAGTGAAGCAGGGGCACAAGAGAGACGTCTGCTTAACCTGTTGAAGCGAAAGAAGCAGTGGGAAGAGCAGCTTGGGGGCCGCACTTGGGACAGTGGGCTCCGAAAAAGGATCCCCAACTGGGCAGAGATAGGGCGCATAGGAGTAACCTAGGCGAAATAAAGGATATCAATGCATAGAGCCCCGAAGAGGTCAAAGAAGTGGAGGAGGTCACAGAGACGGTTGCTGATGAAAGTGAAGCAGGGGCACAAGACAGACGTCTGCTTAACCTGTGGAAGCGAAAGAAGCAGTGGGAAGAGCAGCTTAGGGGCCGCACGTGCGACAGTGGGCTGCGAAATGGATCCCCAACTGGGCAGAGAGATGGAGCGCACAGGAGTAACCTAGGAGAAATAAAGGATATCAATGCATGGAGCCGCGAAGTGGTCACAGAAGTGGAGGAGGTCAGAGAGACGGTGGCTGATGAAAGTGAAGGAGGGGCATAAGACAGACGTCTGCTTAACCTGTGGAAGCGAAAGAAGCAGTGGGAAGAGCAGCTTAGGGGCCGCACGTAGGACAGTGGGCTCGGAGAAAGGATCCCCAACTCAGCAGAGATATAGGGCGCACAAAAGTAACTTAGGAGAAATAAAGGATATCAATGCATGAAGCCGTGAAGTGGTCAGAGAAGGGGAGGAGATCACAGAGACGGTGGCTGATGAAAGCGAAGCACGGGCACTAGACAGACATCTGCTTAACCTGTAGAAGCTAAAGAAGGAGTGGGAAGAGCAGCTTAGGGGCCGCACGTGCGACAGTGGGCTCCGAAAAGGAGCCCCAACTCGGCGGAGAGATAGGGCGCACAGGAGTAACCAAGGAGAAATAAAGGATATCAATGCATGGAGCCGCAAAGTGGCAGAGAGGTGGAGGAGGTCACAGAGATGGTGGCTGATGAAAGCGAAGCAGGACACAAGACAGACGTCTGCTTAACCTGTGGAAGTGAAAGAAGCAGTGGGAAGAGCATCTTAGGAGGCGCAAGTGGGACAGTGGGCTTCGAAAAAGGATCCCTAACACGGCAAAGAGGTAGGGCGCTCAGGTATAACCTAGGAGAAATAATGGATATCAATGCAAGGAGCCGCGTAGTGGTCATAGAAGTTGAGGAGGTCACAGAGACGGTGGCTCATGAAAGCGAAGCAGGGGCACTAGACAGACGTCTGCTTAACCTGTGGAAGCGAAAGAAGCAGTGGGAAGAGCAGCTTGGGGGCCGCACTTGGGACAGTGGGCTCCAAAAAAGGATCCCCAACTCGGCAGAGAGATAGGGCGCACAGGAGTAACCTAGGCGAAATAAAGGATATCAATGGATAGAGACACGAAGGGGTCAGAGAAGTGGAGGAGGTCACAGAGACGGTTGCTGATGAAAGCGAAGCAGGGGCACTAGACAGACATCTGCTTAACCTGTGGAAGCGAAAGAAGTGGCAAGAGCAGCTTGGGGGCCGCACGTGGGACTGTGGACAAAAAAAAAGGATCCCCAACTCGGCAGAGAGATAGGGCGCACAGGAGTAAACTAGGAGACATAAAGGATATCAATGCATGGAGCCGCGAAGTGGTCACAGAAGTGGAGGAGGTCACAGAAATGGTGGGTATGAAAGCGAAGCAGGGGCACTAGACAGACATCTGCTTAACCTGTGGAAGCGAAAGAAGAAGTGGAAAAGCAGTTTGGGGGCCGCACGTGGGAGAGTGGGCTCCGAAAAAGGATCCCCAACTCGGCAGAGAGATAGGGCGACACAGGAGTAACCTAGGCGAAATAAAGGATATCAATGCATAGAGCCGCAAAGTGGTCACAGAAGTGGAGGAGGTCACAGAGATGGTGGGTATGAAAGCGAAGCAGGGTCACTAGAGACATCTGCTTAACATGTGAAAGCGAAAGAAGCAGTGGGAAGAGCAGCTAGGGGGCCACACGTGGGACAGTGGGCTCCGAAAAAGGATCCCCAACCCGGCAGAGAGATAGGGCGCACATAAGTAACCTAGGAGAAATAAAGGATATCAATGCATGGAGCCGCGAAGTGGTCAGAGAAGTTGGGGATGTCACGGAAACGGTGGCTCATGAAAGCGAAGCAGGGGCACAAGACAGACGTCTGCTTAACCTGTGGAAGCGAAAGAAGCAGTGGGAAGAGCAGCTTGGGGGCCGCACGTGGGACAGTGGGCTCCGAAAAAGGAACCCCAACTCGGCAGAGAGATAGTGCTCACAGGAATAACCTAGGCGAAATAAACGATATCAATGCATAGAGCCGCGAAGTGGTCACAGAAGTGGAGCAGGTCACAGAGACGGTGGGTATGAAAGCGAAGCAGGGCCACTAGACAGACACCTGCTTAACATGTGAAAGCGATAGAAGCAGTGGGAAGAGCAGCTTGGGGGCCACACGTGGTACAGTGGGCTCCGAAAAAGGATCCCCAACTCGGCAGAGAGATAGGGCGCACAGGAGTAACCTAGACTAAATAAAGGATATCAATGCATAGAGCCGCGAAGTGGTCACCGAGGCTGAGGAAGTCACAGAGACGGTTGCTTATGAAAGCGAAGCAGGGGCACTAGACAGACATCTGCTTCACCTATGGAAGCGAAAGAAGTGGGAAGAGCACCTTGGGGGCCGCACATGGGACAGTGGGCTCCGAAAAAGGATCCCCAACTCGGCAACAAGATAGCGCGACAAGAGTAACCTAGGCGAAATAAAGGATATCAAAGCATAGAGCCGCAAAGTGGCCACAGAAGTGGAGGAGGTCACAGAGACGGTAGGTATGAATGCGAAGCAGGGGCCCTAAACAGATATCTGCTTAACCTGTGCAAGGGATAGAAGCAGTGGGAAGAGCAGCTTAGGGGCCGCACGTCGAACAGTGGGCTCGGAGAAAGGATCCCCAACTCGGCAGAGATATAGGGCGCACAAAAGTAACTTAGGAGAAATAAAGGATATCAATGCATGAAGCCGTGAAGTGGTCAGAGAAGGGGAGGAGATCACAGAGACGGTGGCTGATGAAAGCGAAGCACGGGCACTAGACAGACATCTGCTTAACCTGTAAAAGCTAAAGAAGGAGTGGGAAGAGCAGCTTAGGGGCCGCACGTGCGACAGTGGGCTCCGAAAAGGAGCCCCAACTCGGCAGAGAGATAGGGCGCACAGGAGTAACCAAGGAGAAATAAAGGATATCAATGCATGGAGCCGCAAAGTGGCAGAGAGGTGGAGGAGGTCACAGAGATGGTGGCTGATGAAAGCGAAGCAGGACACAAGACAGACGTCTGCTTAACCTGTGGAAGTGAAAGAAGCAGTGGGAAGAGCATCTTAGGAGGCGCAAGTGGGACAGTGGGCTTCGAAAAAGGATCCCTAACACGGCAAAGAGGTAGGGCGCTCAGGTATAACCTAGGAGAAATAATGGATATCAATGCAAGGAGCCGCGTAGTGGTCATAGAAGTTGAGGAGGTCACAGAGACGGTGGCTCATGAAAGCGAAGCAGGGGCACTAGACAGACGTCTGCTTAACCTGTGGAAGCGAAAGAAGCAGTGGGAAGAGCAGCTTGGGGGCCGCACGTGGGACTGTGGACAAAAAAAAAGGATCCCCAACTCGGCAGAGAGATAGGGCGCACAGGAGTAAACTAGGAGACATAAAGGATATCAATGCATGGAGCCGCGAAGTGGTCACAGAAGTGGAGGAGGTCACAGAAATGGTGGGTATGAAAGCGAAGCAGGGGCACTAGACAGACATCTGCTTAACCTGTGGAAGCGAAAGAAGAAGTGGAAAAGCAGTTTGGGGGCCGCACGTGGGAGAGTGGGCTCCGAAAAAGGATCCCCAACTCGGCAGAGAGATAGGGCGACACAGGAGTAACCTAGGCGAAATAAAGGATATCAATGCATAGAGCCGCGAAGTGGTCACAGAAGTGGAGGAGGTCACAGAGATGGTGGGTATGAAAGCGAAGCAGGGTCACTAGAGACATCTGCTTAACATGTGAAAGCGAAAGAAGCAGTGGGAAGAGCAGCTAGGGGGCCACACGTGGGACAGTGGGCTCCGAAGAAGGATCCCCAACTCGGCAGAGAGATAGGGCGCACATAAGTAACCTAGGAGAAATAAAGGATATCAATGCATGGAGCCGCGAAGTGGTCAGAGAAGTTGGGGATGTCACGGAAACGGTGGCTCATGAAAGCGAAGCAGTGGCACAAGACAGACGTCTGCTTAACCTGTGGAAGCGAAAGAAGCAGTGGGAAGAGCAGCTTGGGGGCCGCACGTGGGACAGTGGGCTCCGAAAAAGGAACCCCAACTCGGCAGAGAGATAGTGCTCACAGGAATAACCTAGGCGAAATAAACGATATCAATGCATAGAGCCGCGAAGTGGTCACAGAAGTGGAGCAGGTCACAGAGACGGTGGGTATGAAAGCGAAGCAGGGCCACTAGACAGACACCTGCTTAACATGTGAAAGCGATAGAAGCAGTGGGAAGAGCAGCTTGGGGGCCACACGTGGTACAGTGGGCTCCGAAAAAGGATCCCCAACTCGGCAGAGAGATAGGGCGCACAGGAGTAACCTAGACTAAATAAAGGATATCAATGCATAGAGCCGCGAAGTGGTCACAGAGGCTGAGGAAGTCACAGAGACGGTTGCTTATGAAAGCGAAGCAGGGGCACTAGAAAGACATCTGCTTCACCTATGGAAGCGGAAGAAGTGGGAAGAGCACCTTGGGGGCCGCACATGGGACAGTGGGCTCCGAAAAAGGATCCCCAACTCGGCAACAAGATAGCGCGACAAGAGTAACCTAGGCGAAATAAAGGATATCAAAGCATAGAGCCGCAAAGTGGCCACAGAAGTGGAGGAGGTCACAGAGACGGTAGGCATGAAAGCGAAGCAGGGGCCCTAAACAGATATCTGCTTAACCTGTGCAAGGGATAGAAGCAGTGGGAAGAGCAGATTAGGGGCCGCACGTCGAACAGTGGGCTCCGAAAAGTATCCCTAACTCGGCAGACAGATATGGCGCACAGGAGTAACCTAGGAGAAATAAAGGATATCAATGCATGGAGCCGCGAAGTGGTCACAGCAGTGGGGGAGGTCACGGAGACAGTGGCTCATGAAAGCGAAGCAGGGGCACAAGACAGACGTCTGATTTACCTGTTGAAGCGAAAGAAACAGTGGGAAGAGCAGCTTATGGGCCGCACGTGGGACAGTGGGCTCTGAGAAAGGATCCCCAACTCGGCAGAGAGATGAAGCGCACAGAAGTAACCTAGGAGAAATAAGGGATGTCAATGCATGGAGCCGCGAAGTGGTCAGAGAAGTGGAGGAGATCACAGAGACGGTGGCTGATGAAATCGAAGCACGTGCACTAGACAGACGTCTGCTTAATCTGTCGAAGCTAACGAATCGGTGGAAAGAGCAGCTTAGGGGCCGCACGTGCGAATGTGGGCTGCGGAAAGGATCCCCAACTCGGCAGAGAGATAGGGCGCACAGGAGTAACCTGGGAGAATTAAAGATATCAATGCATGGAGCCGTGAAGTGGTCAGAAAAGTGGAGGAGGTCGCAGAGACGGTGGCTGATGAAAGCGGAGGGGCACAATACAGACGTCTGCTTAACCTGTGGAAGCGAAAGACGCACTGGGAAGAGCCGCTTAGGGGCCGCACCAGGGACAGTGGCCTCCGAAAAAGGATCCCCAACTCGGCAGAGAGATAGGGCACACAGAAGTAACCTAGGGGAAATAAAGATATCAATGCATGGTGCCTTGAAGTGGTCAGAGAAGTGGAGGAGGTCACAGAGACGGTGGCTGATGAAAGTGAAGCAGGGGCACAAGACAGACGTCTGCTTAACCTGTGGAATCGAAAGAATCAGTGGGAAGAGCAGCTTGGGGGCCGCACTTGGGACAGTGGTCTCCGAAAAAGGATCCCCAACTCGGCAGAGAGATAGGGCGCACAGGAGTAACCAAGGAGAAATAAAGGATATCAATGCATAGAGCCGCGAAGAGGTCACAGAGACGGTTGCTGATGAAAGTGAAGCAGGGGCACAAGACAGACGTCTGCTTAACCTGTGGAAGCGAAAGAAGCAGTGGGAAGAGCAGCTTGGGGGCCGCACGTGGGACAGTGGGCTCCGAAAAAGGATCCCCAACTCGGCAGAGAGATAGGGCTCACAGGAATAATCTAGGCGAAATAAACGATATCAATGCATAGAGCCGCGAAGTGGTCACAGAAGTGGAGCAGGTCACAGAGACTGTGGGTATGAAAGCGAAGCAGGGCCACTAGACAGACACCTGCTTAACATGTGAAAGCGAAAGAAGCAGTGGGAAGAGCAGCTTGGGGGCCACACGTGGGACAGTGGGCTCCGAAAAAGGATCCCCAACTCGGCAGAGAGATAGGGCGCACAGGAGTAACCTAGACGAAACAAAGGATATCAATGCATAGAGCCGCGAAGTGGTCACAGAAGCTGAGGACGTCACAGAGACGGTTGCTGATGAAAGCGAAGCAGGGGCACTAGACAGACATCTGCTTCACCTATGGAAGCGAAAGAAGAAGTGGGAAGAGCACCTTGGGGGCCGCACGTGGGACAGTGGGCTACGAAAAAGGATCCCCAACTCTGCAACGAGATAGCGCGACAGGAGTAACCTAGGCGAAATAAAGGATATCAATGCATAAGCCGCAAAGTGGTCACAGAAGTGGAGGAGGTCACAGAGACGGTGGGTATGAAAGCGAAGCAGGGGCGCTAAACAGATATCTGCTTAACCTGTGGAAGCGAAAGAAGCAGTGGGAAGAGCATCTTAGGAGGCGCAAGTGGGACAGCGGGCTTCAAAAAAGGATCCCTAACTCGGCAGAGGGGTAGGGCGCTCAGGAGTAACCCAAGAGAAATAAAGGATATCAATGCATGGAGCCGCGAAGTGGTCACAGAAGTGGAGGAGGTCACAGAGACGGGGGCTCATGAAAGCGAAGCCGGGGCACTAGACAGACGTCTGCTTAACCTGTGGAAGCGAAAGAAGCAGTGGGAAGAGCAGCTTACGGGCCGCACGTCGGACAGTGGGCTTCGAAAAAGGATTCCTAACTCGGCAGACAGATAGGGCGCACAGGAGTAACCTAGGAGAAATAAAGGATATCAATGCATGAAGCCGCGAAGTGGTCACAGAAGTGGAGGAGGTCACAGAGACGGTGGCTCATGAAAGCGAAGCAGGGGCATTAGACAGACGTCTGCTTAACCTGTGGAAGCGAAAGAAGCAGTGGGAAGAGCAGCTTGGAGGCCGCACGTGGGACAGTGGACAAAGCAAAATGATCCCCTACTCGGCAGAGAGATAGGGCGCACAGGTGTAACCTAGGAGAAATAAAGGATATCAATGCAAGGAGCCGCGAAGTGGTCACAGAAGTGGAGGAGGTCACAGAGACGGTGGCTCATGAAAGCGAAGCAGGGGCACTAGACAGACGTCTGCTTAACCTGTGGAAGCGAGAGAAGCAGTGGGAAGAGCAGCTTGGGGGCCGCACTTGGGACAGTGGGCTCCGAAAAAGGATCCCCAACTCGGCAGAGAGATAGGGCGCAAAGGAGTAACCTAGGCGAAATAAAGGATATCAATGCTTAGAGCCGCGAAGGGGTTAGAAAAGTGGAGGAGGTCACAGAGACGGTTGCTGATGAAAGCGAAGCAGGGGCACTAGACAGACATCTGCTTAACCTGTGGAAGCGAAAAAAGTGGGAAGAGCAGCTTGGGGGCCGCACGTGGGACAGTGGGCTCCGAAAAAGGACCCCCAACTCGGCAGAGAGATAGGGCTCACAGGAATAACCTAGGCGAAATAAAGGATATCATTGCATAGAGCCGCGAAGTGGTCACAGAAGTAGAGCAGGTCACAGAGACGGTGGGTATGAAAGCGAAGCAGTAGGCAGATATCTGCTTAACCGGTGGAAGCGAAAGAAGCAGTGGGAAGAGCAGCTTGGGGGCCACTCGTGGGACAGTGGGCTCCGAAATAGGATCCCCAACTCGGCAGAGAGATAGCGCGACAGGAGTAACCTAGGCGAAATAAAGGATATCAAAGCATAGAGCCGCAAAGTGGTCACAGAAGTGGAGGAGGTCACAGAGACGGTGGGTATGAAAGCGAAGCAGGGGCACTAAACAGATATCTGCTTAACCTGTGCAAGCGATAGAAGCAGTGGGAAGAGCAGCTTAGGGGCCGCACGTCGAACAGTGGGCTCCGAAAAGGATCCCTAACTCGGCAGACAGATATGGCGCACAGGAGTAACCTAGGAGAAATAAAGGATATCAATGCATGGAGCCGCGAAGTGGTCACAGCAGTGGGGGAGGTCACGGAGACAGTGGCTCATGAAAGCGAAGCAGGGCCACAAGACAGACGTCTGCTTTACTGTGGAAGCGAAAGAAACAGTGGGAAGAGCAGCTTATGGGCCGCACGTGGGACAGTGGGCTCTGAGAAAGGATCCCCAACTCGGCAGAGAGATAGAGCGCACAGAAGTAACCTAGGAGAAATAAAGGCTATCAATGCATGGAGCCGCGAAGTGGTCAGAGAAGTTGGGGACGTTACGGAGACGGTGGCTCATGAAAGCGAAGCAGGGGCACAAGACAGACGTCTGCTTAACCTGTGGAAGCGAATGAAGCAGTGGGAAGAGCAGCTTAGGTGCCGCACGTGGGACAGTGGGCTTCAAGAAAGGATCCCCAACTCGGAAGAGAGATAGGACGCACAGAAGTAACCTAGGAGAAATAAGGGATGTCAATGCATGGAGCCGCGAAGTGGTCAGAGAAGTGAAGGAGATCACAGAGACGGTGGCTGACGAAATCGAAGCACGTGCACTAGACAGACGTCTGCTTAATCTGTCGAAGCTAACGAATCGGTGGAAAGAGCAGTTTAGGGGCCGCACGTGCGAATGTGGGCTGCGGAAAGGATCCCCAACTCGGCAGAGAGATAGGGCGCACAGGAGTAACCTGGGAGAATTAAAGATATCAATGGATGGAGCCGTGAAGTGGTCAGAAAAGTGGAGGAGGTCGCAGAGACGGTGGCTGATGAAAGCGGAGGGGCACAAGACAGACGTCTGCTTAACCTGTGGAAGCGAAAGACGCACTGGGAAGAGCCGCTTAGTGGCCGCACGTGGGACAGTGGCCTCCGAGAAAGGATCCCCAACTCGGCAGAGAGATAGGGCACACAGAAGTAACCTAGGAGAAATAAAGATATCAATGCATGGTGCCTTGAAGTGGTCAGAGAAGTGGAGGAGGTCACAGAGACGGTGGCTGATGAAAGTGAAGCAGGGGCACAAGACAGACGTCTGCTTAACCTGTGGAATCGAAAGAATCAGTGGGAAGAGCAGCTTGGGGGCCGCACTTGGGACAGTGAGCTCCGAAAAAGGATCCCCAACTCGGCAGAGAGATAGGGCGCACAGGAGTAACCAAGGAGAAATAAAGGATATCAATGCATGGAGCCGCAAAGTGGTCAGAGTGGTGGAGGAGGTCACAGAGATGGTGGCTGATGAAAGCGAAGCAGGACACAAGACAGACGTCTTCTTAACCTGTGGAAGCGAAAGAAGCAGTGGGAAGAGCAGCTTGGGGGCCGCACTTGAGACAGTGGGCTCCGAAAAAGGATCCCCAACTCGGCAGAGAGATAGGGCTCACAGGAGTAACCTAGGCGAAATAAAGGATATCAATGCATAGAGCCGCGAAATGGTCAGAGAAGTGGAGGAGATCACAGAGACGGTTGCTGATGAATGCGAAGCACGGGCACTAGACAGACGTCTGCTTAACTTGTCGAATCTAACGAATTTATTTATTTATTTCATATACTTTCAGGGCCCGAAGGCATTACAGAAAGGAGTGTTACAACAAAACAAAAAAATACAGGGCATAGTTACACAAAACAAGTTATATGATGGCAGAAAACAGTTTTCTTGAAGTTCTCAACATCGGTAATGGCAGCGATGGAGGGAGGAAGGTCGTTCCAGTCAACGCTGGTTTTAGGAATAAAAGAATCATAATACAATTTTGTTCTCAAATATGGAACACCGACTTTAAATATATGATCGGAACGGGATGAAATGTATGAAGGCCTCGAAAAAAGAAGATCCTTTAACAGAGGGTTATGGTGATACAGTCTGTGGAAAAGACACAGTCGGTGGGAAGAGCAGCTTAGGGGCCGCACGTGCGACAGTGGCCTGCGAAAAGGATCCCCAACTCGGCTGAGAGATAAGGCGCACAGGAGTAACCTAGGAGAACTAAAGATATCAATGCATGGAGCCGTGAAGTGGTCAGAGAAGTGGAGGAGGCCACAGAGACGGTGGCTGATGAAAGCGAAGGAGGGGCACAAGACAGGCGTCTGCTTAACATGTCGAAGCGAACGAAGCAGTGGGAAGAGCAGCTTAGGGGCGCACGTGCGACAGAGGGCCGCGAAAAGGATCCCCAACTCAGCAGAGAGATAGGGCGCACAGGAGTAACCTAGGGGAATAAATGATATCAATGCATGGAGCCGCGAAGTGGTCACAGAAGTGGAGGAGGTCACAGAGACGGTGGATCATGAAAGCGAAGCAGGGGCACTAGACAGACGTCTGCTCAACCTGTGGAAGCGAATGAAGCAGTGGGAAGAGCAGCTTAGGGACTGCACATCGGACAGTGGGCTCCGAAAAATGATCCCCAACTCGGCAGAGATATAGGGCGCACTGGAGTAACCTAGGAGAAATAAAGGATATCAATGCAAAGAGCCGTGAATCGGTCAGAGAAGTGGAGGAGGCCACAGAGACGGTGGCTGATGAAAGTGAAGGAGGGGCACTAGACAGACGTCTGCTTAACCTGTGGAAGCGAGAGAAGCAGTGGGAAGAGCAGCTTACGGGCCCCACTTCGGACAGTGGGCTCCGATAAAGGATACCTAACTCGGCAGACAGATAGGGCACACAGGAGTGACCTAGGAGAAATAAAGGATATCAATGCATGAAGCAGCGAAGTGGTCACAAAAGTGGAGGAGGTCACAGAGACGGTGGCTCATGAAATCGAAGCAGGGTCACTAGACAGACGTCTGCTTAACCTGTGGAGGCGAAAGAAGCAGTGAAAAGAGCATCTTAGGAGGCGCAAGTGGGACAGTGGGCTTCGAAAAAGGATCCCTAACTCGGCAGAGGGGTAGGGCGCTCAGGAGTAACCTAGAAGAAATAAAGGCTATCAATGCATGGAGCCGCAAAGTGTTCAGAGAAGCTGAGGACGTCACAGAGACGGTAGATGATGAAAGCGAAGCAGGGGCACTAGACAGACATCTGCTTCACCTATGGAAGCGAAAGAAGTGGGAAGAGCACCTTGGGTGCCGCACGTGGGACAGTGGGCTCCGAAAAAGGATCCCCAACTCGGCAACGAGATAGCGCGACAGGAGTAACCTAGGCGAAATAAAGGATATCAATGCATAAGCCGCAAAGTGGTCACAGAAGTGGAGGAGGTCACAGAGACTGTGGGTATGAAAGCGAAGCAGGGGCACTAAACAGATATCTGCTTAACCTGTGCACGCGATAGAAGCTGTGGGAAGAGCAGCTTAGGGGCCGCACGTCGAACAGTGGGCTCCGAAAAAGGATCCCTAACTCGGCATACAGATATGGCGCACAGGAGTAACCTAGGAGAAATAAAGGGTATCAATGCATGGAGCCGCGAAGTGGTCACAGAAGTGGAGGAGGTCACGGAGACAGTGGCTCATGAAAGCGAAGCAGGGGCACAAGACAGACGTCTGCTTTACCTGTGGAAGCGAAAGAAACAGTGGGAAGAGCAGCTTATAGGCCGCACGTGGGACAGTGGGCTCTGAGAAAGGATCCCCAACTCGACAGAGAGATAGGGCGCACAGAAGTAACCTAGGAGAAATAAAGGATATCAATGCATGGAGCCGCGATGTGGTCAGAGAAGTTGGGGAGGTTACGGAGACGGTGGCTCATGAAAGCGATGCAGGGGCACAAGACAGACGTCTGCGTTACCTGTGGAAGCGAAAGAAGCAGTGGGAAGAGCATCTTAGGAGGCGCAAGTGGGACAGTGGGCTTCGAAAAAGGATCCCTAACTCGGCAGAGGGGTAGGGCGCTCAGGAGTAACCTAGGAGAAATAAAGGATATCAATGCATGGAGCCGCGAAGTGGTCACAGAAGTGGAGGAGGTCACAGAGACGGGGGCTCATGAAAGCGAAGCCGGGGCACTAGACAGACGTCTGCTTAACCTGTGGAAGCGAAAGAAGCAGTGGGAAGGGCAGCTTATGGGCCACACGTCGGACAGTGGGCTTCGAAAAAGGATTCTTAACTCGGCAGACAGATAGGGCGCACATGAGTAACCTAGGAGAAATAAAGGATATCAATGCATGAAGCCGCGAAGTGGTCACAGAAGTGGAGGAGGTCACAGAGACGGTGGCTCATGAAAGCGAAGCAGGAGCACTAGACAGACCTCAGCTTAACCTGTGGAGTCAGAAGAAGCAGTGAAAAGAGCATCTTATGGGCCGCACCTGGGACAGTGGGCTTCGAAAAAGGATCCCTAACTCGGCAAAGAGGTAGGGCGCTCAGGTATAACCTGGGAGAAATAAAGGATATCAATGCATGGAGCCGCGAAGTGGTCACAGAAGTGGAGGAGGTCACGGAGACGGTGGCTCATGAAAGCGAAGCAGGGGCATTAGACAGACGTCTGCTTAACCTGTGGAAGCGAAAGAAGCAGTGGGAAGAGCAGCTTGGAGGCCGCACGTGGGACAGTGGACAAAGCAAAATGATCCCCAACTCGGCAGAGAGATAGGGCGCACAGGAGTAACCTAGGAGAAATAAAGTATATCAATGCAAGGAGCCGCGAAGTGGTCACAGAAGTGGAGGAGGTCACAGAGACGGTGGCTCATGAAAGCGAAGCAGGGGCACTAGACAGACGTCTGCTTAACCTGTGGAAGCGGAAGAAGCAGTAGGAAGAGCAGCTTGGGGGCCGCACTAGGGACAGTGGGCTCCGAAAAAGGATCCCCAACTCGGCAGAGAGATAGGGCGCACAGGAGTAACCTAGGCGAAATAAAGGATATCAATGCATAGAGCCGCGAAGGGGTCAGAAAAGTGGAGGAGGTCACAGAGACGGTTGCTGATGAAAGCGAAGCAGGGGCACTAGACAGACATCTGCTTAACCTGTGGAAGCGAAAGAAGTGGGAAGAGCAGCTTGGGGGACGCACGTGGGACAGTGGGCTCCGAAAAAGGACCCCCAACTCGGCAGAGAGATAGGGCGCACAGGAGTAAACTAGTAGACATAAAGGATATCAATGCATGGAGCCGCGAAGTGGTCACAGAAGTGGAGGAGGTCACAGAGATGGTGGGTATGAAAGCGAAGCAGGGGCACTAGACAGACATCTGCTTAACCTGTGGAAGCGAAAGAAGAAGTGGAAAAGCAGCTTGGGGGCCGCACGTGGGACAGTGGGCTCCGAAAAAGGATCCCCAACTCGGCAGAGAGATAGGGCGCACAGGAGTAACCTAGGCGAAATAAAGGATATCAATGCATAGAGCCGCGAAGAGGTCACAGAAGTGGAGGAGGTCACAGAGATGGTGGGTATGAAAGCGAAGCAGGGCCACTAGAGATATCTGCTTAACATGTGAAAGCGAAAGAAGCAGTGGGAAGAGCAGCTTGGGGGCCACACGTGGGACAGTGGGCTCCGAAAAAGGATCCCCAACTCGGCAGAGAGATAGGGCGCACAGGAGTAACCTAGGAGAAATAAAGGATATCAATGCATGAAGCCGCGAATTGGTCAGAGAAGTGGAAGAGATCACAGAGACGGTGGCTGATGAAAGCGAAGCACGGGCACTAGACAGACGTCTGCTTAACCAGTAGAAGCGAAAGAAGCAGTGGGAAGAGCAGCTTAGGGGCCGCACGTGCGACAGTGGGCTCCGAATAGGATCCCCAACTCGGCAGAGAGATAGGGCGCACAGAAATAACCTAGGAGAAATAAAGGATATCAATGCATGGAGCCGCGAAGTGGTCAGAGAAGTGGAGGAGGTCACAGAGACGGTGGATCATGAAATCGAAGCAGGGGCACTAGACAGACGTCTGCTCAACCTGTGGAAGCGAATGAAGCAGTGGGAAGAGCAGCTTAGGGACTGCACATCGGACAGTGGGCTCCGAAAAATGATCCCCAACTCGGCAGAGATATAGGGCGCACTGGAGTAACCTAGGAGAAATAAAGGATATCAATGCAAAGAGCCGTGAATTGGTCAGAGAAGTGGAGGAGGCCACAGAGACGGTGGCTGATGAAAGCGAAGGAGGGGCACTAGACAGACGTCTGCTTAACCTGTGGAAGCGAGAGAAGCAGTGGGAAGAGCAGCTTACGGGCCCCACTTCGGACAGTGGGCTCCGATAAAGGATACCTAACTCGGCAGACAGATAGGGCACACAGGAGTGACCTAGGAGAAATAAAGGATATCAATGCATGAAGCAGCGAAGTGGTCACAAAAGTGGAGGAGGTCACAGAGACGGTGGCTCATGAAATCGAAGCAGGGTCACTAGACAGACGTCTGCTTAACCTGTGGAGGCGAAAGAAGCAGTGAAAAGAGCATCTTAGGAGGCGCAAGTGGGACAGTGGGCTTCGAAAAAGGATCCCTAACTCGGCAGAGGGGTAGGGCGCTCAGGAGTAACCTAGGAGAAATAAAGGCTATCAATGCATGGAGCCGCAAAGTGGTCAGAGAAGCTGAGGACGTCACAGAGACGGTAGATGATGAAAGCGAAGCAGGGGCACTAGACAGACATCTGCTTCACCTATGGAAGCGAAAGAAGAAGTGGGAAGAGCACCTTGGGTGCCGCACGTGGGACAGTGGGCTCCGAAAAAGGATCCCCAACTCGGCAACAAGATAGCGCGACAGGAGTAACCTAGGCGAAATAAAGGATATCAATGCATAAGCCGCAAAGTGGTCACAGAAGTGGAGGAGGTCACAGAGACTGTGGGTATGAAAGCGAAGCAGGGGCACTAAACAGATATCTGCTTAACCTGTGCACGCGATAGAAGCTGTGGGAAGAGCAGCTTAGGGGCCGCACGTCGAACAGTGGGCTCCGAAAAAGGATCCCTAACTCGGCATACAGATATGGCGCACAGGAGTAACCTAGGAGAAATAAAGGGTATCAATGCATGGAGCCGCGAAGTGGTCACAGAAGTGGAGGAGGTCACGGAGACAGTGGCTCATGAAAGCGAAGCAGGGGCACAAGACAGACGTCTGCTTTACCTGTGGAAGCGAAAGAAACAGTGGGAAGAGCAGCTTATAGGCCGCACGTGGGACAGTGGGCTCTGAGAAAGGATCCCCAACTCGACAGAGAGATAGGGCGCACAGAAGTAACCTAGGAGAAATAAAGGATATCAATGCATGGAGCCGCGATGTGGTCAGAGAAGTTGGGGAGGTTACGGAGACGGTGGCTCATGAAAGCGATGCAGGGGCACAAGACAGACGCCTGCGTTACCTGTGGAAGCGAAAGAAGCAGTGGGAAGAGCATCTTAGGAGGCGCAAGTGGGACAGTGGGCTTCGAAAAAGGATCCCTAACTCGGCAGAGGGGTAGGGCGCTCAGGAGTAACCTAGGAGAAATAAAGGATATCAATGCATGGAGCCGCGAAGTGGTCACAGAAGTGGAGGAGGTCACAGAGACGGGGGCTCATGAAAGCGAAGCCGGGGCACTAGACAGACGTCTGCTTAACCTGTGGAAGCGAAAGAAGCAGTGGGAAGGGCAGCTTATGGGCCACACGTCGGACAGTGGGCTTCGAAAAAGGATTCCTAACTCGGCAGACAGATAGGGCGCACAGGAGTAACCTAGGAGAAATAAAGGATATCAATGCATGAAGCCGCGAAGTGGTCACAGAAGTGGAGGAGGTCACAGAGACGGTGGCTCATGAAAGCGAAGCAGGAGCACTAGACAGACCTCAGCTTAACCTGTGGAGTCAGAAGAAGCAGTGAAAAGAGCATCTTATGGGCCGCACGTGGGACAGTGGGCTTCGAAAAAGGATCCCTAACTCGGCAAAGAGGTAGGGCGCTCAGTTATAACCTGGGAGAAATAAAGGATATCAATGCATGGAGCCGCGAAGTGGTCACAGAAGTGGAGGAGGTCACGGAGACGGTGGCTCATGAAAGCGAAGCAGGGGCATTAGACAGACGTCTGCTTAACCTGTGGAAGCGAAAGAAGCAGTGGGAAGAGCAGCTTGGAGGCCGCACGTGGGACAGTGGACAAAGCAAAATGATCCCCAACTCGGCAGAGAGATAGGGCGCACAGGAGTAACCTAGGAGAAATAAAGTATATCAATGCAAGGAGCCGCGAAGTGGTCACAGAAGTGGAGGAGGTCACAGAGACGGTGGCTCATGAAAGCGAAGCAGGGGCACTAGACAGACGTCTGCTTAACCTTTGGAAGCGAAAGAAGCAGTGGGAAGAGCAGCTTGGGGGCCGCACTAGGGACAGTGGGCTCCGAAAAAGGATCCCCAACTCGGCAGAGAGATAGGGCGCACAGGAGTAACCTAGGCGAAATAAAGGATATCAATGCATAGAGCCGCGAAGGGGTCAGAAAAGTGGAGGAGGTCACAGAGACGGTTGCTGATGAAAGCGAAGCAGGGGCAATAGACAGACATCTGCTTAACCTGTGGAAGCGAAAGAAGTGGGAAGAGCAGCTTGGGGGACGCACGTGGGACAGTGGGCTCCGAAAAAGGACCCCCAACTCGGCAGAGAGATAGGGCTCACAGGAATAACCTAGGCGAAATAAAGGATATCATTGCATAGAGCCGCGAAGTGGTCACAGAAGTAGAGCAGGTCACAGAGACGGTGGGTATGAAAGCGAAGCAGTAGGCAGATATCTGCTTAACCTGTGGAAGCGAAAGAAGCAGTGGCAAGAGCAGCTTGGGGGCCGCACGTGGGACTGTGGACAAAAAAAGGATCCCCAACTCGGCAGAGAGATAGGGCGCACAGGAGTAAACTAGTAGACATAAAGGATATCAATGCATGGAGCCGCGAAGTGGTCACAGAAGTGGAGGAGGTCACAGAGATGGTGGGTATGAAAGCGAAGCAGGGGCACTAGACAGACATCTGCTTAACCTGTGGAAGCGAAAGAAGAAGTGGAAAAGCAGCTTGGGGGCCGCACGTGGGACAGTGGGCTCCGAAAAAGGATCCCCAACTCGGCAGAGAGATAGGGCGCACAGGAGTAACCTAGGCGAAATAAAGGATATCAATGCATAGAGCCGCGAAGAGGTCACAGAAGTGGAGGAGGTCACAGAGATGGTGGGTATGAAAGCGAAGCAGGGCCACTAGAGATATCTGCTTAACATGTGAAAGCGAAAGAAGCAGTGGGAAGAGCAGCTTGGGGGCCACACGTGGGACAGTGGGCTCTGAGAAAGGATCCCCAACTCGACAGAGAGATAGGGCGCACAGAAGTAACCTAGGAGAAATAAAGGATATCAATGCATGGAGCCGCGATGTGGTCAGAGAAGTTGGGGAGGTTACGGAGACGGTGGCTCATGAAAGCGATGCAGGGGCACAAGACAGACGCCTGCGTTACCTGTGGAAGCGAAAGAAGCAGTGGGAAGAGCATCTTAGGAGGCGCAAGTGGGACAGTGGGCTTCGAAAAAGGATCCCTAACTCGGCAGAGGGGTAGGGCGCTCAGGAGTAACCTAGGAGAAATAAAGGATATCAATGCATGGAGCCGCGAAGTGGTCACAGAAGTGGAGGAGGTCACAGAGACGGGGGCTCATGAAAGCGAAGCCGGGGCACTAGACAGACGTCTGCTTAACCTGTGGAAGCGAAAGAAGCAGTGGGAAGGGCAGCTTATGGGCCACACGTCGGACAGTGGGCTTCGAAAAAGGATTCCTAACTCGGCAGACAGATAGGGCGCACAGGAGTAACCTAGGAGAAATAAAGGATATCAATGCATGAAGCCGCGAAGTGGTCACAGAAGTGGAGGAGGTCACAGAGACGGTGGCTCATGAAAGCGAAGCAGGAGCACTAGACAGACCTCAGCTTAACCTGTGGAGTCAGAAGAAGCAGTGAAAAGAGCATCTTATGGGCCGCACGTGGGACAGTGGGCTTCGAAAAAGGATCCCTAACTCGGCAAAGAGGTAGGGCGCTCAGTTATAACCTGGGAGAAATAAAGGATATCAATGCATGGAGCCGCGAAGTGGTCACAGAAGTGGAGGAGGTCACGGAGACGGTGGCTCATGAAAGCGAAGCAGGGGCATTAGACAGACGTCTGCTTAACCTGTGGAAGCGAAAGAAGCAGTGGGAAGAGCAGCTTGGAGGCCGCACGTGGGACAGTGGACAAAGCAAAATGATCCCCAACTCGGCAGAGAGATAGGGCGCACAGGAGTAACCTAGGAGAAATAAAGTATATCAATGCAAGGAGCCGCGAAGTGGTCACAGAAGTGGAGGAGGTCACAGAGACGGTGGCTCATGAAAGCGAAGCAGGGGCACTAGACAGACGTCTGCTTAACCTTTGGAAGCGAAAGAAGCAGTGGGAAGAGCAGCTTGGGGGCCGCACTAGGGACAGTGGGCTCCGAAAAAGGATCCCCAACTCGGCAGAGAGATAGGGCGCACAGGAGTAACCTAGGCGAAATAAAGGATATCAATGCATAGAGCCGCGAAGGGGTCAGAAAAGTGGAGGAGGTCACAGAGACGGTTGCTGATGAAAGCGAAGCAGGGGCAATAGACAGACATCTGCTTAACCTGTGGAAGCGAAAGAAGTGGGAAGAGCAGCTTGGGGGACGCACGTGGGACAGTGGGCTCCGAAAAAGGACCCCCAACTCGGCAGAGAGATAGGGCTCACAGGAATAACCTAGGCGAAATAAAGGATATCATTGCATAGAGCCGCGAAGTGGTCACAGAAGTAGAGCAGGTCACAGAGACGGTGGGTATGAAAGCGAAGCAGTAGGCAGATATCTGCTTAACCTGTGGAAGCGAAAGAAGCAGTGGCAAGAGCAGCTTGGGGGCCGCACGTGGGACTGTGGACAAAAAAAGGATCCCCAACTCGGCAGAGAGATAGGGCGCACAGGAGTAAACTAGTAGACATAAAGGATATCAATGCATGGAGCCGCGAAGTGGTCACAGAAGTGGAGGAGGTCACAGAGATGGTGGGTATGAAAGCGAAGCAGGGGCACTAGACAGACATCTGCTTAACCTGTGGAAGCGAAAGAAGAAGTGGAAAAGCAGCTTGGGGGCCGCACGTGGGACAGTGGGCTCCGAAAAAGGATCCCCAACTCGGCAGAGAGATAGGGCGCACAGGAGTAACCTAGGCGAAATAAAGGATATCAATGCATAGAGCCGCGAAGAGGTCACAGAAGTGGAGGAGGTCACAGAGATGGTGGGTATGAAAGCGAAGCAGGGCCACTAGAGATATCTGCTTAACATGTGAAAGCGAAAGAAGCAGTGGGAAGAGCAGCTTGGGGGCCACACGTGGGACAGTGGGCTCCGAAAAAGGATCCCCAACTCGGCAGAGAGATAGGGCGCACAGGAGTAACCTAGGAGAAATAAAGGATATCAATGCATGAAGCCGCGAATTGGTCAGAGAAGTGGAAGAGATCACAGAGACGGTGGCTGATGAAAGCGAAGCACGGGCACTAGACAGACGTCTGCTTAACCAGTAGAAGCGAAAGAAGCAGTGGGAAGAGCAGCTTAGGGGCCGCACGTGCGACAGTGGGCTCCGAATAGGATCCCCAACTCGGCAGAGAGATAGGGCGCACAGGAGTAACCAAGGAGGAATAAAGGATATCAATGCATGGAGCCGCAAAGTGGTCAGAGATGTGGAGGAGGTTACAGAGATGGTGGCTGATGGAAGCGAACCAGGACACAAGACAGACGTCTGCTTAACCTGTGGAAGCGAGAGAAGCAGTGGGAAGAGCAGCTTAGGGGCTGCGCGTGGGACAGCGGGCTCGAGAAAAGATCCCCAACTCTGCAGAGAGATAGGGCGCACAGGAGTAATTTAGGAGAAATAAAGGATATCAATGCATGGAGCCGCAAAGTGGTCAGAGAAGTGGAGGAGGTCACAGAGACGTTTGCTAATAAAAGCGAAGCAGGGTCACTAGACTGACGTCTGTTTAACCTGTGGAGGCGAAAGAAGCAGTGAAAAGAGCATCATAGGAGGCGCAAGTGGGACAGTGGGCTTCGAAAAAGGATCCCTAACTCGGCAGAGGGGTAGGGCGCTCAGGAGTAACCTAGGAGAAATAATGGATATCCATGCATAGAGCCGCGAAATGGTCAGAGAAGTGGAGGAGATCACAGAGACGGTTGCTGATGAATGCGAAGCACGGGCACTAGACAGACGTCTGCTTAACGTGTCGAATCTAACGAATTTATTTGTTTATTTCACATACTTTCAGGGCCCGAAGGCATTATAGAAAGGAGTGGTACAACAAAACAGAAAAAAATACAGTGCATAGTTACACAAAACAAGTTATATGATGGCAGAAAACAGTTTTCTTGAAGTTCTCAACATCGGTAATGGCAGCGATGGAGGGAGGAAGGTCGTTCCAGTCAACGCTGGTTTTAGGAATAAAAGAATCATAATACAATTTTGTTCTCGAAAATGGAACACCGACTTTAAATATATGATCGGAACGGGATGAAATGTATGAAGGCCTCGAAAAAAGAAGACCCTTTACAAAGGGTTATGGTGATACAGTCTGTGGAAAAGACACAGTCGGTGGGAAGAGCAGCTTAGGGGCCGCACGTGCGACAGTGGCCTGCGAAAAGGATCCCCAACTCGGCAGAGAGATAGGGCGCACAGGAGTAACCTAGGAGAACTAAAGATATCAATGCATGGAGCCGTGAAGTGGTCAGAGAATTGGAGGAGGCCACAGAGACGGTGGCTGATGAAAGCGAAGGAGGGGCACAAGACAGACGTCTGCTTAACATGTCGAAGCGAACGAAGCAGTGGGAAGAGCAGCTTAGGGGCGCACGTGCGACAGTGGGCCGCGAAAAGGATCCCCAACTCGGCAGAGAGATAGGGCGCACAGGAGTAACCTAGGGGAATAAATGATATCAATGCATGGAGCCGCGAAGTGGTAACAGAAGTGGAGGAGGTCACAGAGACGGTGGATCATGAAAGCGAAGCAGGGGCACTAGACAGACGTCTGCTTAACCTGTGGAAGAGAATGAAGCAGTGGGAAGAGCAGCTTAGGGACTGCACATCGGTCAGTGGGCTCCGAAAAATGATCCCCAACTCGGCAGAGATATAGGGCGCACTGGTGTAACCTAGGCGAGATAAAGGATATCAAAGCATAGAGCCGCTAAGGGGTCACAGAGTTCGAGGACGTCACAGAGACGGTTGCTGATGATAGCGAAGCAGGGGCACTAGACAGACGTCTGCTTAACCTGTGGAAGCGAGAGAAGCAGTTGGAAGAGCAGCTTACGGGCCGCACTTCGGACAGTGGGCTCCGAAAAAGGATCCCCTACTCGGCAGAGAGATAGGGCGCACAGGAGTAACCTAGGCGAAATAAAGGATATCAATGCATAGAGCCGCGAAGTGGTCACAGAAGTGGAGGAGGTCACAGAGATGGTGGGTATGAAAGCGAAGCAGGGCCACTAGACAGACATCTGCTTAACATGTGAAAGCGAAAGAAGCAGTGGGAAGAGCAGCTTGGGGGCCACACGTGGGACAGTGGGCTCCGAAAAAGGATCCCCAACTCGGCAGAGAGATAGGGCGCACAGGAGTAACCTAGACGAAATAAAGGATATCAATGCATAGAGCCGCGAAGTGGTCACAGAAGCTGAGGACGTCACAGAGACGGTTGCTGATGAAAGCGAAGCAGGGGCACTAGACAGACATCTGCTTCACCTATGGAAGCGAAAGAAGAAGTGGGAAGAGCACCTTGGGGGCCGCACGTTGGACAGTGGGCTCCGAAAAAGGATCCCCAACTCGGGCAACGAGATAGCGCGACAGGAGTAACCTAGACGAAATAAAGGATATCAATGCATAAGCCGCAAAGTGGTCACAGAAGTGTAGGAGGTCACAGAGACGGTGGGTATGAAAGCGAAGCAGGGGCACTAAACAGATATCTGCTTAACCTGTGGAATCGAAAGAATCAGTGGGAAGAGCAGCTTGGGGGCCGCACTTGGGACAGTGGGCTCCGAAAAAGGATCCCCAACTCGGCAGAGAGATAGGGCGCACAGGAGTAACCAAGGAGAAATAAAGGATATCAATGCATGGAGCCGCAATGTGGTCAGAGTGGTGGAGGAGGTCACAGAGATGGTGGCTGATGAAAGCGAAGCAGGGACACAAGACAGACGTCTTCTTAACCTGTGGAAGCGAAAGAAGCAGTGGGAAGAGCAGCTTGGGGCCGCACTTGAGACAGTGGGCTCCGAAAAAAGGATCCCCAACTCGGCAGAGAGATAGGGCTCACAGGAGTAACCTAGGCGAAATAAAGGATATCAATGCATAGAGCCGCGAAATGTTCAGAGAAGTGGAGGAGATCACAGAGACGGTGGGTATGAAAGCGAAGCAGTAGGCAGATATCTGCTTAACCTGTGGAAGCGAAAGAAGCAGTGGCAAGAGCAGCTTGGGGGCCGCACGTGGGACTGTGGACAAAAAAAAAGGATCCCCAACTCGGCAGAGAGATAGGGCGCACAGGAGTAAACTAGTAGACATAAAGGATATCAATGCATGGAGCCGCGAAGTGGTCACAGAAGTGGAGGAGGTCACAGAGATGGTGGGTATGAAAGCGAAGCAGGGGCACTAGACAGACATCTGCTTAACCTGTGGAAGCGAAAGAAGAAGTGGAAAAGCAGCTTGGGGGCCGCACGTGGGACAGTGGGCTCCGAAAAAGGATCCCCAACTCGGCAGAGAGATAGGGCGCACAGGAGTAACCTAGGCGAAATAAAGGATATCAATGCATAGAGCCGTGAAGAGGTCACAGAAGTGGAGGAGGTCACAGAGATGGTGGGTATGAAAGCGAAGCAGGGCCACTAGAGATATCTGCTTAACATGTGAAAGCGAAAGAAGCAGTGGGAAGAGCAGCTTGGGGGCCACACGTGGGACAGTGGGCTCCGAAAAAGGATCCCCAACTCGGCAGAGAGATAGGGCGCACAGGAGTAACCTAGGAGAAATAAAGGATATCAATGCATGAAGCCGCGAATTGGTCAGAGAAGTGGAAGAGATCACAGAGACGGTGGCTGATGAAAGCGAAGCACGGGCACTAGACAGACGTCTGCTTAACCAGTAGAAGCGAAAGAAGCAGTGGGAAGAGCAGCTTAGGGGCCGCACGTGCGACAGTGGGCTCCGAATAGGATCCCCAACTCGGCAGAGAGATAGGGGCGCACAGGAGTAACCAAGGAGGAATAAAGGATATCAATGCATGGAGCCGCAAAGTGGTCAGAGATGTGGAGGAGGTTACAGAGATGGTGGCTGATGGAAGCGAACCAGGACACAAGACAGACGTCTGCTTAACCTGTGGAAGCGAGAGAAGCAGTGGGAAGAGCAGCTTAAGGGCTGCGCGTGGGACAGTGGGCTCGAGAAAAGATCCCCAACTCTGCAGAGAGATAGGGCGCACAGAAGTAACCTAGGAGAAATAAAGGATATCCATGCATGGAGCCGCGAAATGGTCAGAGAAGTGGAGGAGATCACAGAGACGGTTGCTGATGAATGCGAATCACGGGCACTAGACAGACGTCTGCTAAACGTGTCGAATCTAACGAATTTATTTGTTTATTTCACATACTTTCAGGGCCCGAAGGCATTACAGAAAGGAGTGGTACAACAAAACAAAAAAAAATACAGTGCATAGTTACACAAAACAAGTTATATGATGGCAGAAAACAGTTTTCTTGAAGTTCTCAACATCGGTAAAGGCAGCGATGGAGGGAGGAAGGTCGTTCCAGTCAACGCTGGTTTTAGGAATAAAAGAATCATAATACAATTTTTGTTCTCGAAAATGGAACACCGACTTTAAATATATGATCGGAACGGGATGAAATGTATGAAGGCCTCGAAAAAGAAGACCCTTTACAAAGGGTTATGGTGATACAGTCTGTGGAAAAGACACAGTCGGTGGGAAGAGCAGCTTAGGGGCCGCACGTGCGACAGTGGCCTGCGAAAAGGATCCCCAACTCGGCAGAGAGATAGGGCGCACAGGAGTAACCTAGGAGAACTAAAGATATCAATGCATGGAGCCGTGAAGTGGTCAGAGAAGTGGAGGAGGCCACAGAGACGGTGGCTGATGAAAGCGAAGGAGGGGCACAAGACAGACGTCTGCTTAACATGTCGAAGCGAACGAAGCAGTGGGAAGAGCAGCTTAGGGGCGCACGTGCGACAGTGGGCCGCGAAAAGGATCCCCAACTCGGCAGAGAGATAGGGCGCACAGGAGTAACCTAGGGGAATAAATGATATCAATGCATGGAGCCGCGAAGTGGTCACAGAAGTGGAGGAGGTCACAGAGACGGTGGATCATGAAAGCGAAGCAGGGGCACTAGACAGACGTCTGCTTAACCTGTGGAAGCGAATGAAGCAGTGGGAAGAGCAGCTTAGGGACTGCACATCGGTCAGTGGGCTCCGAAAAATGATCCCCAACTCGGCAGAGATATACGGCGCACTGGAGTAACCTAGGCGAGATAAAGGATATCAAAGCATAGAGCCGCGAAGGGGTCACAGAGTTCGAGGACGTCACAGAGACGGTTGCTGATGATAGCGAAGCAGGGGCACTAGACAGATGTCTGCTTAACCTGTGGAAGCAAGAGAAGCAGTGGGAACAGCAGCTTACGGGCCGCACTTCGGACAGTGGGCTCCGAAAAAGGATCCCCTACTCGGCAGAGAGATAGGGCGCACAGGAGTAACCTAGGCGAAATAAAGGATATCAATGCATAGAGCCGCGAAGAGGTCACAGAAGTGGAGGAGGTCACAGAGATGGTGGGTATGAAAGCGAAGCAGGGCCACTAGAGATATCTGCTTAACATGTGAAAGCGAAAGAAGCAGTGGGAAGAGCAGCTTGGGGGCCACACGTGGGACAGTGGGCTCCGAAAAAGGATCCCCAACTCGGCAGAGAGATAGGGCGCACAGGAGTAACCTAGGAGAAATAAAGGATATCAATGCATGAAGCCGCGAATTGGTCAGAGAAGTGGAAGAGATCACAGAGACGGTGGCTGATGAAAGCGAAGCACGGGCACTAGACAGACGTCTGCTTAACCAGTAGAAGCGAAAGAAGCAGTGGGAAGAGCAGCTTAGGGGCCGCACGTGCGACAGTGGGCTCCGAATAGGATCCCCAACTCGGCAGAGAGATAGGGCGCACAGAAATAACCTAGGAAAAATAAAGGATATCAATGCATGGAGCCGCGAAGTGGTCAGAGAAGTGGAGGAGGTCACAGAGACGGTGGATCATGAAAGCGAAGCAGGGGCACTAGACAGACGTCTGCTCAACCTGTGGAAGCGAATGAAGCAGTGGGAAGAGCAGCTTAGGGACTGCACATCGGACAGTGGGCTCCGAAAAATGATCCCCAACTCGGCAGAGATATAGGGCGCACTGGAGTAACCTAGGAGAAATAAAGGATATCAATGCAAAGAGCCGTGAATTGGTCAGAGAAGTGGAGGAGAGCCACAGAGACGGTGGCTGATGAAAGCGAAGGAGGGGCACTAGACAGACGTCTGCTTAACCTGTGGAAGCGAGAGAAGCAGTGGGAAGAGCAGCTTACGGGCCCCACTTCGGACAGTGGGCTCCGATAAAGGATACCTAACTCGGCAGACAGATAGGGCACACAGGAGTGACCTAGGAGAAATAAAGGATATCAATGTATGAAGCAGCGAAGTGGTCACAAAAGTGGAGGAGGTCACAGAGACGGTGGCTCATGAAATCGAAGCAGGGTCACTAGACAGACGTCTGCTTAACCTGTGGAGGCGAAAGAAGCAGTGAAAAGAGCATCTTAGGAGGTGCAAGTGGGACAGTGGGCTTCGAAAAAGGATCCCTAACTCGGCAGAGGGGTAGGGCGCTCAGGAGTAACCTAGGAGAAATAAAGGCTATCAATGCATGGAGCCGCAAAGTGGTCAGAGAAGCTGAGGACGTCACAGAGACGGTAGATGATGAAAGCGAAGCAGGGGCACTAGACAGACATCTGCTTCACCTATGGAAGCGAAAGAAGAAGTGGGAAGAGCACCTTGGGTGCCGCACGTGGGACAGTGGGCTCCGAAAAAGGATCCCCAACTCGGCAACGAGATAGCGCGACAGGAGTAACCTAGGCGAAATAAAGGATATCAATGCATAAGCCGCAAAGTGGTCACAGAAGTGGAGGAGGTCACAGAGACTGTGGGTATGAAAGCGAAGCAGGGGCACTAAACAGATATCTGCTTAACCTGTGCACGCGATAGAAGCTGTGGGAAGAGCAGCTTAGGGGCCGCACGTCGAACAGTGGGCTCCGAAAAAGGATCCCTAACTCGGCATACAGATATGGCGCACAGTAGTAACCTAGGAGAAATAAAGGGTATCAATGCATGGAGCCGCGAAGTGGTCACAGAAGTGGAGGAGGTCACGGAGACAGTGGCTCATGAAAGCGAAGCAGGGGCACAAGACAGACGTCTGCTTTACCTGTGGAAGCGAAAGAAACAGTGGAAAGAGCAGCTTATAGGCCGCACGTGGGACAGTGGGCTCTGAGAAAGGATCCCCAACTCGACAGAGAGATAGGGCGCACAGAAGTAACCTAGGAGAAATAAAGGATATCAATGCATGGAGCCGCGATGTGGTCAGAGAAGTTGGGGAGGTTACGGAGACGGTGGCTCATGAAAGCGATGCAGGGGCACAAGACAGACGTCTGCGTTACCTGTGGAAGCGAAAGAAGCAGTGGGAAGAGCATCTTAGGAGGCGCAAGTGGGACAGTGGGCTTCGAAAAAGGATCCCTAACTCGGCAGAGGGGTAGGGCGCTCAGGAGTAACCTAGGAGAAATAAAGGATATCAATGCATGGAGCCGCGAAGTGGTCACAGAAGTGGAGGAGGTCACAGAGACGGGGGCTCATGAAAGCGAAGCCGGGGCACTAGACAGACGTCTGCTTACCTGTGGAAGCGAAAGAAGCAGTGGGAAGGGCAGCTTATGGGCCACACGTCGGACAGTGGGCTTCGAAAAAGGATTCCTAACTCGGCAGACAGATAGGGCGCACAGGAGTAACCTGGGAGAAATAAAGGATATCAATGCATGGAGCCGCGAAGTGGTCACAGAAGTGGAGGAGGTCACGGAGACGGTGGCTCATGAAAGCGAAGCAGGGGCATTAGACAGACGTCTGCTTAACCTGTGGAAGCGAAAGAAGCAGTGGGAAGAGCAGCTTGGAGGCCGCACGTGGGACAGTGGACAAAGCAAAATGATCCCCAACTCGGCAGAGAGATAGGGCGCACAGGAGTAACCTAGGAGAAATAAAGTATATCAATGCAAGGAGCCGCGAAGTGGTCACAGAAGTGGAGGAGGTCACAGAGACGGTGGCTCATGAAAGCGAAGCAGGGGCACTAGACAGACGTCTGCTTAACCTGTGGAAGCGAAAGAAGCAATGGGAAGAGCAGCTTGGGGGCCGCACTAGGGACAGTGGGCTCCGAAAAAGGATCCCCAACCCGGCAGAGAGATAGGGCGCACAGGAGTAACCTAGGCGAAATAAAGGATATCAATGCATAGAGCCGCGAAGGGGTCAGAAAAGTGGAGGAGGTCACAGAGACGGTTGCTGATGAAAGCGAAGCAGGGGCACTAGACAGACATCTGCTTAACCTGTGGAAGCGAAAGAAGTGGGAAGAGCAGCTTGGGGGACGCAAGTGGGACAGTGGGCTCCGAAAAAGGACCCCCAACTCGGCAGAGAGATAGGGCTCACAGGAATAACCTAGGCGAAATAAAGGATATCATTGCATACAGCCGCGAAGTGGTCACAGAAGTAGAGCAGGTCACAGAGACGGTGGGTATGAAAGCGAAGCAGTAGGCAGATATCTGCTTAACCTGTGGAAGCGAAAGAAGCAGTGGCAAGAGCAGCTTGGGGGCCGCACGTGGGACTGTGGACAAAAAAAGGATCCCCAACTCGGCAGAGAGATAGGGGCGCACAGGAGTAAGCTAGTAGACATAAAGGATATCAATGCATGGAGCCGCGAAGTGGTCACAGAAGTGGAGGAGGTCACAGAGATGGTGGGTATGAAAGCGAAGCAGGGGGCACTAGACAGACATCTGCCTTAACCTGTGGAAGCGAAAGAAGAAGTGGAAAAGCAGCTTGGGGGCCGCACGTGGGACAGTGGGCTCCGAAAAAGGATCCCCAACTCGGCAGAGAGATAGGGCGCACAGGAGTAACCTAGGCGAAATAAAGGATATCAATGCATAGAGCCGCGAAGAGGTCACAGAAGTGGAGGAGGTCACAGAGATGGTGGGTATGAAAGCGAAGCAGGGCCACTAGAGATATCTGCTTAACATGTGAAAGCGAAAGAAGCAGTGGGAAGAGCAGCTTGGGGGCCACACGTGGGACAGTGGGCTCCGAAAAAGGATCCCCAACTCGGCAGAGAGATAGGGCGCACAGGAGTAACCTAGGAGAAATAAAGGATATCAATGCATGAAGCCGCGAATTGGTCAGAGAAGTGGAAGAGATCACAGGAGACGGTGGCTGATGAAAGCGAAGCACGGGCACTAGACAGACGTCTGCTTAACCAGTAGAAGCGAAAGAAGCAGTGGGAAGAGCAGCTTAGGGGCCGCACGTGCGACAGTGGGCTCCGAATAGGATCCCCAACTCGGCAGAGAGATAGGGCGCACAGGAGTAACCAAGGAGGAATAAAGGATATCAATGCATGGAGCCGCAAAGTGGTCAGAGATGTGGAGGAGGTTACAGAGATGGTGGCTGATGGAAGCGAACCAGGACACAAGACAGACGTCTGCTTAAACCTGTGGAAGCGAGAGAAGCAGTGGGGAAGAGCAGCTTAGGGGCTGCGCGTGGGACAGCGGCTCGAGAAAAGATCCCCAACTCTGCAGAGAGATAGGGCGCACAGGAGTAATTTAGGAGAAATAAAGGATATCAATGCATGGAGCCGCAAAGTGGTCAGAGAAGTGGAGGAGGTCACAGAGACGTTTGCTAATAAAAGCGAAGCAGGGTCACTGGACTGACGTCTGTTTAAACCTGTGGAGGCGAAAGAAGCAGTGAAAAGAGCATCATAGGAGGCGCAAGTGGGACAGTGGGCTTCGAAAAAGGATCCCTAACTCGGCAGAGGGGTAGGGCGCTCAGGAGTAACCTAGGAGAAATAATGGATATCCATGCATAGAGCCGCGAAATGGTCAGAGAAGTGGAGGAGATCACAGAGACGGTTGCTGATGAATGCGAAGCACGGGCACTAGACAGACGTCTGCTTAACGTGTCGAATCTAACGAATTTATTTGTTTATTTCACATACTTTCAGGGCCCGAAGGCATTATAGAAAGGAGTGGTACAACAAAACAAAAAAAATACAGTGCATAGTTACACAAAACAAGTTATATGATGGCAGAAAACAGTTTCTTGAAGTTCTCAACATGGGTAATGGCAGCGATGGAGGGAGGAAGGTCGTTCCAGTCAACGCTGGTTTTTAGGAATAAAAGAATCATAATACAATTTTGTTCTCGAAAATGGAACACCGACTTTAAATATATGATCGGAACGGGATGAAATGTATGAAGGCCTCGAAAAAAGAAGACCCTTTACAAAGGGTTATGGTGATACAGTCTGTGGAAAAGACACAGTCGGTGGGAAGAGCAGCTTAGGGGCCGCACGTGCGACAGTGGCCTGCGAAAAGGATCCCCAACTCGGCAGAGAGATAGGGCGCACAGGAGTAACCTAGGAGAACTAAAGATATCAATGCATGGAGCCGTGAAGTGGTCAGAGAAGTGGAGGAGGCCACAGAGACGGTGGCTGATGAAAGCGAAGGAGGGGCACAAGACAGACGTCTGCTTAACATGTCGAAGCGAACGAAGCAGTGGGAAAGAGCAGCTTAGGGGCGCACGTGCGACAGTGGGCCGCGAAAAGGATCCCCAACTCGGCAGAGAGATAGGGCGCACAGGAGTAACCTAGGGGAAAAAATGATATCAATGCATGGAGCCGCGAAGTGGTCACAGAAGTGGAGGAGGTCACAGAGACGGTGGATCAGAAAGCGAAGCAGGGGCACTAGACAGACGTCTGCTTAACCTGTGGAAGCGAATGAAGCAGTGGGAAGAGCAGCTTAGGGACTGCACATCGGTCAGTGGGCTCCGAAAAATGATCCCCAACTCGGCAGAGATATAGGGCACACTGGTGTAACCTAGGCGAGATAAAGGATATCAAAGCATAGAGCCGCTAAGGGGTCACAGAGTTCGAGGACGTCACAGAGACGGTTGCTGATGATAGCGAAGCAGGGGCACTAGACAGACGTCTGCTTAACCTGTGGAAGCGAGAGAAGCAGTGGGAAGAGCAGCTTACGGGCCGCACTTCGGACAGTGGGCTCCGAAAAAGGATCCCCTACTCGGCAGAGAGATAGGGCGCACAGGAGTAACCTAGGCGAAATAAAGGATATCAATGCATAGAGCCGCGAAGTGGTCACAGAAGTGGAGGAGGTCACAGAGATGGTGGGTATGAAAGCGAAGCAGGGCCACTAGACAGACATCTGCTTAACATGTGAAAGCGAAAGAAGCAGTGGGAAGAGCAGCTTGGGGGCCACACGTGAGACAGTGGGCTCCGAAAAAGGATCCCCAACTCGGCAGAGAGATAGGGCGCACAGGAGTAACCTAGACGAAATAAAGGATATCAATGCATAGAGCCGCGAAGTGGTCACAGAAGCTGAGGACGTCACAGAGACGGTTGCTGATGAAAGCGAAGCAGGGGCACTAGACAGACATCTGCTTCACCTATGGAAGCGAAAGAAGAAGTGGGAAGAGCACCTTGGGGGCCGCACGTTGGACAGTGGGCTCCGAAAAAGGATCCCCAACTCGGCAACGAGATAGCGCGACAGGAGTAACCTAGACGAAATAAAGGATATCAATGCATAAGCCGCAAAGTGGTCACAGAAGTGTAGGAGGTCACAGAGACGGT
The DNA here is from genome assembly GCF_052857255.1 of Amblyomma americanum. Classification (NCBI taxonomy): domain Eukaryota; kingdom Metazoa; phylum Arthropoda; class Arachnida; order Ixodida; family Ixodidae; genus Amblyomma; species Amblyomma americanum. The sequence goes on along the minus strand of NC_135497.1, from coordinate 80,968,551 downwards.
GGGTATGAAAGCGAAGCAGGGGCACTAAACAGATATCTGCTTAACCTGTGGAATCGAAAGAATCAGTGGGAAGAGCAGCTTGGGGGCCGCACTTGGGACAGTGGGCTCCGAAAAAGGATCCCCAACTCGGCAGAGAGATAGGGCGCACAGGAGTAACCAAGGAGAAATAAAGGATATCAATGCATGGAGCCGCAAAGTGGTCAGAGTGGTGGAGGAGGTCACAGAGATGGTGGCTGATGAAAGCGAAGCAGGACACAAGACAGACGTCTTCTTAACCTGTGGAAGCGAAAGAAGCAGTGGGAAGAGCAGCTTGGGGCCGCACTTGAGACAGTGGGCTCCGAAAAAGGATCCCCAACTCGGCAGAGAGATAGGGCTCACAGGAGTAACCTAGGCGAAATAAAGGATATCAATGCATAGAGCCGCGAAATGTTCAGAGAAGTGGAGGAGATCACAGAGACGGTGGGTATGAAAGCGAAGCAGTAGGCAGATATCTGCTTAACCTGTGGAAGCGAAAGAAGCAGTGGCAAGAGCAGCTTGGGGGGCCGCACGTGGGACTGTGGACAAAAAAAAAAGGATCCCCAACTCGGCAGAGAGATAGGGCGCACAGGAGTAAACTAGTAGACATAAAGGATATCAATGCATGGAGCCGCGAAGTGGTCACAGAAGTGGAGGAGGTCACAGAGATGGTGGGTATGAAAGCGAAGCAGGGGCACTAGACAGACATCTGCTTAACCTGTGGAAGCGAAAGAAGAAGTGGAAAAGCAGCTTGGGGGCCGCACGTGGGACAGTGGGCTCCGAAAAAGGATCCCCAACTCGGCAGAGAGATAGGGCGCACAGGAGTAACCTAGGCGAAATAAAGGATATCAATGCATAGAGCCGTGAAGAGGTCACAGAAGTGGAGGAGGTCACAGAGATGGTGGGTATGAAAGCGAAGCAGGGCCACTAGAGATATCTGCTTAACATGTGAAAGCGAAAGAAGCAGTGGGAAGAGCAGCTTGGGGGCCACACGTGGGACAGTGGGCTCCGAAAAAGGATCCCCAACTCGGCAGAGAGATAGGGCGCACAGGAGTAACCTAGGAGAAATAAAGGATATCAATGCATGAAGCCGCGAATTGGTCAGAGAAGTGGAAGAGATCACAGAGACGGTGGCTGATGAAAGCGAAGCACGGGCACTAGACAGACGTCTGCTTAACCAGTAGAAGCGAAAGAAGCAGTGGGAAGAGCAGCTTAGGGGCCGCACGTGCGACAGTGGGCTCCGAATAGGATCCCCAACTCGGCAGAGAGATAGGGCGCACAGGAGTAACCAAGGAGGAATAAAGGATATCAATGCATGGAGCCGCAAAGTGGTCAGAGATGTGGAGGAGGTTACAGAGATGGTGGCTGATGGAAGCGAACCAGGACACAAGACAGACGTCTGCTTAACCTGTGGAAGCGAGAGAAGCAGTGGGAAGAGCAGCTTAAGGGGCTGCGCGTGGGACAGTGGGCTCGAGAAAAGATCCCCAACTCTGCAGAGAGATAGGGCGCACAGAAGTAACCTAGGAGAAATAAAGGATATCCATGCATGGAGCCGCGAAATGGTCAGAGAAGTGGAGGAGATCACAGAGACGGTTGCTGATGAATGCGAAGCACGGGCACTAGACAGACGTCTGCTTAACGTGTCGAATCTAACGAATTTATTTGTTTATTTCACATACTTTCAGGGCCCGAAGGCATTACAGAAAGGAGTGGTACAACAAAACAAAAAAAAGATACAGTGCATAGTTACACAAAACAAGTTATATGATGGCAGAAAACAGTTTTCTTGAAGTTCTCAACATCGGTAATGGCAGCGATGGAGGGAGGAAGGTCGTTCCAGTCAACGCTGGTTTTAGGAATAAAAGAATCATAATACAATTTTGTTCTCGAAAATGGAACACCGACTTTAAATATATGATCGGAACGGGATGAAATGTATGAAGGCCTCGAAAAAAGAAGACCCTTTACAAAGGGTTATGGTGATACAGTCTGTGGAAAAGACACAGTCGGTGGGAAGAGCAGCTTAGGGGCCGCACGTGCGACAGTGGCCTGCGAAAAGCATCCCCAACTCGGCAGAGAGATAGGGCGCACAGGAGTAACCTAGGAGAACTAAAGATATCAATGCATGGAGCCGTGAAGTGGTCAGAGAAGTGGAGGAGGCCACAGAGACGGTGGCTGATGAAAGCGAAGGAGGGGCACAAGACAGACGTCTGCTTAACATGTCGAAGCGAACGAAGCAGTGGGAAGAGCAGCTTAGGGGGCGCACGTGCGACAGTGGGCCGCGAAAAGGATCCCCAACTCGGCAGAGAGATAGGGCGCACAGGAGTAACCTAGGGGAATAAATGATATCAATGCATGGAGCCGCGAAGTGGTCACAGAAGTGGAGGAGGTCACAGAGACGGTGGATCATGAAAGCGAAGCAGGGGCACTAGACAGACGTCTGCTTAACCTGTGGAAGCGAATGAAGCAGTGGGAAGAGCAGCTTAGGGACTGCACATCGGTCAGTGGGCTCCGAAAAATGATCCCCAACTCGGCAGAGATATACGGCGCACTGGAGTAACCTAGGCGAGATAAAGGATATCAAAGCATAGAGCCGCGAAGGGGTCACAGAGTTCGAGGACGTCACAGAGACGGTTGCTGATGATAGCGAAGCAGGGGCACTAGACAGATGTCTGCTTAACCTGTGGAAGCGAGAGAAGCAGTGGGAAGAGCAGCTTACGGGCCGCACTTCGGACAGTGGGCTCCGAAAAAGGATCCCCTACTCGGCAGAGAGATAGGGCGCACAGGAGTAACCTAGGCGAAATAAAGGATATCAATGCATAGAGCCGCGAAGTGGTCACAGAAGTGGAGGAGGTCACAGAGATGGTGGGTATGAAAGCGAAGCAGGGCCACTAGACAGACATCTGCTTAACATGTGAAAGCGAAAGAAGCAGTGGGAAGAGCAGCTTGGGGGCCACACGTGGGACAGTGGGCTCCGAAAAAGGATCCCCAACTCGGCAGAGAGATAGGGCGCACAGGAGTAACCTAGACGAAATAAAGGATATCAATGCATAGAGCCGCGAAGTGGTCACAGAAGCTGAGGACGTCACAGAGACGGTTGCTGATGAAAGAGAAGCAGGGGCACTAGACAGACATCTGCTTCACCTATGGAAGCGAAAGAAGAAGTGGGAAGAGCACCTTGGGGGCCGCACGTGGGACAGTGGGCTCCGAAAAAGGATCCCCAACTCGGCAACGAGATAGCGCGACAGGAGTAACCTAGACGAAATAAAGGATATCAATGCATAAGCCGCAAAGTGGTCACAGAAGTGGAGGAGGTCACAGAGACGGTGGGTATGAAAGCGAAGCAGGGGCACTAAACAGATATCTGCTTAACCTGTGCACGCGATAGAAGCAGTGGGCAGAGCAGCTTAGGGGCCGCACGTCGAACAGTGGGCTCCGAAAAAGGATCCCTAACTCGGCAGACAGATATGGCGCACAGGAGTAACCTAGGAGAAATAAAGGGTATCAATGCATGGAGCCGCGAAGTGGTCACAGAAGTGGAGGAGGTAACGGAGACAGTGGCTCATGAAAGCGAAGCAGGGGCACAAGACAGACGTCTGCTTTACCTGTGGAAGCGAAAGAAACAGTGGGAAGAGCAGCTTATAGGCCGCACGTGGGACAGTGGGCTCTGAGAAAGGATCCCCCACTCGGCAGAGAGATAGGGCGCACAGAAATAACCTAGGAGAAATAAAGGATATCAATGCATGGAGCCGCGAAGTGGTCAGAGAAGTTGGGGAGGTTACGGAGACGGTGGCTCATGAAAGCGATGCAGGGGCACAAGACAGACGTCTGCTTAACCTGTGGAAGCGAAAGAAGCAGTGGGAAGAGCATCTTAGGAGGCGCAAGTGGGACAGTGGGCTTCGAAAAAGGATCCCTATTTCGGCAGAGGGGTAGGGCGCTCAGGTGTAACCTAGGAGAAATAAAGGATATCAATGCATGGAGCCGCTAAGTGGTCACAGAAATGGAGGAGGTCACAGAGACGGGCGCTCATGAAAGCGAAGCCGGGGCACTAGACAGACGTCTGCTTAACCTGTGGAAGCGAAAGAAGCAGTGGGAAGAGCAGCTTGCGGGCCGCACGTCGGACAGTGGGCTTCGAAAAAGGATCCCTAACTCGGCAGACAGATAGGGCGCACAGGAGTAACCAAGGAGAAATAAAGGATATCAATGCATGAAGCCGCGAAGTGGTCAGAGAAGTGGAGGAGGTCACAGAGACGGTGGCTCATGAAAGAGAAGGAGGAGCACTAGACAGACCTCAGCTTAACCTGTGGAGTCAAAAGAAGCAGTGAAAAGAGCATCTTATGGGCCGCACGTGGGACAGTGGGCTTCGAAAAAGGATCCCTAACTCGGCAAAGAGGTTGGGCGCTCAGGTATAACCTGGGAGAAATAAAGGATATCAATGCATGGAGCCGCGAAGTGGTCACAGAAGTGGAGGAGGTCACGGAGACGGTGGCTCATGAAAGCGAAGCAGGGGCATTAGACAGACGTCTGCTTAACCTGTGGAAGCGAAAGAAGCAGTGGGAAGAGCAGCTTGGAGGCCGCACGTGGGACAGTGGACAAAGCAAAATGATCCCCAACTCGGCAGAGAGATAGGGCGCACAGGAGTAACCTAGGAGAAATAAAGTATATTGCCGCGAATATTTGCAGTGTTTATTCGTTTTTCAAATCTGCCGCGACACCACCTTATCGCATCGTTTGCGACGCAAGACGCGACTAGATTTATCTCGATTGATCGCAGCCAGGCAAAGCTGATTCTACGTTGTTCCGGAATGTTCTAGTAACTTTGCGCCCTTTATCTCGAATGTTCGCTATCAGCTTTAAATTGAGCACGGCCGACAGCGGCGGGCGTTCTGTTCGACGACCGCCGAGCACGCTTGTCGCTTCGCCGCCGCCGAGTGATTCAGTCCATTTTGGGTCCAAGTCAGCCCAATAAACAGTTCTTTTAGAAGATCCTTTCATCCGTCTTCATCGCTGCTTCGACTGCCGTCACCACTACGTGACATCTGGTGGAGGTGCTGGGTAGCCTTCCACGTTCCGGACGCCCCCTTCAAGTCGTGAAGCCAGCCCTGAGCGCTTCGCACCCGAGTACGAGCCAGCAGCTCAGCGAGCCAGCCGACGTCTCCAGGGAGAGGAGCCTGAGTTCGGGAAATTGCCGGACCGCACAAGACAGCGAAAAGACGCGGCTACGAGCACCACAACCTCGCCGAAGATGTCGACACCGATCATACTGCAGCAGCCGCGGGTGCCGCCAACTTTCAATGGATCCCTAGGCGAAGACCCTGAAGAATGGTTGGATCAATTTGAGCGCGTGGCATCATTCAAAAGTGGGATGATGCGGCAAAAATTGGACAGGTGTTCTTCTCATTGGATGGCTCCGCACGCACGTGGTACGAAAACTACGAGTCGTCCCTTACGACATGGGAGCTATTCAAGAGAGAACTATTGAAGGTATTCACCAGTGTCGTGAGGAAAGAAAGAGCCAAACGACTCCTCGAGTCCAGGATCCAGCTTCCGAATGAGCCCGTCCGCGGTTACGTCGAGGAGATGAAGCGCCTGTTTCGCCGCGCCGACCCCGGGATGACCGAGGAAAAGAAAGTTCAGTTTTTAATGCGCGGCGTAAAAGAACAACTCTTTGCAAGCCTCGTCCGCCAGCCGCCAAAAACAGTCGAGGAATTCATGCAAGAAGCCTGCACGATTGAGAAGACCCTCGACGTCCGGGCTCGGCAGTACAATCGTCCTTCCTCTGCCTGTGCAATCCGTTCGGACACGCCGGCCACCACCAGCGAAAGCTTGCGGGAAGTTATCCGCGAAATCGTCCGAGAAGAGCTACGCCGATTACTGCCATCCTCCCCGCAGCCACAAGCAGCGACTCTGATGGACGTGGTACGGGAAGAAGTGCAACAGGCACTTGGCACCCCGACGGCCGCAGAACCCCAGGCCATGACCTACGCCGCTGCAGTAAGGACTGCCCAGCCCCAACGACAACCCCCACGTCCTCCCCGAGATGAGCCACTTGGTCCAAACGCCGCCTCCCAGCCCCCGCCCGCCCAGCCTATGACCGACCCTCAAGCCCCAGGAAATGCGACGCCTGGAGGACTTCCGACAACCGGCCGTTGTGCTTCCATTGCGGTGAGGCCGGCCATATTCTTCGTCACTGCCCGTACCGACGTATCGGTCTTCGAGGATTTGCCGTTAACGCCCCACGACCACGCTTCGGACAACGTCCGCACGAAATCGACGAGTACCTGCGTCGAGAAGAGTACACGCCGAACCGCTTTTCGCGCTCACCATCGCCGTCAACCTCGCGCTTTGCGTCGCCACGCCGCAGCTACGCAGCCGCGGTACGAGGAAGGTCGCCCAGCCCCCGTAGGGGAAACTAAAGGCAGCAACCTCTGGAGGTGAGGTTGCTCACGAGCTAAACGCCGAAGATCCTCCACCGACCACGCCCCATGAAGACGCTGCACCCGCGACGCCGCATGAAGAACCGACACTCGCTGCACCGACGCCGCACACAATGAGAACCTCGACCGCGACGCAAGCTACCTTGAAATCGACGCCGCCACCCAGAGGAGCTTCGACCACACGCCCAACCCGTGACTCGCATACGCGACGAAGCCGTGACCCGACGCCGAGAGCGACATGCAATGCAAGAGCCAGGACCTCCGACCTAGAAGTGACTATCGACGGCCGGAAAGTTACCGCTCTAGTCGACACAGGAGCCGATTACTCGGTGATGAATGGAAGATTCGCTGCGCAGCTCAGAAAAGTCACAACGGCTTGGGACGGCCCACAAATTCGCACCGCTGGGGGCCACCTCATTACGCCATCAGGACAATGCACAGCGCGAGTGACTCTCAAAGGACATACCTATCCTGCGACCTTTGTTGTGCTACCGCAATGCTCCCGCGAAGTTATCTTGGGTATGGATTTCCTTAATGAGCATCAGGCGATCATCGACCTGCGATCCAAGCTGATCACGCTTTCGACGGACGAAGCCATCGCTTCGATGAAAACTCGGGAAAATCACGTTGCCCTAAGTGTCCTGGAGGAAGAAGTGAGCGTCCCACCCCGTTCAAGCGTTATCGTGACCGTAGGCGCCACGAAAGCCATAAACACTGAAGCCATCATCGAGGGGAACATGCAGTTGCTACTAGACCGAGGAATCAGCATCGCAAGAGGCATCGCACATTTCCGCAATGGCCAGGCCGAAGTACTGCTGACTAACTTTAGCGAAGAATACCGGCATATTAACAGAGGAACGACGATTGCTTTCTACGACGAAATATCTGACGTACGAGATTCCTTCGCCCTCTCCGACCCCTCCGCAGAAGAACCGCCTGACCAAGAGAACTCGCCCACTTTCGACATCAACCCAGCCCTGCACCGGAACAGACAAGACCAGATCCGCAATCTGCTTCAAAACTACAGTGAGTGCTTTTCGACATCGCCGAAGGTGCGACAGACGCCAATTGCCAAGCATCGCATTATAACGGATCAACACGTCCGACCTCTCCGTCAAAGCCCCTACAGTGTGTCTCCGCGAGAACGACAAGCCATCCGGGACCAAGTCGAAGAAATGCTTCGCGACGACGTCATCCAGCCTTCAAACAGCCCATGGGCGGCACCGGTTGTTCTAGTGAGAAAGAAAGACGGCGCACTTCGATTCTGCGTGGATTACCGCCGCTTGAACAACATAACAAAGAAGGACGTCTACCCCCTCCCCCGCATCGACGACACACTGGACCGCCTCTGCAACGCCAAATATTTCTCATCGATGGACCTCAAGAGCGGCTACTGGCAAATTGAGGTCGACGAAAGAGATCGCGAGCAGACAGCATTCATAACTCCGGATGGGCTGTTTGAGTTCAAGGTGATGCCATTTGGTCTCTGTTCCGCACCAGCGACGTTTCAGCGAGTAATTGATACAGTGCTGGCAGGCCTGAAGTGGCAGATTTGTCTGGTATATTTAGATGACGTCGTTGTCTTCGCCTCGAAATTTGAAGAGCACCTCAAAAGACTTCGAACAGTACTAGACGCAATCAAGTCGTCTGACCTAACCTTGAAGGCAGAGAAATGCCACTTTGCCTACGAAGAGCTGCTGTTTCTAGGCCACATCGTTAGCAAGGAAGGAGTACGCCCAGACCCGCAGAAAACAGCTGCTATTGAACAGTTTCAACCGCCGGCCGATAAGAAAGCAGTGCGCAGATTTCTCGGACTATGCGCATATTACCGACGATTTGTGAAAAACTTTTCGCGCATCGCCGAGCCCCTGACCCAACTGACGAAGGCAGACGTGCCGTTTAAATTGGAAGCGCCGCAAGCAGAAGCCTTCAAGGAACTTCAGCGTCGTTTACAGTCCCCACCGATCCTTGCGCATTTTGATGAAAACGCCGATACTGAAGTTCATACCGACGCAAGCAGCGTGGGACTAGGCGCCGTTCTCGTTCAAAAAAGTGACGGGCTGGAGAAGGTCATCGCATACGCTAGCCGTTCCCTTTCCAAGGCCGAGGCTAACTATTCGACCACTGAGAAGGAGTGCCTTGCCATCATCTGGGCTACGTCGAAATTCCGCCCCTACCTCTACGGACGGCCGTTCAAGGTGGTCAGCGACCACCACGCGCTCTGCTGGCTTGCCAATTTGAAGGATCCCTCTGGCCGACTCGCTCGATGGAGTCTGCGTCTCCAGGAGTTTGACGTCACCGTCGTTTACAAGTCCGGACGCAAGCACACTGACGCCGATTGCCTCTCACGAGCCCCTGTAGATGCACCGCCGCTAGACGACGATGAGGACGCCTTCCTGGGACCCATCAGCGCAAGCTCTTTTGCTCAGCAGCAACGCTCGGACCCCAACCTAAAAGGCCTCATCGAGTACCTGGAAGGCAAGGTTTCTTCACCCCCCGCTTCATTCAAGCGAGGACTGTCTTCTTTCTGTGTACAGAATGAGGTCCTTGTGAAGAAGAACTTTACAGCGAACAAAACAGCCTACCTCCTTGTTGTACCTACTTGTCTCCGCGAAGAAGTTCTACAGGCTTCACACGACGAGCCGACAGCTGGACATCTCGGGTTTACTCGCACCCTCCGCCGCATTCAAGACAAGTATTACTGGCCCCGACTCTCTGCCGATGTCGCACACTATGTGAAAACATGCCGAGATTGTCAGCGACGAAAGACTCCTCCCACACGACCAGCAGGATTTCTGAACCCCATTGAACCTCCCTCAAGACCCTTTCAGCAGATTGGCATGGACTTGCTTGGCCCTTTTCCAACGTCAACATCTGGAAATAAGTGGATCATCATAGCGACCGACTACCTGACCCGCTACGCCGAGGCGAAAGCCCTACCGAACGGAACAGCAGCAGAAGTGGCCAAATTTTTCGTGGAGTGCATTCTTCTTCGACACGGCGCCCCCGATGTGCTCATCACGGACAGAGGAACAGCATTTACGGCGGAACTCACGCAAGCCATCCTGCGCTACAGCCAAACCAGCCACCGGAGGACAACTGCATACCATCCGCAGACCAACGGACTGACCGAGCGCCTGAACAAAACCATCGCCGATATGCTCGCTATGTATGTCGATGCCGAACATAAAACCTGGGATGTCATCCTGCCTTACGTCGTCTTCGCCTACAACACCGCAGTGCAGGAGACCACCCAGATGACGCCTTTTAGGCTCGTCCATGGCAGGGAGGCCGCGACCACGCTAGACGCCATGCTGCCCAACGTTACAGAAGAAGAGAACGTCGACGTTGCCGCCTACCTTCAACGCGCAGAAGAAGCTCGAAGGCTTGCCCGATTACGGATCAAAGATCAGCAGCGGTCCGACGCCAGACGCTACAACCTACGAAGACGCAACGCGGAATACAAGCCAGGAGACCAAGTCTGGGTGTGGACGCCCATTCGCCGCCGTGGATTGAGTGAAAAGCTTTTGCGCCGCTATTTCGGCCCGTACAAGGTTCTTCGTCGGCTGGGTGAACTGGATTATGAAGTCATCCCTGACGCAATGACTGCATCCCAGCGACGCCGCGTACGACCAGAAGTTGTCCATGTAGTCCGTCTGAAGCCGTATTATGCGCGCTAAAGGCCGCTGCATTTCCATGCTCTATTTTCGCAAGATCCGTTTTTCTTCCTTACTAGTCGCATTATTTGTCTTAATGCATCGGGTCGATGCTTCTTTGAGAGGGGAGTAATGCCGCGAATATTTGCAGTGTTTATTCGTTTTTCAAATCTGCCGCGACACCACCTTATCGCTTCGTTTGCGACGCAAGACGCGACATGATTTATCTCGATTGATAGCAGCCAGGCAAAGCTGATTCTACGTTGTTCCGGAATGTTCTAGTAACTTTGTGCCCTTTATCTCGAATGTTCGCTATCAGCTTTAAATTGAGCACGGCCGACAGCGGCGGGCGTTCTGTTCGACGACCGCCGAGCACGCTTGTCGCTTCGCCGCCGCCGAGTGATTCAGTCCATTTTGGGTCCAAGTCAGCCCAATAAACAGTTCTTTTAGAAGATCCTTTCGTCCGTCTTCATCGCTGCTTCGACTGCCGTCACCACTACGTGACAATATCAATGCAAGGAGCCGCGAAGTGGTCACAGAAGTGGAGAAGGTCAGAGAGACGGTGGCTCATGAAAGCGAAGCAGGGGCACTAGACAGACGTCAGCTTAACCTGTGGAACCGAAAGAAGCAGTGGGAAGAGCAGCTTGGGGGCCGCACTTGGGACAGTGGTCTCCGAAAAAGGATCCCCAACTCGGCAGAGAGATAGGGCGCACAGGAGTAACCTAGGCGAAATAAAGGATATCAATGCATAGAGCCGCGAAGGGGTCAGAAAAGTGGAGGAGGTCACAGAGACGGTTGCTGATGAAAGCGAAGCAGGGGCACTAGACAGACATCTGCTTAACCTGTGGAAGCGAAAGAAGTGGGAAGAGCAGCTTGGGGGCCGCACGTGGGACAGTGGGCTCCGAAAAAGGACCCCCAACTCGGCAGAGAGATAGGGCTCACAGGAATAACCTAGGCGAAATAAAGGATATCATTGCATAAAGCCGCGAAGTGGTCACAGAAGTAGAGCAGGTCACAGAGACGGTGGGTATGAAAGCGAAGCAGTAGGCAGATATCTGCTTAACCTGTGGAAGCGAAAGAAGCAGTGGCAAGAGCAGCTTGGGGGCCGCACGTGGGACTGTGGACAAAAAAAGGATCCCCAACTCGGCAGAGAGATAGGGCGCACAGGAGTAAACTAGTAGACATAAAGGATATCAATGCATAGAGCCGAGAAGGGGTCAGAGAAGTGGAGGAGGTCACAGAGACGGTTGCTGATGAAAGCGAAGCAGGGGCACTAGACAGACATCTGCTTAACCTGTGGAAGCGAAGGAAGTGGGAAGAGCAGCTTGGGGGCCGCACGTGGGACAGTGGGTTCCGAAAAAGGACCCCCAACTCGGCAGAGAGATAGGGCGCACAGGAGTAACCTAGGCGAAATAAAGGATATCAATGCATAGAGCCGCGAAGAGGTCACAGAAGTGGAGGAGGTCACAGAGATGGTGGGTATGAAAGCGAAGCAGGGCCACTAGAGATATCTGCTTAACATGTGAAAGCGACAGAAGCAGTGGGAAGGAGCAGCTTGGGGGCCACACGTGGGACAGTGGGCTCCGAAAAAGGATCCCCAACTCGGCAGAGAGATAGGGCGCACAGGAGTAACCTAGGAGAAATAAAGGATATCAATGCATGAAGCCGCGAATTGGTCAGAGATGTGGAAGAGATCACAGAGACGGTGGCTGATGAAAGCGAAGCACGGGCACTAGACAGACGTCTGCTTAGCCTGTAGAAGCGAAAGAAGCAGTGGGAAGAGCAGCTTAGGGGCCGCACGTGCGACAGTGGGCTCCGAATAGGATCCCCAACTCGGCAGAGAGATAGGGCGCACAGGAGTAACCAAGGCGAAATAAAGGATATCAATGCATGGAGCTGCAAAGTGGTCAGAGAGGTGGAGGAGTTCACAGAGATGGTGGCTGATGGAAGCGAACCAGGACACAAGACAGACGTCTGCTTAACCTGTGGAAGCGAGATAAGCAGTGGGAAGAGCAGCTTAGGGGCCACGCGTGGGACAGTGGGCTCGAGAAAAGATCCCCAACTCTGCAGAGAGATAGGGCGCACAGAAGTAACCTAGGATAAATAAAGGATATCCATGCATGGAGCCGCGAAATGGTCAGAGAAGTGGAGGAGATCACAGAGACGGTTGCTGATGAATGCGAAGCACGGGCACTAGACAGACGCCTGCTTAACGTGTCGAATCTAACGAATTTATTTGTTTATTTCACATACTTTCAGGGCCCGAAGGCATTACAGAAAGGAGTGGTACAACAAAACAAAAAAATACAGTGCATAGTTACACAAAACAAGTTATATGATGGCAGAAAACAGTTTTCTTGAAGTTCTCAACATCGGTAATGGCAGCGATGGAGGGAGGAAGGGCGTTCCAGTCAACGCTGGTTTTAGGAATAAAAGAATCATAATACAATTTTGTTCTAGAAAACGGAACACCGACTTTAAATATATGATCGGAACGGGATGAAATGTATGAAGGCCTCGAAAAAAGAAGATCCTTTAACAGAGGGTTATGGTGATACAGTCTGTGGAAAAGACACAGTCGGTGGGAAGAGCAGCTTAGGGGCCGCACGTGCGACAGTGGCCTGCGAAAAGGATCCCCAACTCGGCAGAGAGATAGGGCGCACAGGAGTAACCTAGGAGAACTAAAGATATCAATGCATGGAGCCGTGAAGTGGTCAGAGAAGTGGAGGAGGCCACAGGGACGGTGGCTGATGAAAGCGAAGGAGGGGCACAAGACAGACGTCTGCTTAGCATGTCGAAGCGAACGAAGCAGTGGGAAGAGCAGCTTAAGGGCTCACGTGCGACAGTGGGCCGCGAAAAGGATCCCCAACTCGGCAGAGAGATAGGGCGCACAGGAGTAACCTAGGGGAATAAATGATATCAATGCATGGAGTCGCGAAGTGGTCACAGAAGTGGAGGAGGTCACAGAGACGGTGGATCATGAAAGCGAAGCAGGGGCACTAGACAGACGTCTGCTGAACCTGTGGAAGCGAATGAAGCAGTGGGAAGAGCAGCTTAGGGACTGCACATCGGTCAGTGGGCTCCGAAAAATGATCCCCAACTCGGCAGAGATATAGGGCGCACTGGAGTAACCTAGGCGAGATAAAGGATATCAAAGCATAGAGCCGCGAAGGGGTCACAGAGTTCGAGGACGTCACAGAGACGGTTGCTGATGATAGCGAAGCAGGGGCACTAGACAGACGTCTGCTTAACCTGTGGAAGCGAGAGAAGCAGTGGGAAGAGCAGCTTACGGGCCGCACTTCGGACAGTGGGCTCCGAAAAAGGATCCCCTACTCGGCAGAGAGATAGGGCGCACAGGAGTAACCTAGGCGAAATAAAGGATATCAATGCATAGAGCCGCGAAGTGGTCACAGAAGTGGAGGAGGTCACAGAGATGGTGGGTATGAAAGCGAAGCAGGGCCACTAGACAGACATCTGCTTAACATGTGAAAGCGAAAGAAGCAGTGGGAAGAGCAGCTTGGGGGCCACACGTGGGACAGTGGGCTCCGAAAAAGGATCCCCAACTCGGCAGAGAGATAGGGCGCACAGGAGTAACCTAGACGAAATAAAGGATATCAATGCATAGAGCCGCGAAGTGGTCACAGAAGCTGAGGACGTCACAGAGACGGTTGCTGATGAAAGCGAAGCAGGGGCACTAGACAGACATCTGCTTCACCTATGGAAGCGAAAGAAGAAGTGGGAAGAGCACCTTGGGGGCCGCACGTGGGACAGTGGGCTCCGAAAAAGGATCCCCAACTCGGCAACGAGATAGCGCGACCGGAGTAACCTAGGCGAAATAAAGGATATCAATGCATAAGCCGCAAAGTGGTCACAGAAGTGGAGGAGGTCACAGAGACGGTGGGTATGAAAGCGAAGCAGGGGCACTAAACAGATATCTGCTTAACCTGTGCACGCGATAGAAGCAGTGGGCAGAGCAGCTTAGGGGCCGCACGTCGAACAGTGGGCTCCGAAAAAGGATCCCTAACTCGGCAGACAGATATGGCGCACAGGAGTAACCTAGGAGAAATAAAGGGTATCAATGCATGGAGCCGCGAAGTGGTCACAGAAGTGGAGGAGGTCACGGAGACAGTGGCTCATGAAAGCGAAGCAGGGGCACTAGACAGACGTCTGCTTAACCTGTGGAAGCGAAAGAAGCAGTGGGAAGAGCAGCTTGGGGGCCGCACTTGGGATAGTGGGTTCCGAAAAAGGATCCCCAACTCGGCAGAGAGATAGGGCGCAAAGGAGTAACCTAGGCGAAATAAAGGATATCAATGCATAGAGCCGAGAAGGGGGTCAGAGAAGTGGAGGAGGTCACAGAGACGGTTGCTGATGAAAGCGAAGCAGGGGCACTAGACAGACATCTGCTTAACCTGTGGAGTCAAAAGAAGCAGTGAAAAGAGCATCTTGTGGGCCGCACGTGGGACAGTGGGCTTCGAAAAAGGATCCCTAACTCGGCAAAGAGGTTGGGCGCTCAGGTATAACCTAGGAGAAATAAAGGATATCAATGCATGGAGCCGCGAAGTGGTCACAGAAGTGGAGGAGGTCACGGAGACGGTGGCTCATGAAAGCGAAGCAGGGGCATTAGACAGACGTCTGCTTAACCTGTGGAAGCGAAAGAAGCAGTGGGAAGAGCAGCTTGGAGGCCGCACGTGGGACAGTGGACCAAGTAAAATGATCCCCAACTCGGCAGAGAGATAGGGCGCACAGGAATAACCTAGGAGAAATAAAGGATATCAATGCAAGGACCCGCGAAGTGGTCACAGAAGTGGAGGAGGTCACAGAGACGGTGGCTCATGAAAGCGAAGCAGGGGCACTAGACAGACGTCTGCTTAACCTGTGGAAGCGAAAGAAGCAGTGGGAAGAGCAGCTTGGGGGCCGCACTTGGGACAGTGGGTTCCGAAAAAGGATCCCCAACTCGGCAGAGAGATAGGACGCACAGGAGTAACCTAGGCGAAATAAAGGATATCAATGCATAGAGCCGAGAAGGGGTCAGAGAAGTGGAGGAGGTCACAGAGACGGTTGCTGATGAAAGCGAAGCAGGGGCACTAGACAGACATCTGCTTAACCTGTGGAAGCGAAGGAAGTGGGAAGAGCAGCTTGGGGGCCGCACGTGGGACAGTGGGTTCCGAAAAAGGACCCCCAACTCGGCAGAGAGATAGGGCGCACAGGAGTAACCTAGGCGAAATAAAGGATATCAATGCATAGAGCCGCGAAGAGGTCACAGAAGTGGAGGAGGTCACAGAGATGGTGGGTATGAAAGCGAAGCAGGGCCACTAGAGATATCTGCTTAACATGTGAAAGCGACAGAAGCAGTGGGAAGAGCAGCTTGGGGGCCACACGTGGGACAGTGGGCTCCGAAAAAGGATCCCCAACTCGGCAGAGAGATAGGGCGCACAGGAGTAACCTAGGAGAAATAAAGGATATCAATGCATGAAGCCGCGAATTGGTCAGAGATGTGGAAGAGATCACAGAGACGGTGGCTGATGAAAGCGAAGCACGGGCACTAGACAGACGTCTGCTTAGCCTGTAGAAGCGAAAGAAGCAGTGGGAAGAGCAGCTTCGGGGCCGCACGTGCGACAGTGGGCTCCGAATAGGATCCCCAACTCGGCAGAGAGATAGGGCGCACAGGAGTAACCAAGGCGAAATAAAGGATATCAATGCATGGAGCTGCAAAGTGGTCAGAGAGGTGGAGGAGTTCACAGAGATGGTGGCTGATGGAAGCGAACCAGGACACAAGACAGACGTCTGCTTAACCTGTGGAAGCGAGATAAGCAGTGGGAAGAGCAGCTTAGGGACCGCACGTGGGACAGTGGGCTCGAGAAAAGATCCCCAACTCGGCAGAGAGATAGGGCGCACAGAAGTAACCTAGGAGAAATAAAGGATATCCATGCATTGAGCCGCGAAGTGGTCAGAGAAGTGGAGATCACAGAGACGGTGGCTGATGAAAGAGAAGCACGGGCACTAGACAGACGTCTGCTTAACCGGTCGAATCTAACGAATTTATTTATTTATTTCACATACTTTCAGGGCCCGAAGGCATTACAGAAAGGAGTGGTACAACAAAACAAAAAAATACAGTGCATAGTTACAGAAAACAAGTTATATGATGGCAGAAAACAGTTTTCTTGAAGTTCTCAACATCGGCAATGGCAGTGATGGAGGGAGGAAGGTCGTTCCAGTCAACGCTGGTTTTAGGAATAAAAGAATCATAATACAATTTTGTTCTCAAAAATGGAACACCGACTTTAAATATATGATCGGAACGGGATGAAATGTATGAAGGCCTCGAAAAAAGATGATCCTTTAACAGAGGGTTATGGTGATACAGTCTGTGGAAAAGACACAGTCGGTGGGAAGAGCAGCTTAGGGGCGCACGTGCGACAGTGGGCCGCCAAAAGGATCCCCAACTCGGCAGAGAGATAGGGCGCACAGGAGTAACCTAGGGGAATAAATGATATCAATGCATGGAGCCGCGAAGTGGTCACAGAAGTGGAGGAGGTCACAGAGACGGTGGATCATGAAAGCGAAGCAGGGGCACTAGACAGACATCTGCTTAACCTGTGGAAGCGAATGAAGCAGTGGGAAGAGCAGCTTAGGGACTGCACATCGGACAGTGGGCTCCGAAAAATGATCCCCAACTCGGAAGAGATATAGGGCGCACTGGAGTAACCTAGGCGAGATAAAGAATATCAAAGCACAGAGCCGCGAAGGGGTCACAGAGTTCGAGGACGTCACAGAGGCGGTTGCTGATGATAGCGAAGCAGGAGCACTAGACAGACGTCTGCTTAACCTGTGGAAGCGAGAGAAGCAGTGAGAAGAGCAGCTTACGGGCCGCACGTCGGACAGTGGGCTCCGAAAAAGGATACCTAACTCGGCAGACAGATAGGGCGCACAGGAGTAACCTAGGAGAAATAAAGGATATCAATGCATGAAGCCGCGAAGTGGTCACAAAAGTGGAGGAGGTCACAGAGACGGTGGCTCATGAAAGCGAAGCAGGGTCACTAGACTGACGTCTGTTTAACCTGTGGAGGCGAAAGAAGCAGTGAAAAGAGCATCATAGGAGGCGCAAGTGGGACAGTGGGCTTCGAAAAAGGATCCCTAACTCGGCAGAGGGGTAGGGCGCTCAGGAGTAACCTAGGAGAAATAAAGGCTATCAATGCATGGAGCCGCGAAGTGGTCACAGAAGTGGAGGAGGTCACGGAGATGGTGGCTCATGAAAGCGAAGCAGGGGCACAAGACAGACGTCTGCTTTACCTGTGGAAGCGAAAGAAACAGTGGGAAGAGCAGCTTAGGGGCCGCACGTGGGACAGTGGGCTCTGAGAAAGAATCCCCATCTCGGCAGAGAGATAGGGCGCACAGAAGTAACCTAGGAGAAATAAAGGATATCAATGCATGAAGCCGCGAAGTGGTCAGAGAAGTTGGGGAGGTCACGGAGACGGTGGCTCATGACAGCGAAGCAGGGGCACAAGACAGACGTCTGCTTAACCTGTGGAAGCGAAAGAAGCAGTGGGAAAAGCAGCTTAGGTGCCGCACGTGGGACAGTGTGCTTCAAGAAAGGATCCCCAACTCGGAAGAGAGATAGCACGCACAGAAGTAAAATAGGAGAAATAAGGGATGTCAATGCATGGAACCGCGAAGTGGTCAGAGAAGTGGAAGAGATCATAGAGACGGTGGCTGATGAAAGCGAAGCACGGGAACTAGACAGACGTCTGCTTAACCTGTAGAAGCGAAAGAAGCAGTGGGAAGAGCAGCTTAGGGGCCGCACGTGCGAATGTGGGCTGCGAAAAGGATCCCCAACTAGGCAGAGAGATAGGGCGCACAGGAGTAACCTAGGAGAATAAAGATATCAATGCATGGAGCCGTGAAGTGGTCAAAGAAGTGGAGGAGGTCACATAGATGGTGGGTATGAAAGCGAAGCAGGGCAACTAGACAGACATCTGCTTAACATGTGAAAGCGAAAGAAGCAGTGGGAAGAGCAGCTTGGGGGCCACACGTGGGACAGTGGGCTCCGAAATAAGATCCCCAACTCGGCAGAGAGATAGGGCTCACAGGAATAACCTAGGCGAAATAAAGGATGTCAACGCATAGAGCCGCGAAGTGGTCACAGAAGTGGAGGACGTCACAGAGACGGTGGGTATGAAAACCAAGCAGGGGCACTAAACAGATATCTGCTTAACCTGTGCAAGCGAATGAAGCAGTGGGAAGAGCAGCTTACGGACTGCACATCGGACAGTGGGCTCCGAAAAATGATCCCCAACTCGGAAGAGATATAGGGCGCACTGGAGTAACCTAGGCGAGATAAAGGATATCAAAGCAGAGAGCCGCGAAGGGGTCACAGAGTTCGAGGACGTCACAGAGACGGTTGCTGATGATAGCGAAGCAGGGGCACAAGACAGACGTCTGCTTAACCTGTGGAAGCGAAAGAAGCAGTGGGAAGAGCAGCTTACGTGCCGCACGTGGGACAGTGGGCTTCGAGAAAGGATCTCCAACTCGGAAGAGAGATAGGACGCACAGAAGTAACCTAGGAGAAATAAGGGACATCAATGCATGGAGCCGCGAAGTGGTCAGAGAAGTGGAGGAGATCACAGAGACGGTGGCTGATGAAAGCGAAGAACGTGCACTAGACAGACGTCTGCTTAACCTGTCGAAGCTAACGAATCGGTGGGGAGAGCAGCTTAGGGGCCGCACGTGCGACAGTGGGCTCCGAAAAGGAGCCCCAACTCGGCAAGAGATAGGGCGCATAGGAGTAACCTAGGAGAATTAAAGATATCAATGCATGGAGCCGTGAAGTGGTCAGAAAAGTGGAGGATGTCACAGAGACGGTGGCTGATGAAAGCGAAGGAGGGGCACAAGACAGACGTCTGCTTAGCCTGTGGAAGCGAAAGACGCACTGGGAAGAGCAGCTTAGGGGCCGCACGTGTGACAGTGGGCTCCGAGAAAATATCCCCAACTCGGCAGAGAGATAGGGCGCACAGACGTAACCTAGGAGAAATAAAGATATCAATGCATGAAGCCGCGAAGTGGTCAGAGAAGTGGAGGAGATCAGAGAGACGGTGGCTGATGAAAGCGAAGAACGTGCACTAGACAGACGTCTGCTTAACCTGTCGAAGCTAACGAATCGTTGGGGAGAGCAGCTTATGGGCCTCATGTACGACAGTGGGCTGCGAAAAGGTTCCCAACTCGGCAGAGAGATAGGGCGCACAGGAGTAACCTAGGAGAAATAAAGATATCAATGCATGGAGCCGTGAAGTGGTCAGAGAAGTGGAGGAGGTCACAGAGACGGTGGCTGATGAAAGCGAAGGAGGGGCACCAGACAGACGTCTGCTTAACCTGTGAGAGCGAAAGACGCAGTGGGAAGAGCAGCTTAGGGGCCGCACGTGGGACAGTGGGCTCCGAAAAAGGATCCCCAACTCGGCAGAGAGATAGGGCGCACAGGAGTAACCTTGGGGAAATAAAGATATCAATCCATAGGGCCGTGAAGTCAGAGAAGTGGAGGAGGTCACAGAGACGGTGGGTATGAAAGCGAAGCAGGGGCACTAAACAGATATCTGCTTAACCTGTGCAAGCGATAGAAGCAGTGGGAAGAGCAGCTTAGGGCCGCACGTCGAACAGTGGGCTCCGAAAAAGGATACCTAACTCGGCAGACAGATATGGCGCACAGTAGTAACCTAGGATAAATAAAGGATATCAATGCATGGAGCCGCGAAGTGGTCACAGAAGTGGAGGAGGTCACGGAGACAGTGGCTCATGAAATCGAAGCAGGGGCACAAGACAGACGTCTGCTTTACCTGTGGAAGCGAAAGAAACAGTGGGAAGAGCAGCTTATAGGCCGCACGTGGGACAGTGGGCTCTGAGAAAGGATCCCCAACTCGGCAACGAGATAGCGCGACAGGAGTAACCTAGGCGAAATAAAGGATACCAATGCATAAGCCGCAAAGTGGTCACTGAAGTGGAGGAGGTCACAGAGACGGTGGGTATGAAAGCGAAGCAGGGGCACTAAACAGATATCTGCTTAACCTGTGCAAGCGATAGAAGCAGTGGGAAGAGCAGCTTAGGGGCCGCACGTCGAACAGTGGGCTCCGAAAAAGGATCCCTTACTCGGCAGACATATATGGCGCACAGGAGTAACCTAGGAGAAATAAAGGGTATCAATGCATGGAGCCGCGAAGTGGTCACAAAAGTGGAGGAGGTCACAGAGACGGTGGCTCATGAAAGCGAAGC
The DNA here is from genome assembly GCF_052857255.1 of Amblyomma americanum. NCBI lineage: Eukaryota > Metazoa > Arthropoda > Arachnida > Ixodida > Ixodidae > Amblyomma > Amblyomma americanum. The sequence continues at coordinate 80,948,183 of NC_135497.1, read as the reverse complement.
AGGGTCACTAGACAGACGTCTGCTTAACCTGTGGAGGCGAAAGAAGCAGTGAAAAGAGCATCTTAGGAGGCGCAAGTGGGACAGTGGGCTCTGAGAAAGGATCCCCAACTCGGCAGAGAGATAGGGCGCACAGAAGTAACCTAGGAGAAATAAAGGATATCAATGCATGGAGCCGCGAAGTGGTCACAGAAATGGAGGAGGTCACAGAGACGGGGGATCATGAAAGCGAAGCCGGGGCAATAGACAGACGTCTGCTTAACCTGTGGAAGCGAAAGAAGAAGTGGAAAAGCAGCTTGGGGGCCGCACGTGGGACAGTGGGCTCCGAAAAAGGATCCCCAACTCGGCAGAGAGATAGGGCGCACAGGAGTAGCCTAGGCGAAATAAAGGATATCAATGCATAGAGCCGCGAAGTGGTCACAGAAGTGGAGGAGGTCACAGAGATGGTGGGTATGAAAGCGAAGCAGGGCCACTAGAGATATCTGCTTAACATGTGAAAGCGAAAGAAGCAGTGGGAAGAGCATTTTGGGGGCCACACGTGGGACAGTGGGCTCCGAAAAAGGATCCCCAACTCGGCAGAGAGATAGGGCGCACAGGAGTAACCTAGGAGAAATAAAGGATATCAATGCATGAAGCCGCGAATTGGTCAGAGATGTGGAAGGGATCACAGAGACGGTGGCTGATGAAAGCGAAGCACGGGCACTAGACAGACGTCTGCTTAACCTGTAGAAGCGAAAGAAGCAGTGGGAAGAGCAGCTTAGGGGCCGCACGTGCGACAGTGGGCTCCGAATAGGATCCCCAACTCGGCAGAGAGATAGGGCGCACAGGAGTAACCAAGGAGGAATAAAGGATATCAATGCATGGAGCCGCAAAGTGGTCAGAGAGGTGGAGGAGGTCACAGAGATGGTGGCTGATGGAAGCGAACCAGGACACAAGGCAGACGTCTGCTTAACCTGTGGAAGCGAGAGAAGCAGTGGGAAGAGCAGCTTAGGGGCCGCACGTGGGACAGTGGGCTCGAGAAAAGATCCCCAACTCGGCAGAGAGATAGGGCGCACAGAGGTAACCTAGGAGGAATAAAGGATATCCATGCATGGACCCGCGAAGTGGTCAGAGAAGTGGAGGAGATCACAGAGACGGTGGCTGATGAAAGCGAAGCACGGGCACTAGACAGACGTCTGCTTAACCTGTCGAATCTAACGAATTTATTTATTTATTTCACATACTTTCAGAGCCCGAAGGCATTACAGAAAGAAGTGGTACAACAAAACAAAAAATACAGTGCATAGTTACACAAAACAAGTTATATGAAAGCAGAAAACAGTTTTCTTGAAGTTCTCAACATCGGTAATGGCAGCGATGGAGGGAAGAAGGTCGTTCCAGTCAACTCTGGTTTTAGGAATAAAAGAATCATAATACAATTTTGTTCTCGAAAATGGAAAACCGACTTTAAATATATGATCGGAACGGGATGAAATGTATGAACGCCTCGAAAAAAGATGATCCTATAACAGAGGGTTATGGTGATACAGTCTGTGGAAAAGACACAGTCGGTGGGAAGAGCAGCTTAGGGGCCGCACGTGTGACAGTGGCCTGCGAAAAGGATCCCCAACTCGGCAGAGAGATAGGGCGACAGGAGTAACCTAGGAGAACTAAAGATATCAATGCATGGAGCCGTGAAGTGGTCAGAGAAGTGGAGGAGGCCACAGAGACGGTGGCTGATGAAAGCGAAGGAGGGGCACAAGACAGACGTCTGCTTAACATGTCGAAGCGAACGAAGCAGTGGGAAGAGCAGCTTAGGGGCGCACGTGCGACAGTGGGCCGCGAAAAGGATCCCCAACTCGGCAGAGAGATAGGGCGCACAGGAGTAACCTAGGGGAATAAATGATATCAATGCATGGAGCCGCGAAGTGGTCACAGAAGTGGAGGAGGTCACAGAGACGGTGGATCATGAAAGCGAAGCAGGGGCACTAGACAGACGTCTGCTTAACCTGTGGAAGCGAATGAAGCAGTGGGAAGAGCAGCTTAGGGACTGCACATCGGACAGTGGGCTCCGAAAAATGATCCCCAACTCGGCAGAGATATAGGGCGCACTGGAGTAACCTAGGCGAGATAAAGGATACCAAAGCATAGAGCCGCGAAGGGGTCACAGAGTCGAGGACGTCACACAGACGGTTGCTGATGATAGCGAAGCAGGGGCACTAGACAGACGTCTGCTTAACCTGTGGAAGCGAGAGAAGCAGTGCGAAGAGCAGCTTACGGGCCGCACTTCGGACAGTGGGCTCCGAATAAGGATACCTAACTCGGCAGACAGATAGGGCGCACAGGAGTAACCTAGGAGAAATAAAGGATATCAATGCATGATGCCGCGAAGTGGTCACAAAAGTGGAGGAGGTCACAGAGACGGTGGCTCATGAAAACGATGCAGGGTCGCTAGATAGACGTCTGCTTAACCTGTGGAGGCGAAAGAAGCAGTGAAAAGAGCATCTTAGGAGGCGCAAGTGGGACAGTGGGCTTCGAAAAAGGATACCTATCTCGGCAGAGGGGTAGGGCGCTCAGGAGTAACCTAGGAGAAATAAAGGCTATCAATGCATGGAGCCGCGAAGTGGTCACAGAAGTGGAGGAGGTCACGGAGACGGTGGCTCATGAAAGCGAAGCAGGGGCATTAGAAAGACGTCTGCTTAACCTGTGGAAGCGAAAGAAGCAGTGGGAAGAGCAGCTTGGGGGCCGCACTTGGGACAGTGGGCTCCGAAAAAGGATCCCCAACTCGGCAGAGAGATAGGGCGCACAGGAGTAACCTAGGCGAAATAAAGGATATCAATGCATAGAGCCGCGAAGTGGTCACAGAAGTGGAGGACGTCACAGAGACGGTTGCTGATGAAAGCGAAGCAGGGGCAGTAGACAGACATCTGCTTCACCTATGGAAGCGAAAGAAGAAGTGGGAAGAGCACCTTGGGGACCGCACGTGGGACAGTGGGCTCAGAAAAAGGATCCCCAACTCGGCAGAGAGATAGCGCGACAGGAGTAACCTAGGCGAAATAAAGGATATCAATGCATAGAGCCGCAAAGTGGTCACAGAAGTGGAGGAGGTCACAGAGACAGTGGGTATGAAAGCGAAGCAGGGGCACAAGACAGATGTCTGCTTTACCTGTGGAAGCGAAAGAAACAGTGGGAAGAGCAGCTTAGGGGCCGCACGTGGGACAGTGGGCTCTGCGAAAGGATCCCCAACTCGGCAGAGAGATAGGGCGCACAGAAGTAACCTAAGAGAAATAAAGGATATCAATGCATGAAGCCGCGAAGTGGTCAGAGAAGTTGGGGAGGTCACGGAGACGGTGGCTCATGAAAGCGAAGCAGGGGCACAAGACAGACGTCTGCTTAACCTGTGGAAGCGAAAGAAGCAGTGGGAAGAGCAGCTTAGGTGCCGCACGTGGGACAGTGTGCTTCAAGAAAGGATCCCCAACTCGGAAGAGAGATAGGACGCACAGAAGTAACCTAGGAGAAATAAGGGATGTCAATGCATGGAGCCGCGAAGTGGTCACAGAAGTGGAGGAGGTCACGGAGACGGTGGCTCATGAAAGCGAAGCAGGGGCACTAGACAGACGTCTGCTTAACCTGTGGAAGCGAAAGAAGCAGTGGGAAGAGCAGCTTAGGGGCCGCACGTGCGAATGTGGGCTGCGAAAAGGATCCCCAACTAGGCAGAGATATAGGGCGCACAGGAGTAACCTACGAGAATAAAGATATCAATGCATGGAGCCGTGAAGTGGTCCGAAAGGTGGAGGAGGTCACAGAGACGGTGGCTGATGAAAGCAGAGGGGCACAAGACAGACGTCTGCTTAACCTGTGGAAGCGAAAGACGCAGTGGGAAGAGCAGCTTAGGGGCCGCACGTGCGACAGTGGGCTCCGAAAAGGAGCCCCTACTCGGCAGAGAGATAGGGCGCACAGGAGTAACCAAGGAGAAATAAAGGATATCAATGCATGGAGCCGCAAAGTGGTCAGAGAGGTGGAGGAGGTCACAGAGATGGTGGCTGATGAAAGCGAAGCAGGACACAAGACAGACGTCTGCTTAACCTGTGGAAGCGAAAGAAGCAATGGGAAGAGCAGCTTGGGGGCTGCACTTGGGACAGTGGGCTCCGAAAAAGGATCCCCAACTCGGAAGAGAGATAGGGCGCACAGGAGAAACCTAGGCGAAATAAAGAATATCAATGCATAGAGCCGCGAAGGGGTCAAAGAAGTGGAGGAGGTCACAGAGACGGTTGCTGATGAAAGCGAAGCAGGGGCACTAGACAGACGTCTGCTTAACCTGTCGAAGCTAACGAATCGGTGGGGAGAGCAGCTTAGGGGATTCACGTACGACAGCGGGCTGCGAAAAGGTTCCCAACTCAGCAGAGAGATAGGGCGCACAGGAGTAACCATAGAGAAATAAAGATATCAATGCATGGAGCCGTGAAGTGGTCAGAGAAGTGGCGGAGGTCACAGAGACGTTGGCTGATGAAAGCGAAGGAAGGGCACCAGACAGACGTCTGCTTAACCTGTGGAAGCGAAAGACGCAGTGGGAAGAGCAGCTTAGGGGCCGCACGTGGGATAGTGGGCTCCGAAAAAGGATCCCAACTCGGCAGAGAGATAGGGCGCACAGGAGTAACCTAGGAGAATTAAAGATATATATGCATGTAGCCGTGAAGTGGTCAGAAAAGTGGAGGAGGTCAGAGAGACGGTGGCTGATGAAAGCGAAGGAGGGGCACAGGACAGACGTCTGCTTAACCTGTGGAAGCGAAAGAAGCAGTGGGAAGAGCAGCTTAGGGGCCGCACGTAGGACAGTGGGCTCGGAGAAAGGATCCCCAATTCGGCAGAGAGAGAGGGCGCACAGAGGTAACCTAGGCGAAATAAAGGATATCAACGCATAGAGCCGCGAAGTGGTCACAGAAGTGGAGGACGTCAAGGAGACGGTGGGTATGAAAACCAAGCAGGGGCACTAAACAGATATCTGCTTAACCTGTGCAAGCGATAGAAGCAGTGGGAAGAGCAGCTTAGGGGCCGCACGTCGAACAGCGGGCTCCGAAAAAGGATACCTAACTCGGCAGAGAGATAGGGCGCACAGGAGTAACCAAGGAGAAATAAAGGATATCAATGCATGGAGCCGCAAAGTGGTCACAGAAGTGGAGGAGGTCACGGAGACAGTGGCTCATGAAAGCGAAGCAGGGGCACAAGACAGACGTCTGCTTAACCTGTGGAAGCGAAAGAAGCAGTGGGAAGAGCAGCTTACGTGCCGCACGTGGGACAGTGGGCTTCGAGAAAGGATCCCCAACTCGGAAGAGAGATAGGACGCACAGAAGTAACCTAGGAGAAATAAAGATATCAATGCATGAAGCCGCGAAGTGGTCAGAGAAGTGGAGGAGATCAGAGAGACGGTGGCTGATGAAAGCGAAGAACGTGCACTAGACAGACGTCTGCTTAACCTGTCGAAGCTAACGAATCGTTAGGGAGAGCAGCTTATGGGCCTCACGTACGACAGTGGGCTGCGAAAAGGTTCCCAACTCGGCAGAGAGATAGGGCGCACAGGAGTAACCTAGGATAAATAAAGATATCAATGCATGGAGCCGTGAAGTGGTCAGAGAAGTGGAGGAGGTCACAGAGACGGTGGCTGATGAAAGCGAAGGAGGGGCACCAGACAGACGTCTGCTTAACCTGTGAAAGCGAAAGACGCAGTGGGAAGAGCAGCTTAGGGGCCGCACGTGGGACAGTGGGCTCCGAAAAGGATCCCCAGCTCTGCAGACAGATAGGGCGCACAGGAGTATCCTAGGAGTAATAAAGGTTATCAATGCATGGAGCCGCGAAGGGGTCACAGAAGTGGAGGAGGTCACAGAGACGGTGGGTATGAAAGCGAAGCAGGGGCACTAAACAGATATCTGCTTAACCTGTGCAAGCGAAAGAAGCAGTGGGAAGAGCAGCTTAGGGGCCGCACGTGCGACAGTGGGCTCCAAATAGGATCCCCAACTCGGCAGAGAGATAGGGCGCACAGGAGCAACCAAGGAGGAATAAAGGATATCAATGCATGGAGCCGCAAAGTGGTCAGAGAGGTGGAGGAGGTCACAGAGATGGTGGCTGATGGAAGCGAACCAGGACACAAGGCAGATGTCTGCTTAACCTGTGGAAGCGTAGAAGCAGTGGGAAGAGCAGCTTAGGGGCCGCACGTGGGACAGTGGGCTCGAGAAAAGATCCCCAACTCGGCAGAGAGATAGGGCGCACAGAAGTAACCTAGGAGAAATAAGGGATATCCATGCATGGAGCCGCGAAGTGGTCAGAGAAGTGGAGGAGATCACAGAGACGGTGGCTGATGAAAGCGAAGCACGGGCACTAGACAGACGTCTGCTTAACCTGTCGAATCTAACGAATTTATTTATTTATTTCACATACTTTCAGGGCCCGAAGGCATTACAGAAAGGAGTGGTACAACAAAACAAAAAAATACAGTGCATAGTTACACAAAACAAGTTATATGAAAGCAGAAAACAGTTTTCTTGAAGTTCTCAACATCGGTAATGGCAGCGATGGAGGGAGGAAGGTCGTTCCAGTCAACGCTGGTTTTAGGAATAAAAGAATCATAATACAATTTTGTTCTCGAAAATGGAACACCGACTTTAAATATATGATCGGAACGGGATGAAATGTATGAACGCCTCGAAAAAAGATGATCCTTTAACAGAGGGTTATGGTGATACAGTCTGTGGAAAAGACACAGTCGGTGGGAAGAGCAGCTTAGGGGCCGCACGTGCGACAGTGGCCTGCGAAAAGGATCCCCAACTCGGCAGAGAGATAGGGCGCACAGGAGTAACCTAGGAGAACTAAAGATATCAATGCATGGAGCCGTGAAGTGGTCAGAGAAGTGGAGGAGGCCACAGAGACGGTGGCTGATGAAAGCGAAGGAGGGGCACAAGGCAGACGTCTGCTTAACATGTCGAAGCGAACGAAGCAGTGGGAAGAGCAGCTTAGGGGCGCACGTGCGACAGTGGGCCGCGAAAAGGATCCCCAACCTGGCAGAGAGATAGGGCGCACAGGAGTAACCTAGGGGAATAAATGATATCAATGCATGGAGCCGCGAAGTGGTCACAGAAGTGGAGGAGGTCATTGAGACGGTGGATCATGAAAGCGAAGCAGGGGCACTAGACAGACGTCTGCTTAACCTGTGGAAGCGAATGAAGCAGTGGGAAGAGCAGCTTAGGGACTGCACATCGGACAGTGGGCTCCGAAAAATGATCCCCAACTCGGCAGAGATATAGGGCGCACTGGAGTAACCTAGGCGAGATAAAGGATATCAAAGCATAGAGCCGCGAAGGGGTCACAGAGTCGAGGACGTCACACAGACGGTTGCTGATGATAGCGAAGCAGGGGCACTAGACAGACGTCTGCTTAACCTGTGGAAGCGAGAGAAGCAGTGGGAAGAGCAGCTTACGGGCCGCAAGTGGGACAGTGGGCTTCGAAAAAGGATCCCTAACTCGGCAGAGGGGTAGGGCGCTCAGGAGTAACCTAGGAGAATTAAAGATATCAATGCATGGAGCCGTGAAGTGGTCAGAAAAGTGGAGGATGTCACAGAGACGGTGGCTGATGAAAGCGAAGGAGGGGCACAAGACAGACGTCTGCTTAACCTGTGGAAGCGAAAGACGCACTGGGAAGAGCAGCTTAGGGGCCGCACGTGTGACAGTGGGCTCCGAGAAAATATCCCCAACTCGGCAGAGAGATAGGGCGCACAGACGTAAACTAGGAGAAATAAAGATATCAATCCATAGAGCCGTGAAGTTGTCAGAGAAGTGGAGGAGGTCACATAGACTGTGGCTGATGAAAGCGAAGCAGGGGCACAGGACAGACGCCTGCTTAAACTGTGAAGCGAAATAAGTAGTGGGAAGAGCAGCTTAGGGGCGGCACCTGGAACAGTGGGCTCCGAAAAGGATCCCCAACTCGGCAGACAGATAGGGCGCACAGGAGTAACCTAGGAGTAATAAAGGATATCAATGCATGGAGCCGCAAAGTGGTCACAGAAGTGGAGGAGGTCAGAGAGGCGATGGCTGATGAAGGCGAAGCAGGGGCGCTAGACAGACGTCTGCTTAACCTTTGGAAGCGAAAGAAGCAGTGGGAAGAGCAACTTAGGGGCCGCACGTGGGACAGTGGGCTCCGAGAAAGGATCCCCAACTCGGCAGAGAGATAGGGCACACAGAAGTAACCTAGGAGAAATAAATATATCAATGCATGGTGCCTTGAAGTGGTCAGATAAGTGGAGGAGGTCACGGAGACGGTGGCTGATGAAAGCGAAGCAGGGGCACTCGACAGACGTCTGCTTAACCTGTGGAAGCGAAACAAGCAGTGGGAAGAGCAGCTTAGGGGATGCAAATCGGACAGTGGGCTCCGAAAAAGGATCCCTAACTCGGCAGACAAATATGGCACACAGGAGTAACCTAGGGGAATAAAGGATATCAATGCATGGAGCCGCGAAGTGGTCAGAGTAGTGGAGGAGGTCACAGAGACGGTGGCTGATGAAACCGAAGCGCAGGCACTACACAGACATCTGCTTAACATGTGAAAGCGAAAGAAGCAGTGGGAAGAGCAGCTTGGGGGCGGCACGTGGGACAGTGGGCTCCGAAAAAGGATCCCCAACTCGGCAGAGAGATAGGGCGCACAGGAGTAACCTAGACGAAATAAAGGATGTCAATGCGTAGAGCCGCGAAGTGGTCACAGATGTGGAGGACGTCACAGTGACGGTTGCTGATGAAAGCGAAGCAGGGCACTAGACAGACATCTGCTTAACCTGTGGAAGCGAAAGAAGAAGTGGGAAGAGCAGCTTGGGGGCCGCACGTGGGACAGTGGGCTCCGAAAAAGGATCCCCAACTCGGCAGAAAGATAGGGCGACAGGAGTAACCTAGGCGAAATAAAGGATATCAATGCATGGAGCCGCGAAGTGCTCACAGAAGTGGAGGAGGTCACAGAGACGGTGGGTATGAAAGCGAAGCAGGGCCACTAGACATATATCTGCTTAACCTGTGGAATCGAAAGAAGCAGTGGCAAGAGCACCTTAGGGGCCGCACGTCGGACAGTGGGCTCCGAAAAAGGATCCCTAACTCGGCAGAGAGATAGGGCGCACAGGAGTAACCTAGACGAAATAAAGGATATCAATGCGTAGAGCCGCGAAGTGGTCACAGATGTGGAGGACGTCACAGTGACGGTTGCTGATGAAAGCGAAGCAGGGCACTAGACAGACATCTGCTTAACCTGTGGAAGCGAAAGAAGAAGTGGGAAAAGCAGCTTGGGGGCCGCAGGTGGGACAGTGGGCTCCGAAAAAGGATCCTCAACTCGGCAGAGAGATAGGGCGCACAGACGTAAACTAGGAGAAATAAAGATATCAATCCATAGAGCCGTGAAGTTGTCAGAGAAGTGGAGGAGGTCACATAGACTGTGGCTGATGAAAGCGAAGCAGGGGCACAGGACAGACGCCTGCTTAAACTGTGAAGCGAAATAAGTAGTGGGAAGAGCAGCTTAGGGGCGGCACCTGGGACAGTGGGCTCCGAAAAGGATCCCCAACTCGGCAGACAGATAGGGCGCACAGGAGTAACCTAGGAGTAATAAAGGATATCAATGCATGGAGCCGCAAAGTTGTCACAGAAGTGGAGGAGGTCAGAGAGGCGGTGGCTGATGAAAGCGAAGCAGGGGCGCTAGACAGACGTCTGCTTAACCTTTGGAAGCGAAAGAAGCAGTGGGAAGAGCAGCTTAGGGGCCGCACGTGGGACAGTGGGCTCCGAGAAAGGATCCCCAACTCGGCAGAGAGATAGGGCACACAGAAGTAACCTAGGAGAAATAAAGATATCAATGCATGGTGCCTTGAAGTGGTCAGATAAGTGGAGGAGGTCACGGAGACGGTGGCTGATGAAAGCGAAGCAGGGGCACTCGACAGACGTCTGCTTAACCTGTGGAAGCGAAACAAGCAGTGGGAAGAGCAGCTTAGGGGATGCAAATCGGACAGTGGGCTCCGAAAAAGGATCCCTAACTCGGCAGACAAATAGGGCACACAGGAGTAACCTAGGGGAATAAAGGATATCAATGCATGGAGCCGCGAAGTGGTCAGAGTAGTGGAGGAGGTCACAGAGACGGTGGCTGATGAAACCGAAGCGCAGGCACTAGACAGACATGTGCTTAACATGTGAAAGCGAAAGAAGCAGTGGGAAGAGCAGCTTGGGGGCGGCACGTGGGACAGTGGGCTCCGAAAAAGGATCCCCAACTCGGCAGAGAGATAGGGCGCACAGGAGTAACCTAGACGAAATAAAGGATATCAATGCGTAGAGCCGCGAAGTGGTCACAGATGTGGAGGACGTCACAGTGACGGTTGCTGATGAAAGCGAAGCAGGGCACTAGACAGACATCTGCTTAACCTGTGGAAGCGAAAGAAGAAGTGGGAAGAGCAGCTTGGGGGCCGCACGTGGGACAGTGGGCTCCGAAAAAGGATCCCCAACTCGGCAGAAAGATAGGGCGACAGGTGTAACCTAGGCGAAATAAAGGATATCAATGCATTGAGCCGCGAAGTGGTCACAGAAGTGGAGGAGGTCACAGAGACGGTGGGTATGAAAGCGAAGCAGGGGCGCTAGACAGATATCTGCTTAGCCTGTGCAAGCGATTGAAGCAGTGGGAAGAGCAGCATAGGGGCCGCACGTCGGACAGTGGGCTCCGAAGAAGCATACCTAACTCGGCACACAGATAGGGCGCACAGGAGTAACCTAGGAGAAATAAAGGATATCAATGCATGGAGCCGCGAAGTGGTCACAGAAGTGGAGGAGGTCACGGAGACGGTGGCTCATGAAAGCGAAGCAGGGGCACAAGACAGACATCTGCTTAACTTGTGGAAGCGAAGGAAGAAGTGGAAGAGCAGCTTAGGGGCCGCACGTGGGACAGTGGGCTCTGAAAAAGGATCCCCAACTCGGCAGAGTGATAGGGCGCCCAGGAGTAACCTAGGAGAAAAAGATATCAATGCATGGAGCCTTGAAGTGGTCAGAGAAGTGGAGGAGGTCACAGAGACGGTGGCTGATGCAAGCGAAGCAGGGGCGCTAGACAGACGTCTGCTTAACCTCTGGAAGCGAAAGAAGCAGTGGGAAGAGCAGCTTAGGGGCCGCACTTGGGACAGTGGGCTCTGAGAAAGGATCCCCAACTCGGCAGAGAGATGGAGCGCACAGGAGTAACCTAGGAGAAATAAAGGATATCAATGCATGGAGCCGCGAAGTGGTCAGAGTAGTGGAGGAGGTCACAGAGACGGTGGCTGATGAAACCGAAGCGCAGGCACTAGACAGACATCTGCATAACCTGTGGAAGCGAAAGAAGTGGGAAGAGCAGCTTGGGGGCCGCACGTGGGAGAGTGGGCTGCGAGAAAGGAACCCCAACTCGGCAGAGAGATAGGGCGCACAGAAGTAACCTAGGAGAAATAAGGGATGTCAATCCATGGAGCCGCGAAGTGGTCACAGAAGTGGAGGAGGTCACAGAGACGGTGGGTATGAAAGCGAAGCAGGGGCGCTAGACAGATATCTGCTTAGCCTGTGCAAGCGATTGAAGCAGTGGTAAGAGCGGCTTAGGGGCCGCACGTCGGACAGTGGGCTCCGAAGAAGCATCCCTAACTCGGCAGACAGATAGGGCGCACTGGAGTAACCTAGGAGAAATAAAGGATATCAATGCATGGAGCCTTGAAGTGGTCATAGAAGTGGAGGAGGTCACAGAGACGGTGGCTGATGAAAGCGAAGGAGGGGCACAAGACAGACGTCTGCTTAACTTGTGGAAGCGAAAGAAGCAGTGGGAAGAGCAGCTTAGGGGCCGCACGTGCGACAGTGGGCTGCGAAATGGATCCCCAACTCGGCAGAGAGATGGAGCGCACAGGAGTAACCTAGGAGAAATAATGGATATCAATGCATGGAGCCGCAAAGTGGTAAGGGAAGTGGAGGAGGTCACAGAGACGGTGGCTGATGAAAGCGAAGCATTGGCACTAGACAGACGTCTGCTTAACCTCTCTGGAAGCGAAAGAAGCAGTGGAAGAGCAGCTTAGGGGCCGCACGTCGGACAGTGGGCTCGGAGAAAGGATCCCCAACTCGGCAGAGAGATAGGGCGCACAGAAGTAACCTAGGAGAAATAAAGGATATCAATGCATGAAGCCGCGAAGTGGTCAGAGAAGTGGAGGAGATCACAGAGACGGTGGCTCATGAAAGCGACGCACGGGCACTAGACAGACGTCTGCTTCACCTGTCGAAGCTAACGAATCGGTGGCGAGAGCAGCTTAAGGGCCTCACGTGCGACAGTGGGCTGCGAAAAGGTTCCCAACTCGGCAGAGAGATAGGGCGCACAGGAGTAACCTAGGAGAAATAAAGATATCAATGCATGGAGCCGTGAAGTGGTCAGAGAAGTGGAGGAGGTCACAGAGACGGTGGCTGATGAAAGCGAAGGAGGGGCACTAGACAGACGTCTGCTTAACCTGTGGAAGCGAAAGACGCAGTGGGAAGAGCAGCTTAGGGGCCGCACGTGGGACAGTGGGCTCCGAAAAAGGATCCCCAACTCTGCAAAGAGATAGGGCGCACAGCAGTAACCTAGGAGAAATAAACATATCAATGCATGGAGCCTTGAAGTGGTCAGAGAAGTGGAGGAGGTCACAGAGACGGTGGCTGATGAAAGTGAAGCAGGGCCACAAGACAGACGTCTGCTTAACCTGTGGAAGCGAAAGAAGCAGTGGGAAGAGAAGCTTAGGGGCCGCACGTAGGACAGTGGGCTCTGAGAAAGGATTCCCAACTGGGGAGAGAGATAGGGCGCGCAGAAGTAACCTAGGAGAAATAAAGAATATCAATGCATGGAGCCGCGAAGTGGTCAGAGAAGTGGTGATCACAAAGACGGTGGCTGATGAAAGCGAAGCAGGGGCACTAGATAGACGTCTGCTTAACCTGTGGAAGCGAAAGAAGCAGTAAAAAGAGCATATTAGGGGCCGCACGTGGGACAGTGGGCTTCGAAAAAGGATCCCTAACTCGGCAGAGAGGTAGGGCGCTCAGGAGTAACCTAGGAGAAATTAAGAATATCAATGCATGGAGCCGCGAAGTGCTCACAGATGTGGAGGAGGTCACAGAGACGTTGGGCATGAAAGCGAAGCAGGGCCAGTAGACAGATAAGCAAAAGAAGCAGTGGCAAGACCAGCTTAGGGGCCGCACGTCGGACAGTGGGCTCCGAAAAAGGATCCCTAACTCGGCAGACAGATAGGGCGCACAGGAGTAACCAATGAGAAATAAAGGATATCAATGCATGCAGCCGTGAAGTGGTCAGAGAAGTGGAGGAGATCACAGAGATGGTGGCTAATGAAAGCGAAGCAGCGGCACTAGACAGACGTATGCTTAACCTGTGGAAGAGAAAGAAGCAGTGGAAAGAGCAGCTTAGGGGCCGCACGTAGGACAGTGGGCTCCGAAAAAGGATCCCCAACTCGGCAGACATATAGGGCGCACAGGAGTAACCTAGGAGAAATAAAGGATATCAATGCATGGAGCCGCGAAGTGGTCAGAGAAGTGGAGGAGGTCAGACAGGCATTGGCTGATGAAAGCGAAGCAGAGGCACAAGACAGACGTTTGCTTAACCTGTGGAAGCGAAAGAAGCAGTGGGGAGAGCAGCTTAGGGGCCGCACGTGGGACAGTGTGCTCGAGAAAGGATCCCCAACTCGGCAGAGAGATAGGGTGCACAGAAGTAACCTTAGAGAAATAAAGTATATCCATGCATGGAGCCGTGAAGTGGTCAGAGAAGTGGAGGAGGTCACAGAGACGGTGGCTGATGAAAGCGAAGCAGGGGCACAAGACCGACGCCTGCTTAAACTGTGAAGCGAAATAAGTAGTGGGAAGAGCAGCTTAGGGGCGGCACGTGGGACAGTGGGCTCCGAAAAAGGATCCCCAGCTCGGCAGAAAGATAGGGCGCACAGGAGTAATCTAGGAGAAATAAAGGATATCAATGCATGGAGCCGCGAAGGGGTCAGAGAAGTGGAGGTCACAGAGATGGTTGCTAATGAAAGCGAATCAGGGGCACTAGACAGACGTATGCTTAACATGTGGAAGAAAAAGAAGCAGTGGGAAAAGCAGCTTAGGGGCCGCACGTGCGACAGTGGACTCCGAAAAGGATCCCAACTCGGCAGACAGATAGGGCGCACAGGAGTAACCTAGGAGTAATAAAGGATATCAATGCATAGAGCCGCAAAGTGGTCACAGAAGTGGAGGAGGTCAGAGACGCGGTGGCTGATGAAAGCGAAGCAGGGCCACTATACATATATCTGCTTAACCTGTGGAAGCGAAAGAAGCAGTGGCAAGAGCAGCTTAGGGGCCGCACGTCGGACAGTGGGCTCAGAAAAAGGATCCCTAACTCGGCAGACAAATAGGGCGCACAGGAGTAACCTAAGGGAATAAAGGATATCAATGCATGGAGCCGTGAAGTGGTCAGAGAAGTAGAGGAGGTCACAAAGACGGTGGCTGATGAAAACGAAGCAGGGGCACTAGACAGACGTCTGCTTAACCTCTGGAAGCGAAAGAAGCAGTGGAAGAGCAGCTTAGGGGCGCACGTGGGACAGTGGGCTACGAAAAAGGATCCCCAACTCGGCAGAGAGAAAGGGCGCACAGGAGTAACCTAGGAGAAATAAAGATATCAATGCATGGAGCCGTGATGTGGTCATAGAAGTGGAGGAGGTCAGAGAGACGGTGGCTGATGAAAGCGAAGGAGGGGCACAAGACAGACGTCTGCTTCACCTGTCGAAGCTAACGAATCGGTGGCGAGAGCAGCTTAAGGACCTCACGTACGACAGTGGGCTGCGAAAAGGTTCCCAACTCGGCAGAGAGATAGGGCGCACAGGAGTAACCTAGGAGAAATAAAGATATCAATGCATGGAGCCGTGAAGTGGTCAGAGAAGTGGAGGAGGTCACAGAGACGGTGGCTGATGAAAGCGAAGGAGGGGCACCAGACAGACGTCTGCTTAACCTGTGGAAGCGAAAGAAGCAGTGGGAAGAGCAGCTTAGGAGCCGCACGTGCGACAGTGGGCTGCGAAATGGATCCCCAACTCGGCAGAGAGATGGAGCGCACAGGAGCAACCTAGCAGAAATAATGGATATCAATGCATGGAGCCGCAAAGTGGTAAGGGAAGTGGAGGAGGTCACAGAGACGGTGGCTGATGAAAGCGAAGCATTGGACTAGACAGACGTCTGCTTAACCTCTGGAAGCGAAAGAAGCAGTGGAAGAGCAGCTTAGGGGCCGCACGTCGGACAATGGGCTCGGAGAAAGGATCCCCAACTCGGCAGAGAGATAGGGCGCACAGAAGTAACCTAGGAGAAATAAAGGATATCAATGCATGAAGCCGCGAAGTGGCCAGAGAAGTGGAGGAGATCACAGAGACGGTGGCTCATGAAAGCGACGCACGGGCACTAGACAGACGTCTGCTTCACCTGTCGAAGCTAACGAATCGGTGGCGAGAGCAGCTTAAGGACCTCACGTACGACAGTGGGCTGCGAAAAGGTTCCCAACTCGGCAGAGAGATAGGGCGCACAGGAGTAACCTAGGAGAAATAAAGATATCAATGCATGGAGCCGTGAAGTGGTCAGAGAAGTGGAGGAGGTCACAGAGACGGTGGCTGATGAAAGCGAAGGAGGGGCACCAGACAGACGTCAGCTTAACCTGTGGATGCGAAAGACGCAGTGGGAAGAGCAGCTTAGGGGCGGCACGTGGGAAAGCGGGCTCCGAAAAAGGATCCCCAGATCGGCAGACAGATAGGGCGCACAGGAGTAACCTAGGAGTAATAAAGGATATCAATGCATGGAGCCGCGAAGGGGTCACAGAAGTGGAAGAGGTCAGAGAGGCGGTGGCTGATGAAAGCGAAGCAGGGGCGCTAGACAGACGTCTGCTTAACCTGTGGAAGCGAAAGAAGCAGTGGAAGAGCGGCTTAGGGGCCGCACGTGGGACAGTGGGCTCCGAAAAAGGATCCCCAACTCGGCAGGGAGATAGGGCGCACAGGAGTAACCTAGGAGATATAAAGATATCAATGCATGGTGCATTGAAGTGGTCAGAGAAGTGGAGGAGGTCACAGAGACGGTGGCTGATGAAAGTGGAGCAGGGGCACAAGACAGACGTCTGCTTAACCTGTGGAAGCGAAAGAAGCAGTGGGAAGAGCAGCTTAGGGGCCGCACGTGCGACAGTGGGCTGCGAAATGGATCCCCAACTCGGCAGAGAGATGGAGCGCACAGGAGTAACCTACGAGAAATAAAGATATCAATGCATGGAGCCGTGAAGTGGTCATAGAAGTGGAGGAGGTCACAGAGACGGTGGCTGATGAAAGCGAAGGAGGGGCACAAGACAGACGTCTGCTTAACTTGTGGAAGCGAAAGAAGCAGTGGGAAGAGCAGCTGAGGGGCCGCACGTAGGACAGTGGGCTCCGATAAAGGATCCCCAACTCGGCAGAGAGATAGGGCGCACAGAAGTAACCTAGGAATAATAAAGGATATCAATGCATGAAGCCGCGAAGTGGTCAGAGAAGTGGAGGAGATCACAGAGACGGTGGCTGATGAAAGCGAAGCACGGGCACTAGACAGAGATCTGCTTAACCTGTGGAAGCGAAAGAAGCAGTGGGAAGAGCAGTTTAGGGGCTGCACGTGGGACAGTGGGCTCGAGAAAGGATCCCCAACTCGGCAGAGAGATAGGGCGCACAGAAGTCACCTAGGAAAAATAAA
This sequence comes from Amblyomma americanum, assembly GCF_052857255.1. Lineage (NCBI taxonomy): Eukaryota > Metazoa > Arthropoda > Arachnida > Ixodida > Ixodidae > Amblyomma > Amblyomma americanum. Next base: position 80,931,450 of record NC_135497.1, on the reverse strand, counting down.
GTATATCCATGCATAGTGCCGCGAAGTGGTCAGAGAAGTGGAGGAGATCAGACGGTGGCATATGAAAGGGAAGCACGGGCACTAGACAGACGTCTGCTTCACCTGTCGAAGCTAACGAATCGGTGGCGAGAGCAGCTTAGGGGCCTCACGTACGACAGTGGGCTCCGAGAAAAGATCCCCAACTTGGCAGAGAGATAGGGCGCACAGAAGTAACCTAGGAGAAATAAGGAATGTCAATCCATGGAGCCGCGATGTGGTCACAGAAGTGGAGGAGGTCACAGAGACGGTGGGTATGAAAGCGAAGCAGGGGCGCTAGACAGATATCTGCTTAGCCTGTGCAAGCGATTGAAGCAGTGGTAAGAGCAGCTTAGGGGCCGCACGTCGGACAGTGAGCTCCGAAGAAGCATCCCTAACTCGGCAGACAGCTAGGGCGCACAGGAGTAATCTAGGAGAAATAAAGCATATCAATGCATGGAGCCGTGAAGTGGTCACAGAAGTGGAGGAGGTCACGGAGACGGTGGCTCATGAAAGCGAAGCAGGGGCACAAGACAGACGTCTGCTTAACCTGTGAGCGCGAAAGAAGCAGTGGGAAGAGCAGCTTAGTGACCGCACGTGGGACAGTGGGCTCCGAGAAAGGATCCCCAACTCGGCAGAGAGAAAGGGCGCACAGGAGTAACCTAGGAGAAATAAAGATATCAATGCATGGAGCCGTGATGTGGTCATAGAAGTGGAGGAGGTCAGAGAGACGGTGGCTGATGAAAGCGAAGGAGGGGCACAAGACAGACGTCTGCTTCACCTGTCGAAGCTAACGAATCGGTGGCGAGAGCAGCTTAAGGACCTCACGTACGACAGTGGGCTGCGAAAAGGTTCCCAACTCGGCAGAGAGATAGGGCGCACAGGAGTAACCTAGGAGAAATAAAGATATCAATGCATGGAGCCGTGAAGTGGTCAGAGAAGTGGAGGAGGTCACAGAGACGGTGACTGATGAAAGCGAAGGAGGGGCACCAGACAGACGTCTGCTTAACCTGTGGAAGCGAAAGAAGCAGTGGGAAGAGCAGCTTAGGAGCCGCACGTGCGACAGTGGGCTGCGAAATGGATCCCCAACTCGGCAGAGAGATGGAGCGCACAGGAGCAACCTAGCAGAAATAATGGATATCAATGCATGGAGCCGCAAAGTGGTAAGGGAAGTGGAGGAGGTCACAGAGACGGTGGCTGATGAAAGCGAAGCATTGGACTAGACAGACGTCTGCTTAACCTCTGGAAGCGAAAGAAGCAGTGGAAGAGCAGCTTAGGGGCCGCACGTCGGACAATGGGCTCGGAGAAAGGATCCCCAACTCGGCAGAGAGATAGGGCGCACAGAAGTAACCTAGGAGAAATAAAGGATATCAATGCATGAAGCCGCGAAGTGGCCAGAGAAGTGGAGGAGATCACAGAGACGGTGGCTCATGAAAGCGACGCACGGGCACTAGACAGACGTCTGCTTCACCTGCCGAAGCTAACGAATCGGTGGCGAGAGCAGCTTAAGGACCTCACGTACGACAGTGGGCTGCGAAAAGGTTCCCAACTCGGCAGAGAGATAGGGCGCACAGGAGTAACCTAGGAGAAATAAAGATATCAATGCATGGAGCCGTGAAGTGGTCAGAGAAGTGGAGGAGGTCACAGAGACGGTGGCTGATGAAAGCGAAGGAGGGGCACCAGACAGACGTCAGCTTAACCTGTGGATGCGAAAGACGCAGTGGGAAGAGCAGCTTAGGGGCGGCACGTGGGAAAGCGGGCTCCGAAAAAGGATCCCCAGATCGGCAGACAGATAGGGCGCACAGGAGTAACCTAGGAGTAATAAAGGATATCAATGCATGGAGCCGCGAAGGGGTCACAGAAGTGGAAGAGGTCAGAGAGGCGGTGGCTGATGAAAGCGAAGCAGGGGCGCTAGACAGACGTCTGCTTAACCTGTGGAAGCGAAAGAATCAGTGGAAGAGCGGCTTAGGGGCCGCACGTGGGACAGTGGGCTCCGAAAAAGGATCCCCAACTCGGCAGGGAGATAGGGCGCACAGGAGTAACCTAGGAGATATAAAGATATCAATGCATGGTGCATTGAAGTGGTCAGAGAAGTGGAGGAGGTCACAGAGACGGTGGCTGATGAAAGTGGAGCAGGGGCACAAGACAGACGTCTGCTTAACCTGTGGAAGCGAAAGAAGCAGTGGGAAGAGCAGCTTAGGGGCCGCACGTGCGACAGTGGGCTGCGAAATGGATCCCCAACTCGGCAGAGAGATGGAGCGCACAGGAGTAACCTACGAGAAATAAAGATATCAATGCATGGAGCCGTGAAGTGGTCATAGAAGTGGAGGAGGTCACAGAGACGGTGGCTGATGAAAGCGAAGGAGGGGCACAAGACAGACGTCTGCTTAACTTGTGGAAGCGAAAGAAGCAGTGGGAAGAGCAGCTGAGGGGCCGCACGTAGGACAGTGGGCTCCGATAAAGGATCCCCAACTCGGCAGAGAGATAGGGCGCACAGAAGTAACCTAGGAATAATAAAGGATATCAATGCATGAAGCCGCGAAGTGGTCAGAGAAGTGGAGGAGATCACAGAGACGGTGGCTGATGAAAGCGAAGCACGGGCACTAGACAGAGATCTGCTTCACCTGTCGAAGCTAACGAATCGGTGGCGAGAGCAGCTTAGGGGCCTCACGTACGACAGTGGGCTCCGAGAAAAGATCCCCAACTTGGCAGAGAGATAGGGCGCACAGAAGTAACCTAGGAGAAATAAGGGATGTCAATCCATGGAGCCGCGATGTGGTCACAGAAGTGGAGGAGGTCACAGAGACGGTGGGTATGAAAGCGAAGCAGGGGCGCTAGACAGATATCTGCTTAGCCTGTGCAAGCGATTGAAGCAGTGGTAAGAGCAGCTTAGGGGCCGCACGTCGGACAGTGAGCTCCGAAGAAGCATCCCTAACTCGGCAGACAGCTAGGGCGCACAGGAGTAATCTAGGAGAAATAAAGCATATCAATGCATGGAGCCGTGAAGTGGTCACAGAAGTGGAGGAGGTCACGGAGACGGTGGCTCATGAAAGCGAAGCAGGGGCACAAGACAGACGTCTGCTTAACCTGTGAGCGCGAAAGAAGCAGTGGGAAGAGCAGCTTAGTGACCGCACGTGGGACAGTGGGCTCCGAGAAAGGATCCCCAACTCGGCAGAGAGAAAGGGCGCACAGGAGTAACCTAGGAGAAATAAAGATATCAATGCATGGAGCCGTGATGTGGTCATAGAAGTGGAGGAGGTCAGAGAGACGGTGGCTGATGAAAGCGAAGGAGGGGCACAAGACAGACGTCTGCTTCACCTGTCGAAGCTAACGAATCGGTGGCGAGAGCAGCTTAAGGACCTCACGTACGACAGTGGGCTGCGAAAAGGTTCCCAACTCGGCAGAGAGATAGGGCGCACAGGAGTAACCTAGGAGAAATAAAGATATCAATGCATGGAGCCGTGAAGTGGTCAGAGAAGTGGAGGAGGTCACAGAGACGGTGACTGATGAAAGCGAAGGAGGGGCACCAGACAGACGTCTGCTTAACCTGTGGAAGCGAAAGAAGCAGTGGGAAGAGCAGCTTAGGAGCCGCACGTGCGACAGTGGGCTGCGAAATGGATCCCCAACTCGGCAGAGAGATGGAGCGCACAGGAGCAACCTAGCAGAAATAATGGATATCAATGCATGGAGCCGCAAAGTGGTAAGGGAAGTGGAGGAGGTCACAGAGACGGTGGCTGATGAAAGCGAAGCATTGGACTAGACAGACGTCTGCTTAACCTCTGGAAGCGAAAGAAGCAGTGGAAGAGCAGCTTAGGGGCCGCACGTCGGACAATGGGCTCGGAGAAAGGATCCCCAACTCGGCAGAGAGATAGGGCGCACAGAAGTAACCTAGGAGAAATAAAGGATATCAATGCATGAAGCCGCGAAGTGGCCAGAGAAGTGGAGGAGATCACAGAGACGGTGGCTCATGAAAGCGACGCACGGGCACTAGACAGACATCTGCTTCACCTGTCGAAGCTAACGAATCGGTGGCGAGAGCAGCTTAAGGACCTCACGTACGACAGTGGGCTGCGAAAAGGTTCCCAACTCGGCAGAGAGATAGGGCGCACAGGAGTAACCTAGGAGAAATAAAGATATCAATGCATGGAGCCGTGAAGTGGTCAGAGAAGTGGAGGAGGTCACAGAGACGGTGGCTGATGAAAGCGAAGGAGGGGCACCAGACAGACGTCAGCTTAACCTGTGGATGCGAAAGACGCAGTGGGAAGAGCAGCTTAGGGGCGGCACGTGGGAAAGCGGGCTCCGAAAAAGGATCCCCAGATCGGCAGACAGATAGGGCGCACAGGAGTAACCTAGGAGTAATAAAGGATATCAATGCATGGAGCCGCGAAGGGGTCACAGAAGTGGAAGAGGTCAGAGAGGCGGTGGCTGATGAAAGCGAAGCAGGGGCGCTAGACAGACGTCTGCTTAACCTGTGGAAGCGAAAGAAGCAGTGGAAGAGCGGCTTAGGGGCCGCACGTGGGACAGTGGGCTCCGAAAAAGGATCCCCAACTCGGCAGGGAGATAGGGCGCACAGGAGTAACCTAGGAGATATAAAGATATCAATGCATGGTGCATTGAAGTGGTCAGAGAAGTGGAGGAGGTCACAGAGACGGTGGCTGATGAAAGTGGAGCAGGGGCACAAGACAGACGTCTGCTTAACCTGTGGAAGCGAATGAAGCAGTGGGAAGAGCAGCTTAGGGGCCGCACGTGCGACAGTGGGCTGCGAAATGGATCCCCAACTCGGCAGAGAGATGGAGCGCACAGGAGTAACCTACGAGAAATAAAGATATCAATGCATGGAGCCGTGAAGTGGTCATAGAAGTGGAGGAGGTCACAGAGACGGTGGCTGATGAAAGCGAAGGAGGGGCACAAGACAGACGTCTGCTTAACTTGTGGAAGCGAAAGAAGCAGTGGGAAGAGCAGCTGAGGGGCCGCACGTAGGACAGTGGGCTCCGATAAAGGATCCCCAACTCGGCAGAGAGATAGGGCGCACAGAAGTAACCTAGGAATAATAAAGGATATCAATGCATGAAGCCGCGAAGTGGTCAGAGAAGTGGAGGAGATCACAGAGACGGTGGCTGATGAAAGCGAAGCACGGGCACTAGACAGAGATCTGCTTCACCTGTCGAAGCTAACGAATCGGTGGCGAGAGCAGCTTAGGGGCCTCACGTACGACAGTGGGCTCCGAGAAAAGATCCCCAACTTGGCAGAGAGATAGGGCGCACAGAAGTAACCTAGGAGAAATAAGGGATGTCAATCCATGGAGCCGCGATGTGGTCACAGAAGTGGAGGAGGTCACAGAGACGGTGGGTATGAAAGCGAAGCAGGGGCGCTAGACAGATATCTGCTTAGCCTGTGCAAGCGATTGAAGCAGTGGTAAGAGCAGCTTAGGGGCCGCACGTCGGACAGTGAGCTCCGAAGAAGCATCCCTAACTCGGCAGACAGATAGGGCGCACAGGAGTAATCTAGGAGAAATAAAGCATATCAATGCATGGAGCCGTGAAGTGGTCACAGAAGTGGAGGAGGTCACGGAGACGGTGGCTCATGAAAGCGAAGCAGGGGCACAAGACAGACGTCTGCTTAACCTGTGAGCGCGAAAGAAGCAGTGGGAAGAGCAGCTTAATGACCGCACGTGGGACAGTGGGCTCCGAGAAAGGATCCCTAACTCGGCAGAGAGATAGGGCGCACAGGAGTAACCTAGGAGAAATAAAGGATATCAATGCATGGAGCCGCGAAGTGGTCAGAGAAGTGGAGGAGGTCAGACAGGCATTGGCTGATGAAAGCGAAGCAGAGGCACAAGACAGACGTTTGCTTAACCTGTGGAAGCGAAAGAAGCAGTGGGGAGAGCAGCTTAGGGGCTGCACGTGGGACAGTGTGCTCGAGAAAGGATCCCCAACTCGGCAGAGAGATAGGGTGCACAGAAGTAACCTTAGAGAAATAAAGTATATCCATGCATGGAGCCGTGAAGTGGTCAGAGAAGTGGAGGAGGTCACAGAGACGGTGGCTGATGAAAGCGAAGCAGGGGCACAAGACCGACGCCTGCTTAAACTGTGATGCGAAATAAGTAGTGGGAAGAGCAGCTTAGGGGCGGCACGTGGGACAGTGGGCTCCGAAAAAGGATCCCCAGCTCGGCAGAAAGATAGGGCGCACAGGAGTAATCTAGGAGAAATAAAGGATATCAATGCATGGAGCCGCGAAGGGGTCAGAGAAGTGGAGGTCACAGATGGTTGCTAATGAAAGCGAATCAGGGGCACTAGACAGACGTATGCTTAACATGTGGAAGAAAAAGAAGCAGTGGGAAAAGCAGCTTAGGGGCCGCACGTGCGACAGTGGACTCCGAAAAGGATCCCAACTCGGCAGACAGATAGGGCGCACAGGAGTAACCTAGGAGTAATAAAGGATATCAATGCATAGAGCCGCAAAGTGGTCACAGAAGTGGAGGAGGTCAGAGACGCGGTGGCTGATGAAAGCGAAGCAGGGCCACTATACATATATCTGCTTAACCTGTGGAAGCGAAAGAAGCAGTGGCAAGAGCAGCTTAGGGGCCGCACGTCGGACAGTGGGCTCAGAAAAAGGATCCCTAACTCGGCAGACAAATAGGGCGCACAGGAGAAACCTAAGGGAATAAAGGATATCAATGCATGGAGCCGTGAAGTGGTCAGAGAAGTAGAGGAGGTCACAAAGACGGTGGCTGATGAAAACGAAGCAGGGGCACTAGACAGACGTCTGCTTAACCTCTGGAAGCGAAAGAAGCAGTGGAAGAGCAGCTTAGGGGCGCACGTGGGACAGTGGGCTACGAAAAAGGATCCCCAACTCGGCAGAGAGAAAGGGCGCACAGGAGTAACCTAGGAGAAATAAAGATATCAATGCATGGAGCCGTGATGTGGTCATAGAAGTGGAGGAGGTCAGAGAGACGGTGGCTGATGAAAGCGAAGGAGGGGCACAAGACAGACGTCTGCTTCACCTGTCGAAGCTAACGAATCGGTGGCGAGAGCAGCTTAAGGACCTCACGTACGACAGTGGGCTGCGAAAAGGTTCCCAACTCGGCAGAGAGATAGGGCGCACAGGAGTAACCTAGGAGAAATAAAGATATCAATGCATGGAGCCGTGAAGTGGTCAGAGAAGTGGAGGAGGTCACAGAGACGGTGGCTGATGAAAGCGAAGGAGGGGCACCAGACAGACGTCTGCTTAACCTGTGGAAGCGAAAGAAGCAGTGGGAAGAGCAGCTTAGGAGCCGCACGTGCGACAGTGGGCTGCGAAATGGATCCCCAACTCGGCAGAGAGATGGAGCGCACAGGAGCAACCTAGCAGAAATAATGGATATCAATGCATGGAGCCGCAAAGTGGTAAGGGAAGTGGAGGAGGTCACAGAGACGGTGGCTGATGAAAGCGAAGCATTGGACTAGACAGACGTCTGCTTAACCTCTGGAAGCGAAAGAAGCAGTGGAAGAGCAGCTTAGGGGCCGCACGTCGGACAGTGGGCTCGGAGAAAGGATCCCCAACTCGGCAGAGAGATAGGGCGCACAGAAGTAACCTAGGAGAAATAAAGGATATCAATGCATGAAGCCGCGAAGTGGCCAGAGAAGTGGAGGAGATCACAGAGACGGTGGCTCATGAAAGCGACGCACGGGCACTAGACAGACGTCTGCTTCACCTGTCGAAGCTAACGAATCGGTGGCGAGAGCAGCTTAAGGACCTCACGTACGACAGTGGGCTGCGAAAAGGTTCCCAACTCGGCAGAGAGATAGGGCGCACAGGAGTAACCTAGGAGAAATAAAGATATCAATGCATGGAGCCGTGAAGTGGTCAGAGAAGTGGAGGAGGTCACAGAGACGGTGGCTGATGAAAGCGAAGGAGGGGCACCAGACAGACGTCAGCTTAACCTGTGGATGCGAAAGACGCAGTGGGAAGAGCAGCTTAGGGGCGGCACGTGGGAAAGCGGGCTCCGAAAAAGGATCCCCAGATCGGCAGACAGATAGGGCGCACAGGAGTAACCTAGGAGTAATAAAGGATATCAATGCATGGAGCCGCGAAGGGGTCACAGAAGTGGAAGAGGTCAGAGAGGCGGTGGCTGATGAAAGCGAAGCAGGGGCGCTAGACAGACGTCTGCTTAACCTGTGGAAGCGAAAGAAGCAGTGGAAGAGCGGCTTAGGGGCCGCACGTGGGACAGTGGGCTCCGAAAAAGGATCCCCAACTCGGCAGGGAGATAGGGCGCACAGGAGTAACCTAGGAGATATAAAGATATCAATGCATGGTGCATTGAAGTGGTCAGAGAAGTGGAGGAGGTCACAGAGACGGTGGCTGATGAAAGTGGAGCAGGGGCACAAGACAGACGTCTGCTTAACCTGTGGAAGCGAATGAAGCAGTGGGAAGAGCAGCTTAGGGGCCGCACGTGCGACAGTGGGCTGCGAAATGGATCCCCAACTCGGCAGAGAGATGGAGCGCACAGGAGTAACCTACGAGAAATAAAGATATCAATGCATGGAGCCGTGAAGTGGTCATAGAAGTGGAGGAGGTCACAGAGACGGTGGCTGATGAAAGCGAAGGAGGGGCACAAGACAGACGTCTGCTTAACTTGTGGAAGCGAAAGAAGCAGTGGGAAGAGCAGCTGAGGGGCCGCACGTAGGACAGTGGGCTCCGATAAAGGATCCCCAACTCGGCAGAGAGATAGGGCGCACAGAAGTAACCTAGGAATAATAAAGGATATCAATGCATGAAGCCGCGAAGTGGTCAGAGAAGTGGAGGAGATCACAGAGACGGTGGCTGATGAAAGCGAAGCACGGGCACTAGACAGAGATCTGCTTCACCTGTCGAAGCTAACGAATCGGTGGCGAGAGCAGCTTAGGGGCCTCACGTACGACAGTGGGCTCCGAGAAAAGATCCCCAACTTGGCAGAGAGATAGGGCGCACAGAAGTAACCTAGGAGAAATAAGGGATGTCAATCCATGGAGCCGCGATGTGGTCACAGAAGTGGAGGAGGTCACAGAGACGGTGGGTATGAAAGCGAAGCAGGGGCGCTAGACAGATATCTGCTTAGCCTGTGCAAGCGATTGAAGCAGTGGTAAGAGCAGCTTAGGGGCCGCACGTCGGACAGTGAGCTCCGAAGAAGCATCCCTAACTCGGCAGACAGATAGGGCGCACAGGAGTAATCTAGGAGAAATAAAGCATATCAATGCATGGAGCCGTGAAGTGGTCACAGAAGTGGAGGAGGTCACGGAGACGGTGGCTCATGAAAGCGAAGCAGGGGCACAAGACAGACGTCTGCTTAACCTGTGAGCGCGAAAGAAGCAGTGGGAAGAGCAGCTTAATGACCGCACGTGGGACAGTGGGCTCCGAGAAAGGATCCCTAACTCGGCAGAGAGATAGGGCGCACAGGAGTAACCTAGGAGAAATAAAGGATATCAATGCATGGAGCCGCGAAGTGGTCAGAGAAGTGGAGGAGGTCAGACAGGCATTGGCTGATGAAAGCGAAGCAGAGGCACAAGACAGACGTTTGCTTAACCTGTGGAAGCGAAAGAAGCAGTGGGGAGAGCAGCTTAGGGGCTGCACGTGGGACAGTGTGCTCGAGAAAGGATCCCCAACTCGGCAGAGAGATAGGGTGCACAGAAGTAACCTTAGAGAAATAAAGTATATCCATGCATGGAGCCGTGAAGTGGTCAGAGAAGTGGAGGAGGTCACAGAGACGGTGGCTGATGAAAGCGAAGCAGGGGCACAAGACCGACGCCTGCTTAAACTGTGATGCGAAATAAGTAGTGGGAAGAGCAGCTTAGGGGCGGCACGTGGGACAGTGGGCTCCGAAAAAGGATCCCCAGCTCGGCAGAAAGATAGGGCGCACAGGAGTAATCTAGGAGAAATAAAGGATATCAATGCATGGAGCCGCGAAGGGGTCAGAGAAGTGGAGGTCACAGATGGTTGCTAATGAAAGCGAATCAGGGGCACTAGACAGACGTATGCTTAACATGTGGAAGAAAAAGAAGCAGTGGGAAAAGCAGCTTAGGGGCCGCACGTGCGACAGTGGACTCCGAAAAGGATCCCAACTCGGCAGACAGATAGGGCGCACAGGAGTAACCTAGGAGTAATAAAGGATATCAATGCATAGAGCCGCAAAGTGGTCACAGAAGTGGAGGAGGTCAGAGACGCGGTGGCTGATGAAAGCGAAGCAGGGCCACTATACATATATCTGCTTAACCTGTGGAAGCGAAAGAAGCAGTGGCAAGAGCAGCTTAGGGGCCGCACGTCGGACAGTGGGCTCAGAAAAAGGATCCCTAACTCGGCAGACAAATAGGGCGCACAGGAGAAACCTAAGGGAATAAAGGATATCAATGCATGGAGCCGTGAAGTGGTCAGAGAAGTAGAGGAGGTCACAAAGACGGTGGCTGATGAAAACGAAGCAGGGGCACTAGACAGACGTCTGCTTAACCTCTGGAAGCGAAAGAAGCAGTGGAAGAGCAGCTTAGGGGCGCACGTGGGACAGTGGGCTACGAAAAAGGATCCCCAACTCGGCAGAGAGAAAGGGCGCACAGGAGTAACCTAGGAGAAATAAAGATATCAATGCATGGAGCCGTGATGTGGTCATAGAAGTGGAGGAGGTCAGAGAGACGGTGGCTGATGAAAGCGAAGGAGGGGCACAAGACAGACGTCTGCTTCACCTGTCGAAGCTAACGAATCGGTGGCGAGAGCAGCTTAAGGACCTCACGTACGACAGTGGGCTGCGAAAAGGTTCCCAACTCGGCAGAGAGATAGGGCGCACAGGAGTAACCTAGGAGAAATAAAGATATCAATGCATGGAGCCGTGAAGTGGTCAGAGAAGTGGAGGAGGTCACAGAGACGGTGGCTGATGAAAGCGAAGGAGGGGCACCAGACAGACGTCTGCTTAACCTGTGGAAGCGAAAGAAGCAGTGGTTAGAGCAGCTTAGGAGCCGCACGTGCGACAGTGGGCTGCGAAATGGATCCCCAACTCGGCAGAGAGATGGAGCGCACAGGAGCAACCTAGCAGAAATAATGGATATCAATGCATGGAGCCGCAAAGTGGTAAGGGAAGTGGAGGAGGTCACAGAGACGGTGGCTGATGAAAGCGAAGCATTGGACTAGACAGACGTCTGCTTAACCTCTGGAAGCGAAAGAAGCAGTGGAAGAGCAGCTTAGGGGCCGCACGTCGGACAGTGGGCTCGGAGAAAGGATCCCCAACTCGGCAGAGAGATAGGGCGCACAGAAGTAACCTAGGAGAAATAAAGGATATCAATGCATGAAGCCGCGAAGTGGCCAGAGAAGTGGAGGAGATCACAGAGACGGTGGCTCATGAAAGCGACGCACGGGCACTAGACAGACGTCTGCTTCACCTGTCGAAGCTAACGAATCGGTGGCGAGAGCAGCTTAAGGACCTCACGTACGACAGTGGGCTGCGAAAAGGTTCCCAACTCGGCAGAGAGATAGGGCGCACAGGAGTAACCTAGGAGAAATAAAGATATCAATGCATGGAGCCGTGAAGTGGTCAGAGAAGTGGAGGAGGTCACAGAGACGGTGGCTGATGAAAGCGAAGGAGGGGCACCAGACAGACGTCAGCTTAACCTGTGGATGCGAAAGACGCAGTGGGAAGAGCAGCTTAGGGGCGGCACGTGGGAAAGCGGGCTCCGAAAAAGGATCCCCAGATCGGCAGACAGATAGGGCGCACAGGAGTAACCTAGGAGTAATAAAGGATATCAATGCATGGAGCCGCGAAGGGGTCACAGAAGTGGAAGAGGTCAGAGAGGCGGTGGCTGATGAAAGCGAAGCAGGGGCGCTAGACAGACGTCTGCTTAACCTGTGGAAGCGAAAGAAGCAGTGGAAGAGCGGCTTAGGGGCCGCACGTGGGACAGTGGGCTCCGAAAAAGGATCCCCAACTCGGCAGGGAGATAGGGCGCACAGGAGTAACCTAGGAGATATAAAGATATCAATGCATGGTGCATTGAAGTGGTCAGAGAAGTGGAGGAGGTCACAGAGACGGTGGCTGATGAAAGTGGAGCAGGGGCACAAGACAGACGCCTGCTTAACCTGTGGAAGCGAAAGAAGCAGTGGGAAGAGCAGCTTAGGGGCCGCACGTGCGACAGTGGGCTGCGAAATGGATCCCCAACTCGGCAGAGAGATGGAGCGCACAGGAGTAACCTACGAGAAATAAAGATATCAATGCATGGAGCCGTGAAGTGGTCATAGAAGTGGAGGAGGTCACAGAGACGGTGGCTGATGAAAGCGAAGGAGGGGCACAAGACAGACGTCTGCTTAACTTGTGGAAGCGAAAGAAGCAGTGGGAAGAGCAGCTGAGGGGCCGCACGTAGGACAGTGGGCTCCGATAAAGGATCCCCAACTCGGCAGAGAGATAGGGCGCACAGAAGTAACCTAGGAATAATAAAGGATATCAATGCATGAAGCCGCGAAGTGGTCAGAGAAGTGGAGGAGATCACAGAGACGGTGGCTGATGAAAGCGAAGCACGGGCACTAGACAGAGATCTGCTTAACCTGTGGAAGCGAAAGAAGCAGTGGGAAGAGCAGTTTAGGGGCTGCACGTGGGACAGTGGGCTCGAGAAAGGATCCCCAACTCGGCAGAGAGATAGGGCGCACAGAAGTCACCTAGGAAAAATAAAGTATATCCATGCATAGTGCCGCGAAGTGGTCAGAGAAGTGGAGGAGATCAGACGGTGGCATATGAAAGGGAAGCACGGGCACTAGACAGACGTCTGCTTCACCTGTCGAAGCTAACGAATCGGTGGCGAGAGCAGCTTAGGGGCCTCACGTACGACAGTGGGCTCCGAGAAAGGATCCCCAACTTGGCAGAGAGATAGGGCGCACAGAAGTAACCTAGGAGAAATAAGGGATGTCAATCCATGGAGCCGCGATGTGGTCACAGAAGTGGAGGAGGTCACAGAGACGGTGGGTATGAAAGCGAAGCAGGGGCGCTAGACAGATATCTGCTTAGCCTGTGCAAGCGATTGAAGCAGTGGTAAGAGCAGCTTAGGGGCCGCACGTCGGACAGTGAGCTCCGAAGAAGCATCCCTAACTCGGCAGACAGATAGGGCGCACAGGAGTAATCTAGGAGAAATAAAGCATATCAATGCATGGAGCCGTGAAGTGGTCAGAGAAGTGGAGGAGATCACAGAGACGGTGGCTGATGAAAGCGAAGCACGGGCACTAGACAGACACCTGCTTAACCTGTAGAAGCGAAAGAAGCAGTGGGAAGAGCAGCTTAGGGGCCGCACGAGCGACAGTAGGCTCTGAAAAGGAGCCCCAACTCGGCAGAGAGATAGGGCGCACAGGAGTAACCAAGGAGAAATAAAGGATATCAATGCATGGAGCCGCAAAGTGGTCAGAGAGGTGGAGGAGGTCACAGAGATGGTGGTTGATGAAAGCGAATCAGGACACAAGACAGACGTCTGCTTAACTTGTAGAAGCGAAAGAAGCAGTGGGGAGAGCAGCTTAGGGGGGCACGTGGGACAGTGGGCCCGAGAAAGGATCCCCAACTCGGCAGAGACATAGGGTGCACAGAAGTAACCTTAGAGAAATAAAGTATATCCATGCATGGAGCCGTGAAGTGGTCAGAGAAGTGGAGGAGGTCACAGAGACGGTGGCTGATGAAAGCGAAGCAGGGGCACAAGACAGACGCCTGCTTAAACTGTGAAGCGAAATAAGTAGTGGGAAGAGCAGCTTAGGGGCGGCACGTGGGACAGTGGGCTCCGAAAAAGGATCCCCAGCTCGGCAGAAAGATAGGGCGCACAGGAGTAATCTAGGAGAAATAAAGGATATCAATGCATGGAGCCGCGAAGGGGTCAGAGAAGTGGAGGAGGTCACAGAGACGGTGGCTGATGAAAGTGAAGCAGGGCCACAAGACAGACGTCTGCTTAACCTGTGGAAGCGAAAGAAGCAGTGGGAAGAGAAGCTTAGGGGCCGCACGTAGGACAGTGGGCTCCGAGAAAGGATCCCCAACTGGGGAGAGAGATAGGGCGCGCAGAAGTAACCTAGGAGAAATAAAGAATATCAATGCATGGAGCCGCGAAGTGGTCAGAGAAGTGGTGATCACAAAGACGGTGGCTGATGAAAGCGAAGCAGGGGCACTAGATAGACGTCTGCTTAACCTGTGAAAGCGAAAGAAGCAGTAAAAAGAGCATCTTAGGGGCCGCACGTGGGACAGTGGGCTTCGAAAAAGGATCCCTAACTCGGCAGAGAGGTAGGGCGCTCAGGAGTAACCTAGGAGAAATTAAGAATATCAATGCATGGAGCCGCGAAGTGCTCACAGATGTGGAGGAGGTCACAGAGACGTTGGGCATGAAAGCGAAGCAGGGCCAGTAGACAGATATCTGCTTAACCTGTGGAAGCGAAAGAAGCAGTGGCAAGAGCAGCTTAGGGGCCGCACGTCGGACAGTGGGCTCCGAAAAACGATCCCTAACTCGGCAGACAGATAGGGCGCACAGGAGTAACCAATGAGAAATAAAGGATATCAATGCATGCAGCCATGAAGTGGTCAGAGAAGTGGTGGAGATCACAGAGATGGTGGCTAATGAAAGCGAAGCAGCGGCACTAGACAGACGTATGCTTAACCTGTGGAAGAGAAAGAAGCAGTGGAAAGAGCAGCTTAGGGGCCGCACGTAGGACAGTGGGCTCCGAAAAAGGATCCCCAACTCGGCAGACATATAGGGCGCACAGGAGTAACCTAGGAGAAATAAAGGATATCAATGCATGAAGCCGCGACGTGGTCAGAGAAGTGGAGGAGGTCAGAGAGGCGTTGGCTGATGAAAGCGAAGCAGAGGCACAAGACAGACGTTTGGTTAACCTGTGGAAGCGAAAGAAGCAGTGGGGAGAGCAGCTTAGGGGCCGCACGTGGGACAGTGTGCTCGAGAAAGGATCCCCAACTCGGCAGAGAGATAGGGTGCACAGAAGTAACCTTAGAGAAATAAAGTATATCCATGCATGGAGCCGTGAAGTGGTCAGAGAAGTGGAGGAGGTCACAGAGACGGTGGCTGATGAAAGCGAAGCAGGGGCACAAGACAGACGCCTGCTTAAACTGTGAAGCGAAATAAGTAGTGGGAAGAGCAGCTTAGGGGCGGCACGTGGGACAGTGGGCTCCGAAAAAGGATCCCCAGCTCGGCAGAAAGATAGGGCGCACAGGAGTAATCTAGGAGAAATAAAGGATATCAATGCATGGAGCCGCGAAGGGGTCAGAGAAGTGGAGGAGGTCACAGAGATGGTTGCTAACGAAAGCGAATCAGGGGCACTAGACAGACGTATGCTTAACATGTGGAAGAAAAAGAAGCAGTGGGAAAAGCAGCTTAGGGGCCGCACGTGCGACAGTGGACTCCGAAAAGAATCCCAACTCGGCAGACAGATAGGGCGCACAGGAGTAACCTAGGAGTAATAAAGGATATCAATGCATAGAGCCGCAAAGTGGTCACAGAAGTGGAGGAGGTCAGAGAGGCGGTGGCTGATGAAAGCGAAGCAGGGCCACTATACATATATCTGCTTAACCTGTGGAAGCGATAGAAGCAGTGGCAAGAGCAGCTTAGGGGCCGCACGTCGGACAGTGGGCTCAGAAAAAGGATCCCTAACTCGGCAGACAAATAGGGCGCACAGGAGTAACCTAGGGGAATAAAGGATATCAATGCATGGAGCCGTGAAGTGGTCAGAGAAGTGGAGGAGGTCACAAAGACGGTGGCTGATGAAAACGAAGCAGGGGCACTAGACAGACGTCTGCTTAACCTCTGGAAGCGAAAGAAGCAGTGGAAGAGCAGCTTAGGGGCCGCACGTGGGACAGTGGGCTACGAAAAAGGATCCCCAACTCGGCAGAGAGAAAGGGCGCACAGGAGTAACCTAGGAGAAATAAAGATATCAATGCATGGAGCCGTGAAGTGGTCATAGAAGTGGAGGAGGTCACAGAGACGGTGGCTGATGAAAGCGAAGGAGGGGCACAAGACAGACGTCTGCTTAACTTGTGGAAGCGAAAGAAGCAGTGGGAAGAGAAGCTTAGGAGCCGCACGTGCGACAGTGGGCTGCGAAATGGATCCCCAACTCGGCAGAGAGATGGAGCGCACAGCAGCAACCTAGGAGAAATAATGGATATCAATGCATGGAGCCGCAAAGTGGTAAGGGAAGTGGAGGAGGTCACAGAGACGGTGGCTGATGAAAGCGAAGCATTGGCACTAGACAGACGTCTGCTTAACCTCTGGAAGCGAAAGAAGCAGTGGAAGAGCAGCTTAGGGGCCGCACGTCGGACAGTGGGCTCGGAGAAAGGATCCCCAACTCGGCAGAGAGATAGGGCGCACAGAAGTAACCTAGGAGAAATAAAGGATATCAATGCATGAAGCCGCGAAGTGGTCAGAGAAGTGGAGGAGATCACAGAGACGGTGGCTCATGAAAGCGACGCACGGGCACTAGACAGACGTCTGCTTCACCTGTCGAAGCTAACGAATCGGTGGCGAGAGCAGCTTAAGGACCTCACGTACGACAGTGGGCTGCGAAAAGGTTCCCAACTCGGCAGAGAGATAGGGCGCACAGGAGTAACCTAGGAGAAATAAACATATCAATGCATGGAGCCTTGAAGTGGTCAGAGAAGTGGAGGAGGTCACAGAGACGGTGGCTGATGAAAGTGAAGCAGGGGCACAAGACAGACGTCTGCTTAACCTCCGGAAGCGAAAGAAGCAGTGGAAAGAGCAGCTTAGGGGCCGCACGTGGGACAGTGGGCTCCGAGAATGGATCCCCAACTCGGCAGAGAGATAGGGTGCGCAGAAGCAACCTAGGAGAAATAAAGGATATCAATGCATGGAGCCGCGAAGTGGTCAGAGAAGTGGAGATCACAAAGACGGTGGCTGAAGAAAGCGACGCAGGGGCACTAGACAGACGTCTGCTTAACCTGCGGAAGCGAAAGAAGCAGTAAAAAGAGCATCTTAGGGGTGCACGTGGGACAGTGGGCTTCGAAAAAGGATCCCTAACTCGGCACAGAGGTAGGGCGCTCAGGAGTAACCTAGGAGAAATAAAGGATATCAATGCATGGAGCCGCGAAGTGCTCACAGAAGTAGAGGAGGTCACAGAGACGGTGGGTATGAAAGCGAAGCAGGGCCACTATACATATATCTGCTTAACCTGTGGAAGCGAAAGAAGCAGTGGCATGAGCAGCTTAGGGGCCGCACGTCAGACAGTGGGCTCCGAAAAAGGATCCCTAACTCGGCAGACAGATAGGGCGCACAGGAGTAACCTATGAGAAATAAAGGATATCAATGCATGCAGCCGGGAAGTGGTTACAGAAGCGGAGGAGGTCACAGAGACGGTGGCTCATGAAAGCGAAGCAGGGGCACTCGACAGACGTCTGCTTAACCTGTGGAAGCGAAACAAGCAGTGGGAAGTGCAGCTTAGGGGCTGCACATCGGACAGTGGGCTCCGAAAAAGGATCCCTAACTCGGCAGACAAATAGGGCGCACAGGAGAAACTTCGGAGAAATAAAGATATCAATGCATGGAGCCGTGAAGTGGTCATAGAAGTGGAGGAGGTCACAGAGACGGTGGCTGATGAAAGCGAAGGAGGGGCACAAGACAGACGTCTGCTTAACTTGTGGAAGCGAAAGAAGCAGTGGGAAGAGCAGTTTAGGGGCTGCACGTGGGACGGTGGGCTCGAGAAAGGATACCCAACTCGGCAGAGAGATAGGGCGCACAGAAGTCACCTAGGAAAAATAAAGTATATCCATGCATAGTGCCGCGAAGTGGTCAGAGAAGTGGAGGAGATCAGACGGTGGCTTATGAAAGCGAAGCACGGGCACTAGACAGACGTCTGCTTCACCTGTCGAAGCTAACGAATCGGTGGCGAGAGCAGCTTAGGGGCCTCACGTACGACAGTGGGCTCCAAGAAAGGATCCCCAACTTGGCAGAGAGATAGGGCGCACAGAAGTAACCTAGGAGAAATAAGGGATATCAATGCATGGAGCCGCGAAGTGGTCACAGAAGTGGAGGAGGTCACAGAGATGGTGGCTGATGAAAGCGAAGGAGGACGCAAGACAGACGTCTGCTTAACCTGTGGAAGCGAAAGAAGCAGTGGGGAGAGCAGCTTAGGGGCCGCACGTGGGACAGTGGGCTCCGAGAAAGGATCCCCAACTCGGCAGAGAGATAGGGCGCACAGAAGTAACCTAGGAGAAATAAAGGATATCAATGCATGAAGCCGAGAAGTGGTCAGAGAAGTGGAGGAGATCACAGAGACGGTGGCTGATGAAAGCGAAGCACGGGCACTAGACAGACACCTGCTTAACCTGTAGAAGTGAAAGAAGCATTGGGAAGAGCAGCTTAGGGGCCGCACGTGCGACAGTAGGCTCCGAAAAGGAGCCCCAACTCGGCAGAGAGACAGGGCGCACAGGAGTAACCAAGGAGAAATAAAGGATATCAATGCATGGAGCCGCAAAGTGATCAGAGAGGTGGAGGAGGTCACAGAGATGGTGGTTGATGAAAGCGAATCAGGACACAAGACAGACGTCTGCTTAACTTGTAGAAGCGAAAGAAGCAGTGGGGAGAGCAGCTTAGGGGCCGCACGTGGGACAGTGGGCTCGTGAAAGGATCCCCAACTCGGCAGAGACATAGGGTGCACAGAAGTAACCTTAGAGAAATAAAGTATATCCATGCATGGAGCCGTGAAGTGGTCAGAGAAGTGGAGGAGGTCACAGAGACGGTGGCTGATGAAAGCGAAGCAGGGGCACAAGACAGACGCCTGCTTAAACTGTGAAGCGAAATAGGTAGTGGGAAGAGCAGCTTAGGGCCGGCACGTGGAGAGTGGGCTCCGAAAAAGGATCCCCAACTCGGCAGACATATATGGCGCACAGGAGTAACCTAGGCGAAATAAAGGATATCGATGCATAGAGCCGCAAAGTGGTCACAGAAGTGGAGGAGGTCACAGAGTCACAGAGACGGTGGGTATGAAAGCGAAGCAGTGGCACTAGATAGATATCTGCATAACCTGTGCAAGCGATAGAAGCAGTGGGAAGTGCAGATTAGGAGCCGCACGTTGGACAGTGTCTCCGAAAAAGGATCCCTAACTCGGCAGACAAATAGGGCGCACAGGAGTAACCTAGGAGAAATAAAGGATATCAATGCATTGAGCCGCGAAGTGGTCACAGAAGTGGAGGAGATTACGGAGACGGTGGCTCATGAAAGCGAAGCAGGGGCACAAGACAGACGTCTGCTTAACCTGTGGAAGCGAAAGAAGCAGTGGGAAGAGCAGCTTAGGTGCCGCACGTGAGAGAGTAGGCTCCGAGAAAGGATCCTCAACTCGGCAGAGAGATAGGGCGCACATAAGTAACCTAGGAGAAATAAGGGATGTCAATCCAGGGAGCCGCGATGCGGTCACAGAAGTGGAGGAGGTCACAGACACGGTGGGTATGAAAGCGAAGCAGGGGCGCTAGACAGATATCTGCTTAGCCTGTGCAAGCGATTGAAGCAGTGGTAAGAGCAGCTTAGGGGCCGCACGTCGGACAGTGAGCTCCGAAGAAGCATCCCTAACTCGGCAGACAGATAGGGCGCACAGGAGTAACCTAGGAGAAATTAAGGATATCAATGCATGGAGCCGCGAAGTGGTCACAGAAGTAGAGGAGGTCACGGAGACGGTGGCTCATGAAAGCAAAGCAGGGGCACAAGACAGACGTCTGCTTAACCTGTGGAAGCGAAAGAAGCAGTGGGAAGAGCAGCTTAGTGACCGCACGTGGGACAGTGGGCTCCGAGAAAGGATCCCCAACTCGGCAGAGAGATAGGGCGCACAGGAGTAACCTAGGAGAAATAAAAGATATCAATGCATGGAGCCGCGAAGTGGTCAGAGAGGTGAAGGAGGTGACAGAGACGGTGGCTGATGAAAGCGATGCAGGGGCTCTATATAGATATCTGCTTAACCTGCGCAAGCGATAGAAGCAATGGGAAGTGCAGCTTAGGGGCCGCACGTCGGACAGTGTCTCCGAAAAAGGATCCCTAACTCGGCAGACAGATAGGGCGCACAGGAGTAACCTAGGATAAATATCGGATATCAATGCATGGACCCCCGAAGTGGTCACAGAAGTGGAGCAGGTTACGGAGACGGTTGCTCATGAAAGCGAAGCAGGGGCACAAGACAGACGTCTGCTTAACCTGTGGAAGCGAAAGATGCAGTGGGAAGAGCAGCTTAGTGGCCGCACGTGGGACAGTGGGCTCCGAGAAAGGATCCCCAACACGGCAGAGAGATAGGGCGCACAGAAGTAACCTAGGAGAATTAAAGATATCAATGCATGGAGCCGTGAAGTGGTCAGAGAAGTGGAGGAGGTCACAGAGACGGTGGCTGATGAAAGCTAAGCAGGGGCACTAGACAGACGTCTGCTTAACCTGTGGAAGCGAAAGAAGCAGTGGGGAGAGCAGCTTAGGGGCCGCACGTGGGACAGTGGGCTCCGAGAAAGGATCCCCAACTCGGCAGAGAGATAGGGCGCACAGAAGTAACCAAGGAGAAATAAGGGATGTCAGTGCATGGAGCCGCGAAGTGGTCACAGAAGTGGAGGAGGTCACGGAGACGGTGGCTCATGAAAGCGAAGCAGGGGCACAAGACAGACGTCTGCTTAACCTGTGGAAGCGAAAGAAGCAGTGGGAAGAGCAGCTTAGGTGCCGCACGTGGGACAGTGGGCTCCGAGAAAGGATCCCCAACTCAGCAGAGAGATAGGGCGCACAGAAGTAACCTAGGAGAAATAAGGGATGTCAGTGCATGGAGCCGCGAAGTGGTCACAGAAGTGGAGGAGGTCACGGAGACGGTGGCTCATGAAAGCGAAGCAGGGGCACAAGACAGACGTCTGCTTAACCTGTGGAAGCAAAAGAAGCAGTGGGAAGAGCAGATTAAGGACCGCAAATGGGACAGTGGGCTCCGAGAAAGGATCCCCAACTCGGAAGGGAGATAGGGCGCGCAGAAGTAACCTAGGAGAAATAAAAGATATCAATTAATGAGCCGCGAAGTGGTCAGAGAAGTGGAGGAGGTCACAGAGACGGTGGCTGAAGAAAGCGAAGCAGGGCCACTAGACAGACGTCTGCTTTACCTGTGCAAGCGAAAGATGCAGTGGGAAGAGCACATTAGGGGCCGCGCGTGGGACAGTGGGCACCGAAAAAGTATCTCCAACTCGGCAGAGAGATAGGGCGCACAGGAGTAACCTACGATAAATAGAGGATATCAATGCATGGCGCCGCGAAGTGGTCAGAGAGGCGAAGGAGGTGACAGAGACGGTGGCTGAAGAAAGCGAAGCAGGGGCACTATATAGATTTCTGCTTAACCTGCGCAAGCGATAGAAGCAGTGGGAAGTGCAGCTTAGGGGCCGCACGTCGGACAGTGTCTCCGAAGAAGGATCCCCAACTCGGCAGACAGATAGGGCGCACAGGAGTAACCTAGGAGAAATAACGGATATCAATGCATGGAGCCGCGAAGTGGTCACAGATGTGGAGCAGGTTACGGAGACGGTTGCTCATGAAAGTGAAGCAGGGGCACAAGACAGACGTCTGCTTAACCTGTGGAAGCGAAAGAAGCAGTGGAAGAGCAGCTTAGGGGCCGCACGTGGGACAGTGGGCTAAAAAAAGGATCACCAACTCGGCAGAGAGACAGGACGCACAGGAGTAACCTAGGAGATATAAAGATATCAATGCATGGTGCATTGAAGTGGTACGAGAAGTGGAGGAGGTCACAGAGACGGTGGCTGATGAAAGTGGAGCAGGGGCACAAGACAGACGTCTGCTTAACCTGTGGAAGCGAAAGAAGCAGTGGGAGGAGAAGCTCAGGGGCCGCACGTGCGACAGTGGGCTGCGAAATGGATCCCCAACTAGGCAGAGAGATGGAGCGCACAGGAGAAACCTAGGAGAAATAAAGATATCAATGCATGGAGCCGTGAAGTGGTCATAGAAGTGGAGGAGGTCAAAGAGACGGTGGCTGATGAAAGCGAAGGAGGGGCAGAAGACAGACGTCTGCGTAACCTGTGGAAGCGAAAGAAGCAGTGGGAAGAGCAGCTTAGGGGCCGCGCGTAGGACAGTGGGCTCCGAGAAAGGATCCCCAACTCGGCAGAGAGATAGGGCGCACAGAAGTAACCTAGGAGAAATAAAAGATATCAATGCATGAAGCCGCGAAGTGGTCAGAGAAGTGGAGGAGATCACAGAGACGGTGGCTGATGAAAGCGAAGCACGGGCACTAGACAGACATCTGCTTAACCTGTAGAAGCGAAAGAAGCAGTGGGAAGAGCTGCTTAGGGGCCGCACGTGCGACAGTTGGCTCCGAAAAGGAGCCCCAACTCGGCAGAGAGATAGGGCGCACAGGAGTAACCAAGGAGAAATAAAGGATACCAATGTATGGAGCCGCAAATTGGTCAGAGAGGTGGAGGAGGTCACAGAGATGGTGGCTGATGAAAGCGAAGCAGGGCACAAGACAGACGTCTGCTTAACCTGTGGAAGCGAAAGAAGCTGTAGGAAGAGCAGCTTAGGGGCCGCACGTAGGACAGTGGGCTCCGAAAAAGGATCCCCAACTCGGCAGACATATAGGGCGCACAGGAGTAACCTAGGAGAAATAAAGGATGTCAATGCAGATAGCCGCGAAGTGGTCAGAGAAGTGGAGGAGATCACAGAGATGGTGGCTGATGAAAGCGAAGCAGGGGCACAAGACAGACGTCTGCTTAACCTGTGGAAGCGAAAGAAGCAGTGGGAAGAGTAGCTTAGGGGCCGCACGTGGGACAGTGGGCTCCGAGAAAGGATCCCCAACTCGGCAGAGAGATAGGGCGCACAGGAGTAACCAAAAAGAAATAAAGGATATCAATGCATGGAGCCGCAAAATGGTCAGAGAGGTGGAGGAGGTCACAGGGATGGTGGCTGATGAAAGCGAAGCAGGGGCACTAGACAGACGTCTGCTCAACCTGTGGAAGCGAAAGAAGCAGTGGGAAGAGCAGCTTAGGGGCCGCACGTAGGACAGTGGGCTCCGAAATGGATCCCCAACTCGGCAGAGAGATGGAGCGCACAGGAGAAACCTAGGAGAAATAAAGATATCAATGCATGGAGCCGTGAAGTGGTCATAGAAGTGGAGGAGGTCAAAGAGACGGTGGCTGATGAAAGCGAAGGAGGGGCACAAGACAGACGTCTGCGTAACCTGTGGAAGCGAAAGAAGCAGTGGGAAGAGCAGCTTAGGGGCCGCGCTTAGGACAGTTGGCTCCGAAAAGGAGCCCCAACTCTGCAGATAGATAGGGCGCGCAGGAGTGACCTAGGAGAAATAAGGGATATCAATGCATGGAGCCGCGAAGTGGTCAGAGAAGTGGAGGAGGTCACAGAGACGGTGGCTGAAGAAAGCGAAGCAGGGCCACTAGACAGACGTCTGCTTTACCTGTGCAAGCGAAAGATGCAGTGGGAAGAGCACCTTAGGGGCCGCACGTGGGACAGTGGGCTCCGAAAAAGTATCTCCAACTCGGCAGAGAGATAGGGCGCACAGGAGAAACCTACGATAAATAGAGGATATCAATGCATGGCGCCGCGAAGTGGTCAGAGAGGCGAAGGAGGAGACAGAGACGGTGCCTGATGAAAGCGAAGCAGGGGCTCTATATAGATATCTGCTTAACCTGCGCAAGCGATAGAAGCAGTGGGAAGTGCAGCTTAGGGGCCGCAAGTCGGACAGTGTCTCCGAAAAAGGATCCCTAACTCGGCAGACAGATAGGGCGCACAGGAGTAACCTAGGATAAATATCGGATATCAATGCATGGACCCCCGAAGTGGTCACAGAAGTGGAGCAGGTTACGGAGACGGTTGCTCATGAAAGCGAAGCAGGGGCACAAGACAGACGTCTGCTTAACCTGTGGAAGAGAAAGATGCAGTGGGAAGAGCAGCTTAGTGGCCGCACGTGGGACAGTGGGCTCCGAGAAAGGATCCCCAACTCGGCAGAGAGATAGGGCGCACAGAAGTAACCTAGGAGAATTAAAGATATCAATGCATGGAGCCGTGAAGTGGTCAGAGAAGTGGAGGAGGTCACAGAGACGGTGGCTGATGAAAGCGAAGCAGGGGCACTAGACGGACGTCTGCTTAACCTCTGGAAGCGAAAGAAGCAGTGGAAGAGCCGCTTAGGGGCCGCACGTGGGACAGTGGGCTGCGAAAAAGGATCCCCAACTCGGCAGAGAGATAGGGCGCACAGGAGAAACCTAGGAGATATAAAGATATCAATGCATGGTGCATTGAAGTGGTCAGAGAAGTGTAGGAGGTCGCAGAGACGGTGGCTGATGAAAACGAAGCAGGACACAAGACAGACGTCTGCTTAACCTTGGAAGCGAAAGAAGCAGTGGGGAGAGCAGATTAGGGGCCGCACGTGGGACAGTGGGCTCCGAGAAAGGATCCCCAACTCGGCAGAGAGATAGGGCGCACAGAAGTAACCAAGGAGAAATAAAGGATATCAATGCATGGAGCCGTGAAGTGGTCAGAGAAGTGGAGGAGGTCACGGAGACGGTGGCTCATGAAAGCGAAGCAGAGGCACAAGACAGACCTCTGCTTAACCTGTGGAAGCGAAAGAAGCAGTGGGAAGAGCAGCTTAGGTGCCGCACGTGGGACAGTGGGCTCCGAGAAAGGATCCCCAACTCGGCAGAGAGATAGGGCGCACAGAAGTAACCTAGGAGAAATAAGGGATGTCAGTGCATGGAGCCGCGAAGTGGTCACAGAAGTGGAGGAGGTCACGGAGACGGTGGCTCATGAAAGCGAAGCAGGGGCACAAGACAGACGTCTGCTTAACCTGTGGAAGCAAAAGAAGCAGTGGGAAGAGCAGCTTAGTGAACGCACGTGGGACAGTGGGCTCCGAGAAAGGATCCCCAACTCGGCAGAGAGATAGGGCGCACAGGAGTAACCTAGGAGAAATAAAGGATATCAATGCATGGAGCTGCGAAGTGGTCACAGAAGTGGAGGAGGTCACAGAGACGGTGGCTGATGAAAGTGAAGCAGGGGCACAAGACAGACGTCTGCTTAACCTGTGGAAGCGAAAGAAGCAGAGGGAAGAGCAGATTAAGGACCGCAAATGGGACAGTGGGCTCCGAGAAAGGATCCCCAACTCGGAAGGGAGATAGGGCGCGCAGAAGAAATCTAGGAGAAATAAAGGATATCAATTCATGGAGCCGCGAAATGGTCACAGAGGCGAAGCAGGTCACAGAGACGGTGGCTGATGAAAGCGAAGCAGGGGCACTACACAGTGGTCTGCTTAAACTGTGTAAGCGAAAGAAGCAGTGGGAAGAGCAGCTTAGGGGCTGCACATCGGACAGTGGGCTTCTGAAAAGGATCCCTAACTCGGCAGACAGATAGGGCGCACAGGAGTAACCTAATGGAAAAAAAGATATCAATGCATGGAGCCATGAAGTGGTCAGAGAAGTGGAGGAGGTCACATAGACGGTGGCTGATGAAAGCGAAGCAGGGGCTCTAAACAGACGTCTGCTTAACCTGTGGAAGCGAAAGAAGCAGTGGGAAGAGCAGCTTATGGGCCGCACGTGGGACAGTGAGTGGTCACAGAAGTGGAGCAGGTTACGGAGACGGTTGCTCATGAAAGCGAAGCAGGGGCACAAGACAGACGTCTGCTTAACCTGTGGAAGCGAAAGAAGCAGTGGGAAGAGCAGCTTAGGGGCCGCACGTGCGAGAGTGGGCTGCGATATGGATCCCCAACTCGGCAGAGAGATAGGGCGCACAGGAGTAACCTAGGAGTTATAAATATATCAATGCATGGTGCATTGAAGTGGTCAGAGAAGTGTAGGAGGTCGCAGAGACGGTGGCTGATGAAAGTGGAGCAGGGGCACAAGACAGACGTCTGCTTAACCTGTGGAAGCGAAAGAAGCAGTGGGAAGAGCAGCTTAGGGGCCGCACGTGCGACAGTGGGCTGCGATATGGATCCCCAACTCGGCAGAGAGATGGAGCGCACAGGAGTAACCTAGGAGAAATAAAGGATATCAATGCATGGAGCCGCAAAGTGGTAAGCGAAATGGAGGAGGTCAGAGAGACGGTGGCTGATGAAAGCGAAGCAGGGGCACTAGACAGACGTCTGCTTAACCTCTGGAAGCGAAAGAAGCAGTGGAAGAGCAGCTTAGGGGCCGCACGTCGGATAGTGGGCTCCGAAAAAGTTTCCCCAACTCGGAAGAGAGATAGGGCGCACAGGAGAAACCTAGGAGAAATAAAGATATCAATGCATGGAGCCGTGAAGTGGTCATAAAAGTGGAGGAGGGCACAGAGACGGTGGCTGATGAAAGCGAAGCAGGACACAAGACAGACGTCTGCTTAAGCTGTGGAAGCGATAGAAGCAGTGGGAAGAGCAGCTTAGGGGCCGCACGTAGGACAGTGGGCTCCGAAAAAGGATCCCCAACTCGGCAGACATATAGGGCGCACAGGAGTAACCTAGGAGAAATAAAGGATATCAATTCATGGAGCCGCGAAGTGGTCAGAGGCGAAGCTGGCGACAGAGACGGTGGCTGATGAAAGCGAAGCAGGGGCACAACACAGAGGTCTGCTTAAACTGTGGAAGCGAAAGAAGCAGTGGGAAGAGCAGCTTAGGGGCTGCACATCGGACAGTGGGCTTCGGAAAAGGATCCCTAACTCGGCAGACAGATAGGGCGCACAGGTGTAACCTAATGGAAAAAAGTATATCAATGCAAGGAGCCACGAAGTGGTCAGAGAAGTGGAGGAGGTCACATAGACGGTGGCTGATGAAAGCGAAGCAGGGGCTCTAGACAGACGTCTGCTTCACCTGTGGAAGCGAAAGAAGCAGTGGGAAGAGCAGCTTATGGGCCGCATGTGGGACAGTGGGCTCCGAAATAGGATTTCCAACTCAGCCAAGAAATAGGGCGCGCAGGAGTGACCTAGGAGAAAAAGGGATATCAATGCATGGAGCCGCGAAGTGGTCAGAGAAGTGGAGGAGGTCACAGAGACGGTGGCTGAAGAAAGCGAAGCAGGGCCACTAGACAGATGTCTGCTTAACCTGTGGAAGCAAAAGAAGCAGTGGGAAGAGCAGCTTAGTGGCCGCACGTGGGACAGTGGGCTCCGAGAAAGGATCCCCAACTCGGCAGAGAGATAGGGCGCACAGAAGTAACCTAGGAGAAAATTAAGATATCAATGCATGGAGCCCTGAAGTGGTCAGAGAAGTGGAGGAGGTCACAGAGACGGTGGCTGATGAAAGCGAAGCAGGGGCAGTAGACAGACGTCTGCTTAACCTCTGGAAGCTAAAGAAGCAGTGGAAGAGCAGCTTAGTGGCCGCACGTGGGACAGTGGGCTCCAAAAAAGGATCCCCAACTCGGCAGAGAGACAGGACGCACAGGAGTAACCTAGGAGATATAAAGATATCAATGCATGGTGCATTGAAGTGGTAGGAGAAGTGGAGGAGGTCACAGAGACGGTGGCTGATGAAAGTGGAGCAGGGGCACAAGACAGACGTCTGCTTAACCTGTGGAAGCGAAAGAAGCAGTGGGAAGAGCAGCTTAGGGGCCGCGCGTAGGACAGTGGGCTCCGAGAAAGGATCCCCAACTCGGCAGAGAGATAGGGCGCACAGAAGTAACCTAGGAGAAATAAAGGATATCAATGCATGAAGCCGCGAAGTGGTCAGAGAAGTGGAGGAGATCACAGAGACGGTGGCTGATGAAAGCGAAGCACGGGCAATAGACAGACATCTGCTTAACCTGTAGAAGCGAAAGAAGCATTGGGAAGAGCTGCTTAGGGGCCGCACGTGCGACAGTTGGCTCCGAAAAGGAGCCCCAACTTGGCAGAGAGATAGGGCGCACAGGAGTAACCAAGGAGAAATAAAGGATACCAATGCATGGAGCCGCAAATTGGTCAGAGAGGTGGAGGAGGTCACAGAGATGGTGGCTGATGAAAGCGAAGCAGGACACAAGACAGACGTCTGCTTAACCTGTGGAAGCGAAAGAAGCAGTGGGAAGAGCAGCTTAGGGGCCGCACGTAGGACAGTGGGCTCCGAAAAAGGATCCCCAACTCGGCAGACATATAGGGCGCACAGGAGTAACCAAAAAGAAATAAAGGATATCAATGCATGGAGCCGCAAAATGGTCAGAGAGGTGGAGGAGGTCACAGGGATGGTGGCTGATGAAAGCGAAGCAGGGGCACTAAACAGACGTCTGCTCAACCTGTGGAAGCGAAAGAAGCAGTGGGAAGAGCAGCTTAGGGGCCGCACGTAGGACAGTGGGCTCCGAAATGGATCCCCAACTCCGCAGAGAGATGGAGCGCACAGGAGAAACCTAGGAGAAATAAAGGATGTCAATGCAGAGAGCCGCGAAGTGGTCACAGAAGTGGGGGAGGTCACTGAGACGGTGGCTCATGAAAGCGAAGCAGGGCACTAGACAGACGTCTGATTAACCTGTGGAGTAAAAAGAAGCAGTGAAAGGAGCATCTTAGGGGCCGCACGTGGGACAGTGGGCTTCCAAAAAGGATCCCTAACTCGGCAAAGAGGTAGGGCGATGATGTATAACCTAGGAGATGTAAAGGATATCAATGCATGGAGCCGTGAAGTGGTCACAGAAGTGGAGGAGGTCACAGAGACGGTGGCTGATGAAAGCTAAGCAGGGGCACTAGACAGACGTCTGCTTAACCTCTGGAAGCGAAAGAAGCAGTGGAAGAGCAGCATAGGGGCCGCACGTGGGACAGTGGGCTGCGAAAAAGGATCCCCAACTCGGCAGAGAGATAGGGCGCACAGGAGTAACCTAGGAGATATAAAGATATCAATGCATGGTGCATTGAAGTGGTCAGAGAAGTGTAGGAGATCGCAGAGACGGTGGCTGATGAAAGCGAAGCAGGACACAAGACAGACGTCTGCTTAACCTGTGGAAGCGAAAGAAGCAGTGGGGAGAGCAGCTTAGGGGCCGCACGTGGGACAGTGGGCTCCGAGAAAGGATCCCCAACTCGGCAGAGAGATAGGGCGCACAGAAGTAACCTAGGAGAAATAAGGGATGTCAGTGCATGGAGCCGCGAAGTGGTCACAGAAGTGGAGGAGGTCACGGAGACGGTGGATCATGAAAGCGAAGCAGGGGCACAAGACAGACGTCTGCTTAACCTGTGGAAGCAAAAGAAGCAGTGGGAAGAGCAGCTTAGTGAACGCACGTGGGACAGTGGGCTCCGAGAAAGGATCCCCAACTCGGCAGAGAGATAGGGCGCACAGGAGTAACCTAGGAGAAATAAAGGATATCAATGCATGGAGCTGCGAAGTGGTCACAGAAGTGGAGGAGGTCACAGATACGTTGGCTGATGAAAGTGAAGCAGGGGCACAAGACAGACGTCTGCTTAACCTGTGGAAGCGAAAGAAGCAGTGGGAAGAGCAGATTAAGGACCGCAAATGGGACAGTGGGCTCCGAGAAAGGATCCCCAACTCGGAAGGGAGATAGGGCGCGCAGAAGTAACCTAGAAGAAATAAAGGATATCAATTAATGAGCCGCGAAGTGGTCAGAGAAGTGGAGGAGGTCACAGAGACGGTGGCTGAAGAAAGCGAAGCAGGGCCACTAGACAGACGTCTGCTTTACCTGTGCAAGCGAAAGATGCAGTGGGAAGAGCACATTAGGGGCCGCGCGTGGGACAGTGGGCACCGAAAAAGTATCTCCAACTCGGCAGAGAGATAGGGCGCACAGGAGTAACCTACGATAAATAGAGGATATCAATGCATGGCGCCGCGAAGTGGTCAGAGAGGCGAAGGAGGTGACAGAGACGGTGGCTGAAGAAAGCGAAGCAGGGGCACTATATAGATTTCTGCTTAACCTGCGCAAGCGATAGAAGCAGTGGGAAGTGCAGCTTAGGGGCCGCACGTCGGACAGTGTCTCCGAAGAAGGATCCCTAACTCGGCAGACAGATAGGGCGCACAGGAGTAACCTCGGAGAAACAACGGATATCAATGCATGGAGCCGCGAAGTGCTCACAGATGTGGAGCAGGTTACGGAGACGGTTGCTCATGAAAGTGAAGCAGGGGCACAAGACAGACGTCTGCTTAACCTGTGGAAGCGAAAGAAGCAGTGGAAGAGCAGCTTAGGGGCCGCACGTGGGACAGTGGGCTAAAAAAAGGATCACCAACTCGGCAGAGAGACAGGACGCACAGGAGTAACCTAGGAGATATAAAGATATCAATGCATGGTGCATTGAAGTGGTACGAGAAGTGGAGGAGGTCACAGAGACGGTGGCTGATGAAAGTGGAGCAGGGGCACAAGACAGACGTCTGCTTAACCTGTGGAAGCGAAAGAAGCAGTGGGAGGAGCAGCTCAGGGGCCGCACGTGCGACAGTGGGCTGCGAAATGGATCCCCAACTAGGCAGAGAGATGGAGCGCACAGGAGAAACCTAGGAGAAATAAAGATATCAATGCATGGAGCCGTGAAGTGGTCATAGAAGTGGAGGAGGTCAAAGAGACGGTGGCTGATGAAAGCGAAGGAGGGGCAGAAGACAGACGTCTGCGTAACCTGTGGAAGCGAAAGAAGCAGTGGGAAGAGCAGCTTAGGGGCCGCGCGTAGGACAGTGGGCTCCGAGAAAGGATCCCCAACTCGGCAGAGAGATAGGGCGCACAGAAGTAACCTAGGAGAAATAAAAGATATCAATGCATGAAGCCGCGAAGTGGTCAGAGAAGTGGAGGAGATCACAGAGACGGTGGCTGATGAAAGCGAAGCACGGGCACTAGACAGACATCTGCTTAACCTGTAGAAGCGAAAGAAGCAGTGGGAAGAGCTGCTTAGGGGCCGCACGTGCGACAGTTGGCTCCGAAAAGGAGCCCCAACTCGGCAGAGAGATAGGGCGCACAGGAGTAACCAAGGAGAAATAAAGGATACCAATGCATGGAGCCGCAAATTGGTCAGAGAGGTGGAGGAGGTCACAGAGATGGTGGCTGATGAAAGCGAAGCAGGGCACAAGACAGACGTCTGCTTAACCTGTGGAAGCGAAAGAAGCTGTAGGAAGAGCAGCTTAGGGGCCGCACGTAGGACAGTGGGCTCCGAAAAAGGATCCCCAACTCGGCAGACATATAGGGCGCACAGGAGTAACCTAGGAGAAATAAAGATATCAATGCATGGAGCCTTGAAGTGGTCAGAGAAGTGGAGGAGGTCACAGAGACGGTGGCTGATGAAAGTGAAGCAGGGGCACAAGACAGACGTCTGCTTAACCTGTGGAAGCGAAAGAAGCAGTGGGAAGAGTAGCTTAGGGGCCGCACGTGGGACAGTGGGCTCCGAGAAAGGATCCCCAACTCGGCAGAGAGATAGGGCGCACAGGAGTAACCAAAAAGAAATAAAGGATATCAATGCATGGAGCCGCAAAATGGTCAGAGAGGTGGAGGAGGTCACAGGGATGGTGGCTGATGAAAGCGAAGCAGGGGCACTAGACAGACGTCTGCTCAACCTGTGGAAGCGAAAGAAGCAGTGGGAAGAGCAGCTTAGGGGCCGCACGTAGGACAGTGGGCTCCGAAATGGATCCCCAACTCGGCAGAGAGATGGAGCGCACAGGAGAAACCTAGGAGAAATAAAGATATCAATGCATGGAGCCGTGAAGGGGTCATAGAAGTGGAGGAGGTCAAAGAGACGGTGGCTGATGAAAGCGATGGAGGGGCACAAGACAGACGTCTGCGTAACCTGTGGAAGCGAAAGAACCAGTGGGAAGAGCAGCTTAGGGTCCGCGCTTAGGACAGTTGGCTCTGAAAAGGAGCCCCAACTCTGCAGAGAGATAGGGCGCACAGGAGTAACCAAGGAGAAATAAAGGATACCAATGCATGGAGCCGCAAATTGGTCAGAGAGGTGGAGGAGGTCACAGAGATGGTGGCTGATGAAAGCGAAGCAGGACACAAGACAGACGTCTGCTTAACCTGTGGAAGCGAAAGAAGCAGTGGGAAGAGCAGCTTAGGGGCCGCACGTAGGACAGTGTTCTCCGAAAAAGGATCCCCAACTCGGCAGACATATAGGGCGCACAGAGTAACCTAGGAGAAATAAAGGATGTCAATGCAGAGAGCCGCGAAGTGGTCAGAGAAGTGGAGGAGATCACAGAGATGGTGGCTGATGAAAGCGAAGCATGGGCACTAGACAAACGTGTGCTTAACCTGTGGAAGCGAAATAAGAAGTGTGAAAAGCAGCTTAGGGGCCGCACGTGCGACACTGGACTCCGTAAAGGATCCCCAACCCGGCAGACAGATAGGGCGCACAGGAGTAACCTAGGAGTAATAAAGGATATCAATGCATGGAGCCGCGAAGTGGTCACAGAGGCGAAGCAGGTCACAGAGACGGTGGCTGATGAAAGCGAAGCAGGGGCACTACACAGAGGTCTGCTTAAACTGTGTAAGCGAAAGAAGCAGTGGGAAGAGCAGCTTAGGGGCTGCACATCGGACAGTGGGCTTCTGAAAAGGATTCCTAACTCGGCAGACAGATAGGACGCACAGGAGTAACCTAATAGAAAAAAAGATATCAATGTATGTAGCCATGAAGTGGTCAGAGAAGTGGAGGTCACATAGACGGTGGCTGGTGAAAGCGAAGCAGGGGCTCTAGACAGACGTCTGCTTAACCTGTGGAAGCGAAAGAAGCAGTGGGAAGAGCAGCTTATGGGCCGCACGTGGGACAGTGGGCTCCGAAATAGGATCTCCAACTCAGCAAAGCGATAGGGCGCGCAGGAGTGACCTAGGAGAAATAAGGGATATCAATGCATGGAGCCGCGAAGTGGTCAGAGAAGTGGAGGAGGTCACAGAGACGGTGGCTGAAGAAAGCGAAGCAGGGCCACTAGACAGACGTCTGCTTTACCTGTGCAAGCGAAAGATGCAGTGGGAAGAGCACCTTAGGGGCCGCACGTGGGACAGTGGGCTCCGAAAAAGTATCTCCAACTCGGCAGAGAGATAGGGCGCACAGGAGAAACCTACGATAAATAGAGGATATCAATGCATGGCGCCGCGAAGTGGTCAGAGAGGCGAAGGAGGAGACAGAGACGGTGGCTGATGAAAGCGAAGCAGGGGCTCTATATAGATATCTGCTTAACCTGCGCAAGCGATAGAAGCAGTGGGAAGTGCAGCTTAGGGGCCGCAAGTCGGACAGTGTCTCCGAAAAAGGATCCCTAACTCGGCAGACAGATAGGGCGCACAGGAGTAACCTAGGATAAATATCGGATATCAATGCATGGACCCCCGAAGTGGTCACAGAAGTGGAGCAGGTTACGGAGACGGTTGCTCATGAAAGCGAAGCAGGGGCTCAAGACAGACGTCTGCTTAACCTGTGGAAGCGAAAGATGCAGTGGGAAGAGCAGCTTAGTGGCCGCACGTGGGACAGTGGGCTCCGAGAAAGGATCCCCAACTCGGCAGAGAGATAGGGCGCACAGAAGTAACCTAGGAGAATTAAAGATATCAATGCATGGAGCCGTGAAGTGGTCAGAGAAGTGGAGGAGGTCACAGAGACGGTGGCTGATGAAAGCGAAGCAGGGGCACTAGACGGACGTCTGCTTAACCTCTGGAAGCGAAAGAAGCAGTGGAAGAGCCGCTTAGGGGCCGCACGTGGGACAGTGGGCTGCGAAAAAGGATCCCCAACTCGGCAGAGAGATAGGCCGCACAGGAGAAACCTAGGAGATATAAAGATATCAATGCATGGTGCATTGAAGTGGTCAGAGAAGTGTAGGAGGTCGCAGAGACGGTGGCTGATGAAAGCGAAGCAGGACACAAGACAGACGTCTGCTTAACCTTGGAAGCGAAAGAAGCAGTGGGGAGAGCAGCTTAGGGGCCGCACGTGGGACAGTGGGCTCCGAGAAAGGATCCCCAACTCGGCAGAGAGATAGGGCGCACAGAAGTAACCAAGGAGAAATAAAGGATATCAATGCATGGAGCCGTGAAGTGGTCAGAGAAGTGGAGGAGGTCACGGAGACGGTGGCTCATGAAAGCGAAGCAGAGGCACAAGACAGACCTCTGCTTAACCTGTGGAAGCTAAAGAAGCAGTGGGAAGAGCAGCTTAGGTGCCGCACGTGGGACAGTGGGCTCCGAGAAAGGATCCCCAACTCGGCAGAGAGATAGGGCGCACAGAAGTAACCTAGGAGAAATAAGGGATGTCAGTGCATGGAGCCGCGAAGTGGTCACAGAAGTGGAGGAGGTCACGGAGACGGTGGCTCATGAAAGCGAAGCAGGGGCACAAGACAGACGTCTGCTTAACCTGTGGAAGCAAAAGAAGCAGTGGGAAGAGCAGCTTAGTGAACGCACGTGGGACAGTGGGCTCCGAGAAAGGATCCCCAACTCGGCAGAGAGATAGGGCGCACAGGAGTAACCTAGGAGAAATAAAGGATATCAATGCATGGAGCTGCGAAGTGGTCACAGAAGTGGAGGAGGTCACAGAGACGGTGGCTGATGAAAATGAAGCAGGGGCACAAGACAGACGTCTGCTTAACCTGTAGAAGCGAAAGAAGCAGAGGGAAGAGCAGATTAAGGACCGCAAATGGGACAGTGGGCTCCGAGAAAGGATCCCCAACTCGGAAGGGAGATAGGGCGCGCAGAAGAAACCTAGGAGAAATAAAGGATATCAATTCATGGAGCCGCGAAATGGTCACAGAGGCGAAGCAGGTCACAGAGACGGTGGCTGATGAAAGCGAAGCAGGGGCACTACACAGAGGTCTGCTTAAACTGTGTAAGCGAAAGAAGCAGTGGGAAGAGCAGCTTAGGGGCTGCACATCGGACAGTGGGCTTCTGAAAAGGATCCCTAACTCGGCAGACAGATAGGGCGCACAGGAGTAACCTAATGGAAAAAAAGATATCAATGCATGGAGCCATGATGTGGTCAGAGAAGTGGAGGAGGTCACATAGACGGTGGCTGATGAAAGCGAAGCAGGGGCTCTAGACAGACGTCTGCTTAACCTGTGGAAGCGAAAGAAGCAGTGGGAAGAGCAGCTTATGGGCCGCACGTGGGACAGTGGGCTCCGAAATAGGATCTCCAACTCAGCAAAGCGATAGGGCGCGCAGGAGTGACCTAGGAGAAATAAGGGATATCAATGCATGGAGCCGCGAAGTGGTCAGAGAAGTGGAGGAGGTCACAGAGACGGTAGCTGAAGAAAGCGAAGCAGGGCCACTAGACAGACGTCTGCTTTACCTGTGCAAGCGAAAGAAGCAGTGGGAAGTGCAGCTTAGGGGCCGCACGTCGGACAGTGTCTCCGAAAAAGGATCCCTAACTCGGCAGACAGATAGGGCGCACAGGAGTAACCTAGGATAAATATCGGATATCAATGCATGGACCCCCGAAGTGGTCACAGAAGTGGAGCAGGTTACGGAGACGGTTGCTCATGAAAGCGAAGCAGGGGCACAAGACAGACGTCTGCTTAACCTGTGGAAGCGAAAGAAGCAGTGGGAAGAGCAGCTTAGGGGCCGCACGTCGACAGTGGGCTGCGATATGGATCCCCAACTCGGCAGAGAGATAGGGCGCACAGGAGTAACCTAGGAGATATAAATATATCAATGCATGGTGCATTGAAGTGTTCAGAGAAGTGTAGGAGGTCGCAGAGACGGTGGCTGATGAAAGTGGAGCAGGGGCACAAGACAGACGTCTGCTTAACCTGTGGAAGCGAAAGAAGCAGTGGGAAGAGCAGCTTAGGGGCCGCACGTGCGACAGTGGGCTGCGATATGGATCCCCAACTCGGCAGAGAGATGGAGCGCACAGGAGTAACCTAGGAGAAATAAAGGATATCAATGCATGGAGCCGCAAAGTGGTAAGCGAAGTGGAGGAGGTCAGAGAGACGGTGGCTGATGAAAGCGAAGCAGGGGCACTAGACAGACGTCTGCTTAACCTCTGGAAGCGAAAGAAGCAGTGGAAGAGCAGCTTAGGGGCCGCACGTCGGATAGTGGGCTCCGAAAAAGTTTCCCCAACTCGGAAGAGAGATAGGGCGCACAGGAGAAACCTAGGAGAAATAAAGATATCAATGCATGGAGCCATGAAGTGGTCAGAGAAGTGGAGGAGGTCACAGAGACGGTGGCTGATGAAAGTGAAGCAGGGGCACAAGACAGACGTCTGCTTAACCTGTGGAAGCGAAAGAAGCAGTGGGAAGAGTAGCTTAGGGGCCGCACGTGGGACAGTGGGCTCCGAGAAAGGATCCCCAACTCGGCAGAGAGATAGGGCGCACAGGAGTAACCAAAAAGAAATAAAGGATATCAATGCATGGAGCCGCAAAATGGTCAGAGAGGTGGAGGAGGTCACAGGGATGGTGGCTGATGAAAGCGAAGCAGGGGCACTAGACAGACGTCTGCTCAACCTGTGGAAGCGAAAGAAGCAGTGGGAAGAGCAGCTTAGGGGCCGCACGTAGGACAGTGGGCTCCGAAATGGATCCCCAACTCGGCAGAGAGATGGAGCGCACAGGAGAAACCTAGGAGAAATAAAGATATCAATGCATGGAGCCGTGAAGGGGTCATAGAAGTGGAGGAGGTCAAAGAGACGGTGGCTGATGAAAGCGATGGAGGGGCACAAGACAGACGTCTGCGTAACCTGTGGAAGCGAAAGAACCAGTGGGAAGAGCAGCTTAGGGTCCGCGCTTAGGACAGTTGGCTCTGAAAAGGAGCCCCAACTCTGCAGAGAGATAGGGCGCACAGGAGTAACCAAGGAGAAATAAAGGATACCAATGCATGGAGCCGCAAATTGGTCAGAGAGGTGGAGGAGGTCACAGAGATGGTGGCTGATGAAAGCGAAGCAGGACACAAGACAGACGTCTGCTTAACCTGTGGAAGCGAAAGAAGCAGTGGGAAGAGCAGCTTAGGGGCCGCACGTAGGACAGTGTTCTCCGAAAAAGGATCCCCAACTCGGCAGACATATAGGGCGCACAGAGTAACCTAGGAGAAATAAAGGATGTCAATGCAGAGAGCCGCGAAGTGGTCAGAGAAGTGGAGGAGATCACAGAGATGGTGGCTGATGAAAGCGAAGCATGGGCACTAGACAAACGTGTGCTTAACCTGTGGAAGCGAAATAAGAAGTGTGAAAAGCAGCTTAGGGGCCGCACGTGCGACACTGGACTCCGTAAAGGATCCCCAACCCGGCAGACAGATAGGGCGCACAGGAGTAACCTAGGAGTAATAAAGGATATCAATGCATGGAGCCGCGAAGTGGTCACAGAGGCGAAGCAGGTCACAGAGACGGTGGCTGATGAAAGCGAAGCAGGGGCACTACACAGAGGTCTGCTTAAACTGTGTAAGCGAAAGAAGCAGTGGGAAGAGCAGCTTAGGGGCTGCACATCGGACAGTGGGCTTCTGAAAAGGATTCCTAACTCGGCAGACAGATAGGACGCACAGGAGTAACCTAATAGAAAAAAAGATATCAATGTATGTAGCCATGAAGTGGTCAGAGAAGTGGAGGTCACATAGACGGTGGCTGGTGAAAGCGAAGCAGGGGCTCTAGACAGACGTCTGCTTAACCTGTGGAAGCGAAAGAAGCAGTGGGAAGAGCAGCTTATGGGCCGCACGTGGGACAGTGGGCTCCGAAATAGGATCTCCAACTCAGCAAAGCGATAGGGCGCGCAGGAGTGACCTAGGAGAAATAAGGGATATCAATGCATGGAGCCGCGAAGTGGTCAGAGAAGTGGAGGAGGTCACAGAGACGGTGGCTGAAGAAAGCGAAGCAGGGCCACTAGACAGACGTCTGCTTTACCTGTGCAAGCGAAAGATGCAGTGGGAAGAGCACCTTAGGGGCCGCACGTGGGACAGTGGGCTCCGAAAAAGTATCTCCAACTCGGCAGAGAGATAGGGCGCACAGGAGAAACCTACGATAAATAGAGGATATCAATGCATGGCGCCGCGAAGTGGTCAGAGAGGCGAAGGAGGAGACAGAGACGGTGGCTGATGAAAGCGAAGCAGGGGCTCTATATAGATATCTGCTTAACCTGCGCAAGCGATAGAAGCAGTGGGAAGTGCAGCTTAGGGGCCGCAAGTCGGACAGTGTCTCCGAAAAAGGATCCCTAACTCGGCAGACAGATAGGGCGCACAGGAGTAACCTAGGATAAATATCGGATATCAATGCATGGACCCCCGAAGTGGTCACAGAAGTGGAGCAGGTTACGGAGACGGTTGCTCATGAAAGCGAAGCAGGGGCTCAAGACAGACGTCTGCTTAACCTGTGGAAGCGAAAGATGCAGTGGGAAGAGCAGCTTAGTGGCCGCACGTGGGACAGTGGGCTCCGAGAAAGGATCCCCAACTCGGCAGAGAGATAGGGCGCACAGAAGTAACCTAGGAGAATTAAAGATATCAATGCATGGAGCCGTGAAGTGGTCAGAGAAGTGGAGGAGGTCACAGAGACGGTGGCTGATGAAAGCGAAGCAGGGGCACTAGACGGACGTCTGCTTAACCTCTGGAAGCGAAAGAAGCAGTGGAAGAGCCGCTTAGGGGCCGCACGTGGGACAGTGGGCTGCGAAAAAGGATCCCCAACTCGGCAGAGAGATAGGCCGCACAGGAGAAACCTAGGAGATATAAAGATATCAATGCATGGTGCATTGAAGTGGTCAGAGAAGTGTAGGAGGTCGCAGAGACGGTGGCTGATGAAAGCGAAGCAGGACACAAGACAGACGTCTGCTTAACCTTGGAAGCGAAAGAAGCAGTGGGGAGAGCAGCTTAGGGGCCGCACGTGGGACAGTGGGCTCCGAGAAAGGATCCCCAACTCGGCAGAGAGATAGGGCGCACAGAAGTAACCAAGGAGAAATAAAGGATATCAATGCATGGAGCCGTGAAGTGGTCAGAGAAGTGGAGGAGGTCACGGAGACGGTGGCTCATGAAAGCGAAGCAGAGGCACAAGACAGACCTCTGCTTAACCTGTGGAAGCTAAAGAAGCAGTGGGAAGAGCAGCTTAGGTGCCGCACGTGGGACAGTGGGCTCCGAGAAAGGATCCCCAACTCGGCAGAGAGATAGGGCGCACAGAAGTAACCTAGGAGAAATAAGGGATGTCAGTGCATGGAGCCGCGAAGTGGTCACAGAAGTGGAGGAGGTCACGGAGACGGTGGCTCATGAAAGCGAAGCAGGGGCACAAGACAGACGTCTGCTTAACCTGTGGAAGCAAAAGAAGCAGTGGGAAGAGCAGCTTAGTGAACGCACGTGGGACAGTGGGCTCCGAGAAAGGATCCCCAACTCGGCAGAGAGATAGGGCGCACAGGAGTAACCTAGGAGAAATAAAGGATATCAATGCATGGAGCTGCGAAGTGGTCACAGAAGTGGAGGAGGTCACAGAGACGGTGGCTGATGAAAATGAAGCAGGGGCACAAGACAGACGTCTGCTTAACCTGTAGAAGCGAAAGAAGCAGAGGGAAGAGCAGATTAAGGACCGCAAATGGGACAGTGGGCTCCGAGAAAGGATCCCCAACTCGGAAGGGAGATAGGGCGCGCAGAAGAAACCTAGGAGAAATAAAGGATATCAATTCATGGAGCCGCGAAATGGTCACAGAGGCGAAGCAGGTCACAGAGACGGTGGCTGATGAAAGCGAAGCAGGGGCACTACACAGAGGTCTGCTTAAACTGTGTAAGCGAAAGAAGCAGTGGGAAGAGCAGCTTAGGGGCTGCACATCGGACAGTGGGCTTCTGAAAAGGATCCCTAACTCGGCAGACAGATAGGGCGCACAGGAGTAACCTAATGGAAAAAAAGATATCAATGCATGGAGCCATGATGTGGTCAGAGAAGTGGAGGAGGTCACATAGACGGTGGCTGATGAAAGCGAAGCAGGGGCTCTAGACAGACGTCTGCTTAACCTGTGGAAGCGAAAGAAGCAGTGGGAAGAGCAGCTTATGGGCCGCACGTGGGACAGTGGGCTCCGAAATAGGATCTCCAACTCAGCAAAGCGATAGGGCGCGCAGGAGTGACCTAGGAGAAATAAGGGATATCAATGCATGGAGCCGCGAAGTGGTCAGAGAAGTGGAGGAGGTCACAGAGACGGTAGCTGAAGAAAGCGAAGCAGGGCCACTAGACAGACGTCTGCTTTACCTGTGCAAGCGAAAGAAGCAGTGGGAAGTGCAGCTTAGGGGCCGCACGTCGGACAGTGTCTCCGAAAAAGGATCCCTAACTCGGCAGACAGATAGGGCGCACAGGAGTAACCTAGGATAAATATCGGATATCAATGCATGGACCCCCGAAGTGGTCACAGAAGTGGAGCAGGTTACGGAGACGGTTGCTCATGAAAGCGAAGCAGGGGCACAAGACAGACGTCTGCTTAACCTGTGGAAGCGAAAGAAGCAGTGGGAAGAGCAGCTTAGGGGCCGCACGTCGACAGTGGGCTGCGATATGGATCCCCAACTCGGCAGAGAGATAGGGCGCACAGGAGTAACCTAGGAGATATAAATATATCAATGCATGGTGCATTGAAGTGTTCAGAGAAGTGTAGGAGGTCGCAGAGACGGTGGCTGATGAAAGTGGAGCAGGGGCACAAGACAGACGTCTGCTTAACCTGTGGAAGCGAAAGAAGCAGTGGGAAGAGCAGCTTAGGGGCCGCACGTGCGACAGTGGGCTGCGATATGGATCCCCAACTCGGCAGAGAGATGGAGCGCACAGGAGTAACCTAGGAGAAATAAAGGATATCAATGCATGGAGCCGCAAAGTGGTAAGCGAAGTGGAGGAGGTCAGAGAGACGGTGGCTGATGAAAGCGAAGCAGGGGCACTAGACAGACGTCTGCTTAACCTCTGGAAGCGAAAGAAGCAGTGGAAGAGCAGCTTAGGGGCCGCACGTCGGATAGTGGGCTCCGAAAAAGTTTCCCCAACTCGGAAGAGAGATAGGGCGCACAGGAGAAACCTAGGAGAAATAAAGATATCAATGCATGGAGCCATGAAGTGGTCATGAAAGTGGAGGAGGACACAGAGACGGTGGCTGATGAAAGCGAAGCAGGACACAAGACAGACGTCTGCTTAAGCTGTGGAAGCGATAGAAGCAGTGGGAAGAGCAGCTTAGGGGCCGCACGTAGGACAGTGGGCTCCGAAAAAGGATCCCCAACTCGGCAGACATATAGGGCGCACAGGAGTAACCTAGGAGAAATAAAGGGTATCAATTCATGGAGCCGCGAAGTGGTCAGAGGCGAAGCTGGCGACAGAGACGGTGGCTGATGAAAGCGAAGCAGGGGCACAACACAGAGGTCTGCTTAAACTGTGGAAGCGAAAGAAGCAGTGGGAAGAGCAGCTTAGGGGCTGCACATCGGACAGTGGGCTTCGGAAAAGGATCCCTAACTCGGCAGACAGATAGGGCGCACAGGTGTAACCTAATGGAAAAAAGGATATCAATGCAAGGAGCCACGAAGTGGTCAGAGAAGTGGAGGAGGTCACATAGACGGTGGCTGATGAAAGCGAAGCAGGGGCTCTAGACAGACGTCTGCTTCACCTGTGGAAGCGAAAGAAGCAGTGGGAAGAGCAGCTTATGGGCCGCATGTGGGACAGTGGGCTCCGAAATAGGATTTCCAACTCAGCCAAGAAATAGGGCGCGCAGGAGTGACCTAGGAGAAAAAGGGATATCAATGCATGGAGCCGCGAAGTGGTCAGAGAAGTGGAGGAGGTCACAGAGACGGTGGCTGAAGAAAGCGAAGCAGGGCCACTAGACAGACGTCTGCTTAACCTGTGGAAGCAAAAGAAGCAGTGGGAAGAGCAGCTTAGTGGCCGCACGTGGGACAGTGGGCTCCGAGAAAGGATCCCCAACTCGGCAGAGAGATAGGGCGCACAGAAGTAACCTAGGAGAAAATTAAGATATCAATGCATGGAGCCCTGAAGTGGTCAGAGAAGTGGAGGAGGTCACAGAGACGGTGGCTGATGAAAGCGAAGCAGGGGCAGTAGACAGACGTCTGCTTAACCTCTGGAAGCTAAAGAAGCAGTGGAAGAGCAGCTTAGGGGCCGCACGTGGGACAGTGGGCTCCAAAAAAGGATCCCCAACTCGGCAGAGAGACAGGACGCACAGGAGTAACCTAGGAGATATAAAGATATCAATGCATGGTGCATTGAAGTGGTAGGAGAAGTGGAGGAGGTCACAGAGACGGTGGCTGATGAAAGTGGAGCAGGGGCACAAGACAGACGTCTGCTTAACCTGTGGAAGCGAAAGAAGCAGTGGGAAGAGCAGCTTAGGGGCCGCGCGTAGGACAGTGGGCTCCGAGAAAGGATCCCCAACTCGGCAGAGAGATAGGGCGCACAGAAGTAACCTAGGAGAAATAAAGGATATCAATGCATGAAGCCGCGAAGTGGTCAGAGAAGTGGAGGAGATCACAGAGACGGTGGCTGATGAAAGCGAAGCACGGGCACTAGACAGACATCTGCTTAACCTGTAGAAGCGAAAGAAGCAGTGGGAAGAGCTGCTTAGGGGCCGCACGTGCGACAGTTGGCTCCGAAAAGGAGCCCCAACTTGGCAGAGAGATAGGGCGCACAGGAGTAACCAAGGAGAAATAAAGGATACCAATGCATGGAGCCGCAAATTGGTCAGAGAGGTGGAGGAGGTCACAGAGATGGTGGCTGATGAAAGCGAAGCAGGACACAAGACAGACGTCTGCTTAACCTGTGGAAGCGAAAGAAGCAGTGGGAAGAGCAGCTTAGGGGCCGCACGTAGGACAGTGGGCTCCGAAAAAGGATCGCCAACTCGGCAGACATATAGGGCGCACAGGAGTAACCTAGGAGAAATAAAGGATGTCAATGCAGAGAGCCGCGAAGTGGTCAGAGAAGTGGAGGAGATCACAGAGATGGTGGCTGATGAAAGCGAAGCATGGGCACTAGACAAACGTGTGCTTAACCTGTGGAAGCGAAATAAGAAGTGGGAAAAGCAGCTTAGGGGCCGCACGTGCGAGAGTGGACTCCGTAAAAGATCCCCAACTCGGCAGAGAGATAGGGCGCACAGGAGTAACCAAGGAGAAATAAAGGATACCAATGCATGGAGCCGCAAAGTGGTCAGAGAGGTGGAGGAGGTCACAGAGATGGTGGCTGATGAAAGCGAAGCAGGGCACAAGACAGACGTCTGCTTAACCTGTGGAAGCGAAAGAAGCTGTAGGAAGAGCAGCTTAGGGGCCGCACGTAGGACAGTGGGCTCCGAAAAAGGATCCCCAACTCGGCAGAGAGATAGGGCGCACAGGAGTAACCTAGGAGAAATAAAGATATCAATGCATGGAGCCTTGAAGTGGTCAGAGAAGTGGAGGAGGTCACAGAGACGGTGGCTGATGAAAGTGAAGCAGGGGCACAAGACAGACGTCTGCTTAACCTGTGGAAGCGAAAGAAGCAGTGGGAAGAGTAGCTTAGGGGCCGCACGTGGGACAGTGGGCTCCGAGAAAGGATCCCCAACTCGGCAGAGAGATAGGGCGCACAGGAGTAACCAAAAAGAAATAAAGGATATCAATGCATGGAGCCGCAAAATGGTCAGAGAGGTGGAGGAGGTCACAGGGATGGTGGCTGATGAAAGCGAAGCAGGGGCACTAGACAGACGTCTGCTCAACCTGTGGAAGCGAAAGAAGCAGTGGGAAGAGCAGCTTAGGGGCCGCACGTAGGACAGTGGGCTCCGAAATGGATCCCCAACTCGGCAGAGAGATGGAGCGCACAGGAGAAACCTAGGAGAAATAAAGGATGTCAATGCAGAGAGCCGCGAAGTGGTCAGAGAAGTGGAGGAGATCACAGAGATGGTGGCTGAAGAAAGCGAAGCATGGGCACTAGGCAAACGTGTGCTTAACCTGTGGAAGCGAAATAAGAAGTGTAAAAAGCAGCTTAGGGGCCGCACGTGCGACAGTGGACTCCGTAAAGGATCCCCAACTCGGCAGACAGATAGGGCGCACAGGAGTAACCTAGGAGTAATAAAGGATATCAATGCATGGAGCCGCAAAGTGGTCACAGGAGTGGAGGAGGTCAGAGAGGCGGTGGCTGATGAAAGCGAGGCAGGGGCGCTAGACAGACGTCTGCTTAACCTCTGGAAGCGAAAGACGCAGTGGGAAGAGCAGCTTAGGGGCCGCACGTGGGACAGTGGGCTCCGGAAAAGGATCCCCAACTCGGCAGAGAGATAGGGCGCACAGGAGTAACCTAGGAGAAATAAAGATATCAATGCATGGAGCCTTGAAGTGGTCAGAGTGTTGGAGGAGGTCACAGAGACGGTGGCTGATGAAAGTGAAGCAGGGGCACAAGACAGACGTCTGCTTAACCTGTGGAAGCGAAAGAACCAGTGGGAAGAGTAGCTTAGGGGCCGCACGTGGGACAGTGGGCTCTGAGAAAGGATCCCCAACTCGGCAGAGAG
This sequence comes from Amblyomma americanum, assembly GCF_052857255.1. NCBI lineage: Eukaryota > Metazoa > Arthropoda > Arachnida > Ixodida > Ixodidae > Amblyomma > Amblyomma americanum. The sequence goes on along the minus strand of NC_135497.1, from coordinate 80,887,272 downwards.
ATAGGGCGCACAGGAGTAACCAAAAATAAATAAAGGATATCAATGCATGGAGCCGCAAAGTGGTCAGAGAGGTGGAGGAGGTCACAGGGATGGTGGCTGATGAAAGCGAAGCAGGGGCACTAGACAGACGCCTTCTCAACCTGTGGAAGCGAAAGAAGCAGTGAAAAGAGCATCTTAGGGGCCGCACGTTTGACAGTAGGCTTCGAGAAAGGATCCCCAACTCGGCAGAGAGATAGGGCGCACAGAAGTAACCTAGGAGAAATAAAGGATATCAATGCATGGAGCCGCGAAGGGCTCACAGAAGTTTAGTAGGTCACAGAGACGGTGGGTATGAAAGCGAAGCAGGGCCACTAGACAGATATCTGCTTAACCTCTGGAAGCGAAAGAAGCAGTGGAAGAGCAGCTTAGGGGCCGCACGTCGGATAGTGGGCTCCGAAAAAGTTTCCCCAACTCGGAAGAGAGATAGGGCGCACAGGAGAAACCTAGGAGAAATAAAGATATCAATGCATGGAGCCGTGAAGTGGTCATGAAAGTGGAGGAGGACACAGAGACGGTGGCTGATGAAAGCGAAGCAGGACACAAGACAGACGTCTGCTTAAGCTGTGGAAGCGATAGAAGCAGTGGGAAGAGCAGCTTAGGGGCCGCACGTAGGACAGTGGGCTCCGAAAAAGGATCCCCAACTCGGCAGACATATAGGGCGCACAGGAGTAACCTAGGAGAAATAAAGGATATCAATTCATGGAGCCGCGAAGTGGTCAGAGGCGAAGCTGGCGACAGAGACGGTGGCTGATGAAAGCGAAGCAGGGGCTCTAGACAGACGTCTGCTTAACCTGTGGAAGCGAAAGAAGCAGCGGGAAGAGCAGCTTATGGGCCGCACGTGGGACAGTGGGCTCGGAAATAGGATCTCGAACTCAGCAAAGCGATAGGGCGCGCAGGAGTGACCTAGGAGAAATAAGGGATATCAATGCATGGAGCCGCGAAGTGGTCAGAGAAGTGGAGGAGGTCACAGAGACGGTAGCTGAAGAAAGCGAAGCAGGGCCACTAGACAGACGTCTGCTTTACCTGTGCAAGCGAAAGATGCAGTGGGAAGAGCACCTTAGGGGCCGCACGTGGGACAGTGGGCTCCGAAAAAGTATCTCCAACTCGGCAGAGAGATAGGGCGCACAGGAGTAACCTACGATAAATAGAGGATATCAATGCATGGCGCCGCGAAGTGGTCAGAGAGGTGAAGGAGGTGACAGAGACGGTGGCTGATGAAAGCGAAGCAGGGGCTCTATATAGATATCTGCTTAACCTGCGCAAGCGATAGAAGCAGTGGGAAGTGCAGCTTAGGGGCCGCACGTCGGACAGTGTCTCCGAAAAAGGATCCCTAACTCGGCAGACAGATAGGGCGCACAGGAGTAACCTAGGATAAATATCGGATATCAATGCATGGACCCCCGAAGTGGTCACAGAAGTGGAGCAGGTTACGGAGACGGTTGCTCATGAAAGCGAAGCAGGGGCACAAGACAGACGTCTGCTTAACCTGTGGAAGCGAAAGAAGCAGTGGGAAGAGCAGCTTAGGGGCCGCACGTGCGACAGTGGGCTGCGATATGGATCCCCAACTCGGCAGAGAGATAGGGCGCACAGGAGTAACCTAGGAGATATAAATATATCAATGCATGGTGCATTGAAGTGGTCAGAGAAGTGTAGGAGGTCGCAGAGACGGTGGCTGATGAAAGTGGAGCAGGGGCACAAGACAGACGTCTGCTTAACCTGTGGAAGCGAAAGAAGCAGTGGGAAGAGCAGCTTAGGGGCCGCACGTGCGACAGTGGGCTGCGATATGGATCCCCAACTCGGCAGAGAGATGGAGCGCACAGGAGTAACCTAGGAGAAATAAAGGATATCAATGCATGGAGCCGCAAAGTGGTAAGCGAAGTGGAGGAGGTCAGAGAGACGGTGGCTGATGAAAGCGAAGCAGGGGCACTAGACAGACGTCTGCTTAACCTCTGGAAGCGAAAGAAGTAGTGGAAGAGCAGCTTAGGGGCCGCACGTCGGATAGTGGGCTCCGAAAAAGTTTCCCCAACTCGGAAGAGAGATAGGGCGCACAGGAGAAACCTAGGAGAAATAAAGATATCAATGCATGGAGCCGTGAAGTGGTCATGAAAGTGGAGGAGGACACAGAGACGGTGGCTGATGAAAGCGAAGCAGGACACAAGACAGACGTCTGCTTAAGCTGTGGAAGCGATAGAAGCAGTGGGAAGAGCAGCTTAGGGGCCGCACGTAGGACAGTGGGCTCCGAAAAAGGATCCCCAACTCGGCAGACATATAGGGCGCACAGGAGTAACCTAGGAGAAATAAAGGATATCAATTCATGGAGCCGCGAAGTGGTCAGAGGCGAAGCTGGCGACAGAGACGGTGGCTGATGAAAGCGAAGCAGGGGCACAACACAGAGGTCTGCTTAAACTGTGGAAGCGAAAGAAGCAGTGGGAAGAGCAGCTTAGGGGCTGCACATCGGACAGTGGGCTTCGGAAAAGGATCCCTAACTCGGCAGACAGATAGGGCGCACAGGTGTAACCTAATGGAAAAAAGGATATCAATGCAAGGAGCCACGAAGTGGTCAGAGAAGTGGAGGAGGTCACATAGACGGTGGCTGATGAAAGCGAAGCAGGGGCTCTAGACAGACGTCTGCTTCACCTGTGGAAGCGAAAGAAGCAGTGGGAAGAGCAGCTTATGGGCCGCATGTGGGACAGTGGGCTCCGAAATAGGATTTCCAACTCAGCCAAGAAATAGGGCGCGCAGGAGTGACCTAGGAGAAAAAGGGATATCAATGCATGGAACCGCGAAGTGGTCAGAGAAGTGGAGGAGGTCACAGAGACGGTGGCTGAAGAAAGCGAAGCAGGGCCACTAGACAGACGTCTGCTTAACCTGTGGAAGCAAAAGAAGCAGTGGGAAGAGCAGCTTAGTGGCCGCACGTGGGACAGTGGGCTCCGAGAAAGGATCCCCAACTCGGCAGAGAGATAGGGCGCACAGAAGTAACCTACGATAAATAGAGGATATCAATGCATGGCGCCGCGAAGTGGTCAGAGAAGTGGAGGAGATCACAGAGGCGGTGGCTGATGAAAGCGAAGCAGGGGCACAAGACAGACGTCTGCTTAACCTGTGGAAGCGAAAGAAGCAGTGGGAAGAGCAGCTTAGTGGCCGCACGTGGGACAGTGGGCTCCGAGAAAGGATCCCCAACTCGGCAGAGAGATAGGGCGCACAGAAGTAACCTAGGAGAAATAAAGGATATCAATGCATGGAGCCGCAAAGTGGTAAGAGAAGTGGAGGAGGTCACAGAGACGGTGGCTGATGAAAGCGAAGCAGGTGCACTAGACAGACGTCTGCTTAACCTCTGGAAGCGAAAGAAGCAGTGGAAGAGCAGCTTAGGGGCCGCACGTCGGACAGTGGGCTCCGAAAAACGATCCCCAACTCGGAAGAGAGATAGGGCGCACAGGAGAAACCTAGGAGAAATAAAGGATATCAATGCATGAAGCCGCGAAGTGGTCAGAGAAGTGGAGGAGATCACAGAGACGGTGGCTGATGAAAGCGAAGCACGGGCACTAGACAGACATCTGCTTAACCTGTAGAAGCGAAAGAAGCAGTGGGAAGAGCAGCTTAGGGGCCGCACGTGCGACAGTGGGCTCCGAGAAGGAGCCCCAACTCGGCAGAGAGATAGGGCGCACAGGAGTAACCAAGGAGAAATAAAGGATATCAATGCATGGAGCCGCAAAGTGGTCAGAGATTTGGAGGAGGTCACAGAGATGGTGGCTGATGAAAGCGAAGCAGGACACAAGACAGACGTCTGCTTAACCTGTGGAAGCGAAAGAATCAGTGGGAAGAGCAGCTTAGGGGCCGCACGTAGGGCAGTGGGCTCCGAAAAAGTATCTCCAACTCGGCAGAGAGATAGGGCGCACAGGAGTAACCTACGATAAATAGAGGATATCAATGCATGGCGCCGCGAAGTGGTCAGAGAAGGGGAGGAGATCACAGAGACGGTGGCTGATGAAAGCGAAGCACGTGCACTAGACAGACATCTGCTTAGCCTGTGCAAGCGATTGAAGCAGTGGGAAGAGCAGCTTAGGGGCCGCACGTCGGACAGTGGGCTCCGAAGAAGCATCCCTAACTCGGCAGACAACTAGGGCGCACAGGAGTAACCTAGGCGAATAAAGGATATCAATGCATGGAGCCGCGAAGTGTTCAGAGAAGTGGAGGAGGTGACAGAGACGGTGGCTGATGAAAGCGAAGCAGGGGCTCTATATAGATATCTGCTTAACCTGCGCAAGCGATAGAAGCAGTGGGAAGTGCAGCTTAGGGGCCGCACGTCAGACAGTGTCTCCGAAAAAGGATCCCTAACTCGGCAGACAGATAGGGCGCACAGGAGTAACCTAGGATAAATATCGGATATCAATGCATGGAGCCGCAAAGTGGTCACAGAAGTGGAGCAGGTTACGAAGACGGTTGCTCATGAAAGCGAAGCAGGGGCACAAGACAGACGTCTGCTTAACCTGTGGAAGCGAAAGAAGCAGTGGGAAGAGCAGCTTAGTGGCCGCACCTGGGACAGTGGGCTCCGAGAAAGGATCCCCAACTCGGCAGAGAGATAGGGCGCACAGAAGTAACCTAGGAGAAATAAAGGATATCAATGCATGGAGCCGCAAAGTGGAAAGAGAAGTGGAGGAGGTCACAGAGACGGTGGCTGATGAAAGCGAAGCAGGGGCACTAGACGGACGTCTGCTTAACCTCTGGAAGCGAAAGAAGCAGTGGAAGAGCCGCTTAGGGGCCGCACGTGGGACAGTGGGCTGCGAAAAAGGATCCCCAACTCGGCAGAGAGATAGGGCGCTCAGGAGTAACCTAGGAGAAATAAAGGATGTCAATTCAGAGAGCCGCGAAGTGGTCACAGAAGTGGAGGAGGTGACGGAGACGGTGGCTGATGAAAGCGAAGCAGGGGCACTAGACAGACGTCTGCTTAACCTGTGGAAGTGAAAGAAGCAGTGGGAAGAGCACCTTAGGGGCCGCACGTGGGACAGTGGGCTCCGAAAAAGGATCTCCAACTCGGCAGAGAGATAGGGCGCACAGGAGTAACCTAGGAGAAATAAAGGATATCAATTCATGGAGCCGCGAAGTGGTCAGAGAGGCGAAGCTGGTCACAGAGACGGTGGCTGATGAAAGCGAAGCAGGGGCACTACACAGAGGTCTGCTTAAACTGTGGAAGCGAAAGAAGCAGTGGGAAGAGCAGCTTAGGGGCTGCACATCGGACAGTGAGCTTCGGAAAAGGTTCCCTAACTCGGCAGACAGATAGGGCGCACAGGAGTAACCTAATGGAAAAAAGGATATCAATGCAAGGAGCCACGTAGTGGTCAGAGAAGTGGAGGAGGTCACATAGACCGTGGCTGATGAAAGCGAAGCAGGGGCTCTAGACAGACGTCTGCTTAACCTGTGGAAGCGAAAGAAGCAGTGGGAAGAGCAGCTTATGGGCCGCACGTGGGACAGTGGGCACCGAAAAAGTATCTCCAACTCGGCAGAGAGATAGGGCGCACAGGAGTAACCTGCGATAAATAGAGGATATCAATGCATGGCGCCGCGAAGTGGTCAGAGAGGCGAAGGAGGTGACAGAGACGGTGGCTGAAGAAAGCGAAGCAGGGGCACTATATAGATATCTGCTTAACCTGCGCAAGCGATAGAAGCAGTGGGAAGTGCAGCTTAGGGGCCGCACGTCGGACAGTGTCTCCGAAAAAGGATCCCTAACTCGGCAGACAGATAGGGCGCACAGGAGTAACCTAGGTTAAATACCGGATATCAATGCATGGAGCCGCGAAGTGGTCACAGATGTGGAACAGGTTACGGAGACGGTTGCTCATAAAAGCGAAGCAGGGGCACAAGACAGACGTCTGCTTAACCTGTGGAAGCGAAAGAAGCAGTGGGACGAGCAGCTTAGTGGCCGCACGTGGGACAGTGGGCTCCGAGAAAGGATCCCCAACTCGGCAGAGAGATAGGGCGCACAGAAGTAACCTAGGGGAATTAAAGATATCAATGCATGGAGCCGTGAAATGGTCAGAGAAGTGGAGGAGGTCACAGAGACGGTGGCTGATGAAAGCGAAGCAGGGGCAGTAGACAGACGTCTGCTTAACCTCTGGAAGCTAAAGAAGCAGTGGAAGAGCAGCTTAGGGGCCGCACGTGAGACAGTGGGCTCCAAAAAAGGATCCCCAACTCGGCAGAGAGATAGGACGCACAGGAGTAACCTAGGAGATATAAAGATATCAATGCATGGTGCATTGAAGTGGTCAGAGAAGAGGAGGAGGTCACAGAGACGGTGGCTGATGAAAGTGGAGCAGGGGCACAAGACAGACGTCTGCTTAACCTGTGGAAGCAAAAGAAGCAGTGGGAGGAGCAGCTTAGGGGCCGCACGTGCGACAGTGGGCTGCGAAATGGATCCCCAACTCGGCAGAGAGATGGAGCGCACAGGAGTAACCTAGGAGAAATAAAGGATATCAATGCATGGAGCCGCAAAGTGGTAAGAGAAGTGGACGAGGTCACAGAGACGGTGGCTGATGAAAGCGAAGCAGGGGCACTAGACAGACGTCTGCTTAACCTCTGCAAGCGAAAGAAGCAGTGGAAGAGCAGCTTAGGGGCCGCACGTCGGACAGTGGGCTCCGAAAAAGGATCCCCAACTCGGAAGAGATATTGGGCGCACAGGAGAAACCTAGGAGAAATAAACTTATCAATGCATGGAGCCGTGAAGTGGTCATAGAAGTGGAGGAGGTCACAGAGACGGTGGCTGATGAAAGCGAAGCAGGACACAAGACAGACGTCTGCTTAACCTGTGGAAGCGAAAGAAGCAGTGGGAAGAGCAGCTTAGGGGCCGCACGTAGGACAGTGGGCTCCGAAAAAGGATCCCCAACTCGGCAGACATATAGGGCGCACAGGAGTAACCTAGGAGAAATAAAGGATGTCAATGCAGAGAGCCGCGAAGTGGTCAGAGAATTGGAGGAGATCACAGAGATGGTGGCTGATGAAAGCGAAGCATGGGCACTAGACAGACGTGTGCTTAACCTGTGGAAGCGAAATAAGAAGTGGGAAAAGCAGCTTAGGGGCCGCACGTGCGACAGTGGACTCCGAAAAGGATCCCCAACTCGGCAGACAGTTAGGGCGCACAGGAGTAACCTAGGAGTAATAAAGGATATCAATGCATGGAGCCGCAAAGTGGTCACAGAAGTGGAGGAGGTCAGAGAGGCGGTGGCTGATGAAAGCGAAGCAGGGGCGCTATACAGACGTCTGCTTAACCTCTGGAAGCGAAAGACGCAGTGGGAAGAGCAGCTTAGGTGCCGCACGTAGAACAGTGGGCTCCAGAAAAGGATCCCCAACTCGGCAGAGAGATAGGGCGCACAGGAGTAACCTAGGAGAAATAAAGATATTAATGCATAGAGCCTTGAAGTGGTCAGAGAAGTGGAGGAGGTCACAGAGACGGTGGCTGATGAAAGCGAAGCAGGGGCACTAGACAGACATCTGCTTCACCTATAGAAGCGAAAGAAGAAGTGGGAAGAGCACCTTGGGGGCCGCACGTGTGACAGTGGGCTCCGAAAAAGGATCCCCAACTCGGCAGAGAGATAGCGCGACAGGAGTAACCTAGGCGAAATAAAGGATATCAATGCATAGAGCCGCAAAGTGGTCACAGAAGTGGAGGAGGTCACAGAGACGGTGGGTATGAAAGCGAAGCAGGGGCACTAAACAGATATCTGCTTAACCTGTGCAAGCGATAGAAGCAGTGGGAAGAGCAGCTTAGGGGCCGCACGTCGAACAGTGGGCTCCGAAAAAGGATCCCCAACTCGGAAGAGAGATAGGACGCACAGAAGTAAGCTAGGAGAAATAAGGGATGTCAATGCATGGAGCCGCGAAGTGGTCAGAGAAGTGGAGGAGATCACAGAGACGGTGGCTGATGAAAGCGAAGCACGTGCACTAGACAGACGTCTGCTTAACCTGTCGAAGCTAACGAATCGGCGGGAAGAGCAGCTTAGGGGCCGCACGTGCGACAGTGGGCTGCGAAAAGGATCCCCAACTCGGCAGAGAGATAGGGCGCACAGGAGTAACCTAGGAGAATTAAAGATATCAATGCATGGAGCCGTGAAGTGGTCAGAAAAGTAGAGGAGGTCACAGAGACGGTGGCTGATGAAAGCGAAGGAGGGGCACAAGACAGACGTCTGCTTAACCTGTGGAAGCGAAAGACGCTCTGGGAAGAGCAGCTTAGGGGCCGCACGTGGGACAGTGGGCTCCGAAAAAGGATCCCCAACTCGGCAGAGAGATAGGGCGCACAGGATTAACCTAGGCGAAATAAAGGATATCAATGCATAGAGCCGCGAAGTGGTCACAGAAGTGCAGGAGGTCACAAAGATGGTGGGTATGAAAGCGAAGCAGGGCCACTAGACAGACGTCTGCTTAACCTGTAGAAGCCAAACAAGCAGTGGGAAGAGCAGCTTAGGGGCTGCACATCGGACAGTGGGCTCCGAAAAAGGATCCCTGACTCGGCGGACCAATAGGGCGCACAGGAGTAACTTAGGGGAATAAAGGATATCAATGCATGGAGCCGCGAAGTGGTCACAGAAGTGGAGGACGTCACAGAGACGGCTGCTGATGAAAGCGAAGCAGGGGCACTAGACAGACAACTGCTTCACCTATGGAAGCGAAAGAAGAAGTGGGAAGAGCACTTTGGGGGCCGCACGTGTGACAGTGGGCTCCGAAAAAGGATCCCCAACTCGGAAGAGAGATAGGACGCACAGAAGTAACCTAGGAGAAATAAGGGATGTCAATGCATGGAGCCGCGAAGTGGTCAGAGAGGCGAAGGAGGTGACAGAGACGGTGGCTGAAGAAAGCGAAGCAGGGGCACTATATAGATATCTGCTTAACCTGCGCAAGCGATAGAAGCAGTGGGAAGTGCAGCTTAGGGGCCGCACGTCGGACAGTGTCTCCGAAAAAGGATCCCTAACTCGGCAGACAGATAGGGCGCACAGGAGTAACCTAGGTTAAATACCGGATATCAATGCATGGAGCCGCGAAGTGGTCACAGATGTGGAACAGGTTACGGAGACGGTTGCTCATAAAAGCGAAGCAGGGGCACAAGACAGACGTCTGCTTAACCTGTGGAAGCGAAAGAAGCAGTGGGACGAGCAGCTTAGTGGCCGCACGTGGGACAGTGGGCTCCGAGAAAGGATCCCCAACTCGGCAGAGAGATAGGGCGCACAGAAGTAACCTAGGGGAATTAAAGATATCAATGCATGGAGCCGTGAAATGGTCAGAGAAGTGGAGGAGGTCACAGAGACGGTGGCTGATGAAAGCGAAGCAGGGGCAGTAGACAGACGTCTGCTTAACCTCTGGAAGCTAAAGAAGCAGTGGAAGAGCAGCTTAGGGGCCGCACGTGAGACAGTGGGCTCCAAAAAAGGATCCCCAACTCGGCAGAGAGATAGGACGCACAGGAGTAACCTAGGAGATATAAAGATATCAATGCATGGTGCATTGAAGTGGTCAGAGAAGAGGAGGAGGTCACAGAGACGGTGGCTGATGAAAGTGGAGCAGGGGCACAAGACAGACGTCTGCTTAACCTGTGGAAGCAAAAGAAGCAGTGGGAGGAGCAGCTTAGGGGCCGCACGTGCGACAGTGGGCTGCGAAATGGATCCCCAACTCGGCAGAGAGATGGAGCGCACAGGAGTAACCTAGGAGAAATAAAGGATATCAATGCATGGAGCCGCAAAGTGGTAAGAGAAGTGGACGAGGTCACAGAGACGGTGGCTGATGAAAGCGAAGCAGGGGCACTAGACAGACGTCTGCTTAACCTCTGCAAGCGAAAGAAGCAGTGGAAGAGCAGCTTAGGGGCCGCACGTCGGACAGTGGGCTCCGAAAAAGGATCCCCAACTCGGAAGAGATATTGGGCGCACAGGAGAAACCTAGGAGAAATAAACTTATCAATGCATGGAGCCGTGAAGTGGTCATAGAAGTGGAGGAGGTCACAGAGACGGTGGCTGATGAAAGCGAAGCAGGACACAAGACAGACGTCTGCTTAACCTGTGGAAGCGAAAGAAGCAGTGGGAAGAGCAGCTTAGGGGCCGCACGTAGGACAGTGGGCTCCGAAAAAGGATCCCCAACTCGGCAGACATATAGGGCGCACAGGAGTAACCTAGGAGAAATAAAGGATGTCAATGCAGAGAGCCGCGAAGTGGTCAGAGAATTGGAGGAGATCACAGAGATGGTGGCTGATGAAAGCGAAGCATGGGCACTAGACAGACGTGTGCTTAACCTGTGGAAGCGAAATAAGAAGTGGGAAAAGCAGCTTAGGGGCCGCACGTGCGACAGTGGACTCCGAAAAGGATCCCCAACTCGGCAGACAGTTAGGGCGCACAGGAGTAACCTAGGAGTAATAAAGGATATCAATGCATGGAGCCGCAAAGTGGTCACAGAAGTGGAGGAGGTCAGAGAGGCGGTGGCTGATGAAAGCGAAGCAGGGGCGCTATACAGACGTCTGCTTAACCTCTGGAAGCGAAAGACGCAGTGGGAAGAGCAGCATAGGTGCCGCACGTAGAACAGTGGGCTCCAGAAAAGGATCCCCAACTCGGCAGAGAGATAGGGCGCACAGGAGTAACCTAGGAGAAATAAAGATATTAATGCATAGAGCCTTGAAGTGGTCAGAGAAGTGGAGGAGGTCACAGAGACGGTGGCTGATGAAAGCGAAGCAGGGGCACTAGACAGACATCTGCTTCACCTATAGAAGCGAAAGAAGAAGTGGGAAGAGCACCTTGGGGGCCGCACGTGTGACAGTGGGCTCCGAAAAAGGATCCCCAACTCGGCAGAGAGATAGCGCGACAGGAGTAACCTAGGCGAAATAAAGGATATCAATGCATAGAGCCGCAAAGTGGTCACAGAAGTGGAGGAGGTCACAGAGACGGTGGGTATGAAAGCGAAGCAGGGGCACTAAACAGATATCTGCTTAACCTGTGCAAGCGATAGAAGCAGTGGGAAGAGCAGCTTAGGGGCCGCACGTCGAACAGTGGGCTCCGAAAAAGGATCCCCAACTCGGAAGAGAGATAGGACGCACAGAAGTAAGCTAGGAGAAATAAGGGATGTCAATGCATGGAGCCGCGAAGTGGTCAGAGAAGTGGAGGAGATCACAGAGACGGTGGCTGATGAAAGCGAAGCACGTGCACTAGACAGACGTCTGCTTAACCTGTCGAAGCTAACGAATCGGCGGGAAGAGCAGCTTAGGGGCCGCACGTGCGACAGTGGGCTGCGAAAAGGATCCCCAACTCGGCAGAGAGATAGGGCGCACAGGAGTAACCTAGGAGAATTAAAGATATCAATGCATGGAGCCGTGAAGTGGTCAGAAAAGTAGAGGAGGTCACAGAGACGGTGGCTGATGAAAGCGAAGGAGGGGCACAAGACAGACGTCTGCTTAACCTGTGGAAGCGAAAGACGCTCTGGGAAGAGCAGCTTAGGGGCCGCACGTGGGACAGTGGGCTCCGAAAAAGGATCCCCAACTCGGCAGAGAGATAGGGCGCACAGGATTAACCTAGGCGAAATAAAGGATATCAATGCATAGAGCCGCGAAGTGGTCACAGAAGTGCAGGAGGTCACAAAGATGGTGGGTATGAAAGCGAAGCAGGGCCACTAGACAGACGTCTGCTTAACCTGTAGAAGCCAAACAAGCAGTGGGAAGAGCAGCTTAGGGGCTGCACATCGGACAGTGGGCTCCGAAAAAGGATCCCTGACTCGGCGGACCAATAGGGCGCACAGGAGTAACTTAGGGGAATAAAGGATATCAATGCATGGAGCCGCGAAGTGGTCACAGAAGTGGAGGACGTCACAGAGACGGCTGCTGATGAAAGCGAAGCAGGGGCACTAGACAGACAACTGCTTCACCTATGGAAGCGAAAGAAGAAGTGGGAAGAGCACTTTGGGGGCCGCACGTGTGACAGTGGGCTCCGAAAAAGGATCCCCAACTCGGAAGAGAGATAGGACGCACAGAAGTAACCTAGGAGAAATAAGGGATGTCAATGCATGGAGCCGCGAAGTGGTCAGAGAAGTGGAGGAGATCACAGAGACGGTGGCTGATGAAAGCGAAGCACGTGCACTAGACAGACGGCTGCTTAACCTGTCGAAGCTAACGAATCGGCGGGAAGAGCAGCTTAGGGGCCGCACGTGCGACAGTGGGCTGCGAAAAGGATCCCCAACTCGGCAGAGAGATAGGGCGCACAGGAGTAACCTAGGAGAATTAAAGATATCAATGCATGGAGCCGTGAAGTGGTCAGAAAAGTAGAGGAGGTCACAGAGACGGTGGCTGATGAAAGCGAAGGAGGGGCACAAGACAGACGTCTGCTTAACCTGTGGAAGCGAAAGACGCTCTGGGAAGAGCAGCTTAGGGGCCGCACGTGGGACAGTGGGCTCCGAGAAAGGATCCCCAACTCGGCAGAGAAATAGGGCACACAGAAGTAACCTAGGAGAAATAAAGATATCAATGCATGGTGCCTTGAAGTGATCAGAGAAGTGGAGGAGGTCACAGAGACGGTGGCTGATGAAAATGAAGCAAGGGGCACAAGACAGACGTCTGCTTAACCTGTGGACGCAAAAGAAGCAGTGGGAAGAGCAGCTTATGGGCCGCACGTGGGACAGTGGGCTCCGGAATAGGATCTCCAACTCAGCCAAGAGATAGGGCGCGCAGTAGTGACCTAGGAGAAAAAGGGATATCAATGCATGGAGCCGCGAAGTGGTCAGAGAAGTGGAGGAGGTCACAGAGACGGTGACTGAAGAAAGCGAAGCAGGGCCACTAGACAGACGTCTGCTTTACCTGTGCAAGCGAAAGATGCAGTGGGAAGAGCACCTTAGGGGCCGCACGTAGGAAAGTGGGCTCCGAGAAAGGATCCCCAACTCGGCAGAGAGATAGGGCGCGCAGAAGTAACATAGGAGAAATAAAGGATATCAATGCATGGAGCCGCGAAGTGGTCAGAGAAGTGGAGATCACAAAGACGGTGGCGGATGAAAGCGAAGCAGGGGCACTAGACCGACGTCTGCTTAACTTGTGGAAGCGAAAGAAGCAGTGGCAAGAGCTGCTTAGGGGCCGCACGTGCGACAGTGGGCTCCGAAAAAGTATCCCCAACTCGGCAGAAAGATATGGCGCACAGGAGTAACCTAGGGGAATAAAGGATATCAATGCACTGAGCCGCAAAGTGGTCACAGAAGTGGAGGAGGTCACAGAGACGGTGGGTATGAAAGCGAAGCAGGGGCACTAAACAGATATCTGCTTAACCTGTGCAAGCGATAGAAGCAGTCGGAAGAGCAGCTTAGGGGCCGCACGTCGAACAGTGGGCTCCGAAAAAGGATCCCCAACTCGGAAGAGAGATAGGACGCACAGAAGTAACCTAGGAGAAATAAGGGATATCAATGCATGGAGCCGCGAAGTGGTGAGAGAAGTGGAGATCACAAAGACGGTGGCTGATGAAAGCGAAGCAGGGGCACTAGATAGACGTCTGCTTAACCTGTGGAAGCGAAAGAAGCAGTGAAAAGAGCATCTTAGGGGCCGCACGTGGGACAGTGGGCTCCGAAAAAGGATCCCAACTCGGCAGAGAGATAGGGCGCACAGGAGTAACCTACGATAAATAGAGGATATCAATGCATGGCGCCGCGAAGTGGTCAGAGAGGCGAAGGAGGTGACAGAGACGGTGGCTGAGGAAAGCAAAGCAGGGGCACTATATAGATATCTGCTTAACCTGCGCAAGCGATAGAAGCAGTGGGAAGTGCAGCTTAGGGGCCGCACGTCGGACAGTGTCTCCGAAAAAGAATCCCTAACTCGGCAGACAGATAGGGCGCACAGGAGTAACCTAGGAGAAATAACGGATATCAATGCATGGAACCGCGAAGTGGTCACAGATGTGGAGCAGGTTACGGAGACGGTTGCTCATGAAAGCGAAGCAGGGGCACAAGACAGACGTCTGCTTAACCTGTGGAAGCGAAAGAAGCTGTGGGAAGAGCAGCTTAGTGGCCGCACGTGGGACAGTGGGCTCCAAAAAAGGATCCCCAACTCGGCAGAGAGATAGGACGCACAGGAGTAACCTAGGAGATATAAAGATATCATTGCATGGAGCCGTGAAGTGGTCAGAGAAGTGGAGGAGGTCACAGAGACGGTGGCTGATGAAAGCGAAGCAGGGGCAGTAGACAGACGTCTGCTTAACCTCTGAAAGCTAAAGAAGCAGTGGAAGAGCAGCTTAGGGGCCGCACGTGGGACAGTGGGCTCCAAAAAAGGATCCCCAACTCGGCAGAGAGATAGGACGCACAGGAGTAACCTAGGAGATATAAAGATATCAATGCATGGTGCATTGAAGTGGTCAGAGAAGTGGAGGAGGTCACAGAGACGGTGGCTGATGAAAGTGGAGCAGGGGCACAAGACAGACGTCTGCTTAACCTGTGGAAGCGAAAGAAGCAGTGGGAGGAGCAGCTTAGGGGCCGCCCGTGCGACAGTGGGCTGCGAAATGAATCCCCAACTCGGCAGAGAGATGGAGCGCACAGGAGTAACCAAGGAGAAATAAAGGATATCAATGCATGGAGCCGCAAAGTGGTAAGAGAAGTGGACGAGGTCACAGAGACGGTGGCTGATGAAAGCGAAGCAGGGCACAAGACAGACGTCTGCTTAACCTGTGGAAGCGAAAGAAGCAGTGGGAAGAGCAGCTTGGGGGCCGCACTTGGGGCAGTGGGCTCCAAAAAAGGATCCCCAACTCGGCAGAGGGATAGGGCGCACAGGAGTAACCTAGGCGAAATAAAGGATATCAATGCATAGAGCCGCGAAGGGGTCAAAGAAGTGGAGGAGGTCACAGAGACGGTTGCTGATGAAAGCGAAGCAGGGGCACTGGAGAGACATCTGCTTAACCTGTGGAAGCGAAAGAAGAAGTGGGAAGAGCAGCTTGGGGGCCGCACGTGGGACAGTGGGCTCCGAAAAAGGATCCCCAACTCGCAGAGAGATAGGGCTCACAGGAATAACCTAGGCGAAATAAAGGATATTAATGCATAGAGCCGCGAAGTGGTCACAGAAGTGGAGCATGTCACAGAGACGGTGGGTATTAAAGCGAAGCAGGGCCACTAGACAGACGTCTGCTTAACCTGTAGAAGCCAAACAAGCAGTGGGAAGAGCAGCTTAGGGGCTGCACATCGGACAGTGGGCTCCAAAAAAGGATCCCTAACTCGGCAGACAACTAGGGCGCACAGGAGTAACCTAGGCGAATGAAGGATATCAATGCATGGAGCCGCGAAGTGGTCAGAGAAGTGGAGGAGGTCACAGAGACGGTTGCTGATGAAAGCGAAGCAGGGGCACTAGACAGACATCTGCTTAACCTGTGGAAGCGAAAGAAGAAGTGGAAAAGCAGCTTGGGGCCGCACGTGGGACAGTGGGCTCCGAAAAAGGATCCCCAACTCGGCAGAGAGATAGGGCGCACAGGAGTATCCTAGGCGAAATAAAGGATATGAATGCATAGAGCCGCGAAGTGGTCACAGAAGTGGAGGATGTCACAGAGGCGGTTGCTGATGAAAGCGAAGCAGGGGCACTAGACAGACATCTGCTTCACCTATGGAAGCGAAAGAAGAAGTGGGAAGAGCACCTTGGGGGCCGCACGTGTGACAGTGGGCTCCGAAAAAGTATCCCCAACTCGGCAGAAAGATATGGCCCACAGGAGTAACCTAGGGGAATAAAGGATATCAATGCACTGAGCCGCAAAGTGGTCACAGAAGTGGAGGAGGTCACAGAGACGGTGGGTATGAAAGCGAAGCAGGGGCACTAAACAGATATCTGCTTAACCTGTGCAAGCGATAGAAGCAGTCGGAAGAGCAGCTTAGGGGCCGCACGTCGAACAGTGGGCTCCGAAAAAGGATCCCCAACTCGGAAGAGAGATAGGACGCACAGAAGTAACCTAGGAGAAATAAGGGATATCAATGCATGGAGCCGCGAAGTGGTGAGAGAAGTGGAGATCACAAAGACGGTGGCTGATGAAAGCGAAGCAGGGGCACTAGATAGACGTCTGCTTAACCTGTGGAAGCGAAAGAAGCAGTGAAAAGAGCATCTTAGGGGCCGCACGTGGGACAGTGGGCTCCGAAAAAGGATCCCAACTCGGCAGAGAGATAGGGCGCACAGGAGTAACCTACGATAAATAGAGGATATCAATGCATGGCGCCGCGAAGTGGTCAGAGAGGCGAAGGAGGTGACAGAGACGGTGGCTGAGGAAAGCAAAGCAGGGGCACTATATAGATATCTGCTTAACCTGCGCAAGCGATAGAAGCAGTGGGAAGTGCAGCTTAGGGGCCGCACGTCGGACAGTGTCTCCGAAAAAGAATCCCTAACTCGGCAGACAGATAGGGCGCACAGGAGTAACCTAGGAGAAATAACGGATATCAATGCATGGAACCGCGAAGTGGTCACAGATGTGGAGCAGGTTACGGAGACGGTTGCTCATGAAAGCGAAGCAGGGGCACAAGACAGACGTCTGCTTAACCTGTGGAAGCGAAAGAAGCTGTGGGAAGAGCAGCTTAGTGGCCGCACGTGGGACAGTGGGCTCCAAAAAAGGATCCCCAACTCGGCAGAGAGATAGGACGCACAGGAGTAACCTAGGAGATATAAAGATATCAATGCATGGAGCCGTGAAGTGGTCAGAGAAGTGGAGGAGGTCACAGAGACGGTGGCTGATGAAAGCGAAGCAGGGGCAGTAGACAGACGTCTGCTTAACCTCTGAAAGCTAAAGAAGCAGTGGAAGAGCAGCTTAGGGGCCGCACGTGGGACAGTGGGCTCCAAAAAAGGATCCCCAACTCGGCAGAGAGATAGGACGCACAGGAGTAACCTAGGAGATATAAAGATATCAATGCATGGTGCATTGAAGTGGTCAGAGAAGTGGAAGAGGTCACAGAGACGGTGGCTGATGAAAGTGGAGCAGGGGCACAAGACAGACGTCTGCTTAACCTGTGGAAGCGAAAGAAGCAGTGGGAGGAGCAGCTTAGGGGCCGCCCGTGCGACAGTGGGCTGCGAAATGAATCCCCAACTCGGCAGAGAGATGGAGCGCAGAGGAGTAACCAAGGAGAAATAAAGGATATCAATGCATGGAGCCGCAAAGTGGTAAGAGAAGTGGACGAGGTCACAGAGACGGTGGCTGATGAAAGCGAAGCAGGGCACAAGACAGACGTCTGCTTAACCTGTGGAAGCGAAAGAAGCAGTGGGAAGAGCAGCTTGGGGGCCGCACTTGGGGCAGTGGGCTCCAAAAAAGGATCCCCAACTCGGCAGAGGGATAGGGCGCAGAGGAGTAACCTAGGCGAAATAAAGGATATCAATGCATAGAGCCGCGAAGGGGTCAAAGAAGTGGAGGAGGTCACAGAGACGGTTGCTGATGAAAGCGAAGCAGGGGCACTGGAGAGACATCTGCTTAACCTGTGGAAGCGAAAGAAGAAGTGGGAAGAGCAGCTTGGGGGCCGCACGTGGGACAGTGGGCTCCGAAAAAGGATCCCCAACTCGCAGAGAGATAGGGCTCACAGGAATAACCTAGGCGAAATAAAGGATATTAATGCATAGAGCCGCGAAGTGGTCACAGAAGTGGAGCATGTCACAGAGACGGTGGGTATTAAAGCGAAGCAGGGCCACTAGACAGACGTCTGCTTAACCTGTAGAAGCCAAACAAGCAGTGGGAAGAGCAGCTTAGGGGCTGCACATCGGACAGTGGGCTCCAAATAAGGATCCCTAACTCGGCAGACAACTAGGGCGCACAGGAGTAACCTTGGCGAATGAAGGATATCAATGCATGGAGCCGCGAAGTGGTCAGAGAAGTGGAGGAGGTCACAGAGACGGTTGCTGATGAAAGCGAAGCAGGGGCACTAGACAGACATCTGCTTAACCTGTGGAAGCGAAAGAAGAAGTGGAAAAGCAGCTTGGGGCCGCACGTGGGACAGTGGGCTCCGAAAAAGGATCCCCAACTCGGCAGAGAGATAGGGCGCACAGGAGTATCCTAGGCGAAATAAAGGATATGAATGCATAGAGCCGCGAAGTGGTCACAGAAGTGGAGGATGTCACAGAGACGGTTGCTGATGAAAGCGAAGCAGGGGCACTAGACAGACATCTGCTTCACCTATGGAAGCGAAAGAAGAAGTGGGAAGAGCACCTTGGGGGCCGCACGTGTGACAGTGGGCTCCGAAAAAGTATCCCCAACTCGGCAGAAAGATATGGCGCACAGGAGTAACCTAGGGGAATAAAGGATATCAATGCACTGAGCCGCAAAGTGGTCACAGAAGTGGAGGAGGTCACAGAGACGGTGGGTATGAAAGCGAAGCAGGGGCACTAAACAGATATCTGCTTAACCTGTGCAAGCGATAGAAGCAGTCGGAAGAGCAGCTTAGGGGCCGCACGTCGAACAGTGTTCTCCGAAAAAGGATCCCCAACTCGGAAGAGAGATAGGACGCACAGAAGTAACCTAGGAGAAATAAGGGATATCAATGCATGGAGCCGCGAAGTGGTGAGAGAAGTGGAGATCACAAAGACGGTGGCTGATGAAAGCGAAGCAGGGGCACTAGATTGACGTCTGCTTAACCTGTGGAAGCGAAAGAAGCAGTGAAAAGAGCATCTTAGGGGCCGCACGTGGGACAGTGGGCTCCGAAAAAGGATCCCAACTCGGCAGAGAGATAGGGCGCACAGGAGTAACCTACGATAAATAGAGGATATCAATGCATGGCGCCGCGCAGTGGTCAGAGAGGCGAAGGAGGTGACAGAGACGGTGGCTGAGGAAAGCAAAGCAGGGGCACTATATAGATATCTGCTTAACCTGCGCAAGCGATAGAAGCAGTGGGAAGTGCAGCTTAGGGGCCGCACGTCGGACAGTGTCTCCGAAAAAGAATCCCTAACTCGGCAGACAGATAGGGCGCACAGGAGTAACCTAGGAGAAATAACGGATATCAATGCATGGAACCGCGAAGTGGTCACAGATGTGGAGCAGGTTACGGAGACGGTTGCTCATGAAAGCGAAGCAGGGGCACAAGACAGACGTCTGCTTAACCTGTGGAAGCGAAAGAAGCTGTGGGAAGAGCAGCTTAGTGGCCGCACGTGGGACAGTGGGCTCCAAAAAAGGATCCCCAACTCGGCAGAGAGATAGGACGCACAGGAGTAACCTAGGAGATATAAAGATATCAATGCATGGAGCCGTGAAGTGGTCAGAGAAGTGGAGGAGGTCACAGAGACGGTGGCTGATGAAAGCGAAGCAGGGGCAGTAGACAGACGTCTGCTTAACCTCTGAAAGCTAAAGAAGCACTGGAAGAGCAGCTTAGGGGCCGCACGTGGGACAGTGGGCTCCAAAAAAGGATCCCCAACTCGGCAGAGAGATAGGACGCACAGGAGTAACCTAGGAGATATAAAGATATCAATGCATGGAGCCGCAAAGTGGTAAGAGAAGTGGACGAGGTCACAGAGACGGTGGCTGATGAAAGCGAAGCAGGGCACAAGACAGACGTCTGCTTAACCTGTGGAAGCGAAAGAAGCTGTGGGAAGAGCAGCTTAGGGGCCGCACGTCGGACAGTGGGCTCCGAAAAAGGATCCCCAACTCGGAAGAGAGATAGGGCGCACAGGAGAAACCTAGGAGAAATAAAGATATCAAAGAATGGAGCTGTGAAGTGGTCATAGAAGTGGAGGAGGTCACAGAGACGGTGGCTGATGAAAGCGAAGGAGTGGCACAAGACACACGTCTGCGTAACCTGTGGAAGCGAAGGAAGCAGTGGGAAGAGCAGCTTAGGGGCCGCAAGTAGGACAGTGGGCTCCGAGAAAGGATCTCCAACTCGGCAGAGAGATATGGCGCACAGAAGTAACCTAGGAGAAATAAAGGATATCAATGCATGAAGCCGCGAACTGGTCAGAGAAGTGGAGATTACAGAGACGGTGGCTGATGAAAGCGAAGCACGGGCACTAGACAGACATCTGCTTAACCTGTAGAAGCGAAAGAAGCAGTGGGAAGAGCTGCTTAGGGGCCGCACGTGCGACAGTTTGCTCCGAAAAGGAGCCCCAACTCGGCAGAGAGATAGGGCGCACAGGAGTAACCTAGGAGAAATAAAAGATGTCAATGCAGAGAGCCGCGAAGTGGTCAGAGAAGTGGAGGAGATGACAGAGATGGTGGCTGATGAAAGCGAAGCATGGGCACTACACAGACGTGTGCTTAACCTGTGGAAGCGAAATAAGAAGTGGGAAAAGCAGCTTAGGGGCCACACGTGCGACAGTGGACTCCGAAAAGGATCCCCAACTCGGCAGACAGATAGGGCGCACAGGGGTAACCTAGGAGTAATAAAGGATATCAATGCATGGAGCCGCAAAGTGGTCACAGAAGTGGAGGAGGTCAGAGAGGCGGTGGCTGATGAAAGCGAAGCAGGGGCGCTAGACAGACGTCTGCTTAACCTCTGGAAGCGAAAGACGCAGTGGGAAGAGCAGCTTAGGGGCCGCACGTGGTACAGTGGGCTCCAGAAAAGGATCCCCAACTCGGCAGAGAGATAGGGCGCACAGGAGTAACCTAGGAGAAATAAAGATATCAATGCATGGAGCCTTGAAGTTGTCAGAGAAGTGGAGGAGGTCACAGAGACGGTGGCTGATGAAAGCGAAGCAGGGCACAAGACAGACGTCTGCTTAACCTGTGGAAGCGAAAGAAGCTGTGGGAAGAGCAGCTTAGGGGCCGCACGTGGGACAGTGGGCTCCAGAAAAGGATCCCCAACTCGGCAGAGAGATAGGGCGCACAGGAGTAACCTAGGAGAAATAAAGATATCACTGCATGGAGCCTTGAAGTGGTCAGAGAAGTGGAGGAGGTCACAGAGACGGTGGCTGATGAAAGCGAAGCAGGGCACAAGACAGACGTCTGCTTAACCTGTGGAAGCGAAAGAAGCTGTGGGAAGAGCAGCTTAGGGGCCGCACGAAGGAAAGTGGGCTCCGAGAAAGGATCCCCAACTCGGCAGAGAGATAGGGCGCGCAGAAGTAACATAGGAGAAATAAAGTATATCAATGCATTGAGCCGCGAAGTGGTCAGAGAAGTGGAGATCACAAAGACGGTGGCGGATGAAAGCGAAGCAGGGGCACTAGACAGACATCTGCTTAACCTGTGGAAGCGAAAGAAGCAGTGGGAAGAGCAGCTTAGGGGCCGCACGGGCGACAGTTGGCTCCGAAAAGGAGCCCCAACTCGGCAGAGAGATAGGGCACACAGGAGTAACCAAGGAGAAATAAAGGATACCAATGCATGGAGCCGCAAAGTGGTCAGAGAGGTGGAGGAGGTCACAGAGATGGTGGCTGATGAATGCGAAGCAGGGCACAAGACAGACGTCTGCTTAACCTGTGGAAGCGAAAGAAGCTGTTGGAAGAGCAGCTTAGGGGCCGCACGTAGGACAGTGGGCTCCGAAAGAGGATCCCCAACTCGGCAGACATATAGGGCGCACAGGAGTAACCTAGGAGAAATAAAGGATGTCAATGCAGAGAGCCGCGAAGTGGTCAGAGAAGTGGAGGAGATCACAGAGACGGTGGCTGATGAAAGTGGAGCAGGGGCACAAGACAGACATCTGCTTAACCTGTGGAAGCGAAAGAAACAGTGGGAAGAGCAGCTTAGGGGCCGCACGTAGGACAGTGGGCTCCGAAAAAGGATCCCCAACTCGGCAGAGAGATAGCGCGACAGGAGTAACCTAGGCGAATTAAAGGATATCAATGCCTAGAGCCGCAAAGTGGTCACAGAAGTGGAGGAGGTCACAGAGACGGTTGGTATGAAAGCGTGCAGGGGCACTAAAGAGATATCTGCTTAACCTGTGCAAGCGATAGAAGCAGTGGGAAGAGCAGCTTAGGGGCCGCACGTCGAACAGTGGGCTCCGAAAAAGGATCCCTAACTCGGCAGACAGATATGGCGCACAGGAGTAACCTAGGAGAAATAAAGGATATCAATGCATGGAGCCGCGAAGTGGTCACAGAAGTGGAGGAGGTCACGGAGACAGTGGCTCATGAAAGCGAAGCACGTGCACTAGACAGACGTCTGCTTAACCTGTCGAAGCTAACGAATCGGTGGGAAGAGCAGCTTAGGGGCCTCACGTATGACAGTGGGATGCAAAAAGGTTCCCAACTCGGCAGAAAGATAGGGCGCACAGGAGTAACCTAGGAGAAATAAAGATATCAATGCATGGAGCCGTGAAGTGGTCAGAGAAGTGGAGGAGGTCACAGAGACGGTGGCTGATGAAAGCGAAGGAGGGGCACCAGACAGACGTCTGCTTAACCTGTGGAAGCGAAAGACGCAGTGGGAAGAGCAGCTTATGGGCCGCACGTGGGACAGTGGGCTCCAAAAAAGGATCCCCAACTCGGCAGAGAGATAGGGCGCACAGGCGTAACCTTGGAGAAATAAAGATATCAATTCATAGAGCCGTGAAGTTGTCAGAGAAGTGGAGGAGGTCACAGAGACGGTGGCTGATGAAAGCTAAGAGGGGCACAAGACAGACGCCTGCTTAAACTGTGAAGCGAAATAAAGTAGTAGGAAGAGCAGCTTAGGGGCGGCACGTGGGACAGTGGGCTCCGAAAAAGAATCCCCAGCTCGGCAGACAGATAGGGCGCACAGGAGTAACCTAGGAGTAATAAAGGATATCAATGCATGGAGCCGCGAAGGGGTCACAGAAGTGGAAGAGGTCAGAGAGGCGGTGGCTGATGAAAGCGAAGCAGGGGCGCTACACAGACGTCTGCTTAACCTCTGGAAGCGAAATACGCAGTGGGAAGAGCAGCGTAGGGGCCGCACCTGGGACAGTGGGCTCCGAAAAAGGATCCCCAACTCGGCAGAGAGATAGGGCGCACAGGAGTAACCTAGGAGAAATAAACATATCAATGCATGGAGCCTTGAAGTGTTCAGAGAAGTGGAGGAGGTCACAGAGACGGCGGCTGATGAAAGTGAAGCAGGGGCACAAGACAGACATCTGCTTAACCTGTGGAAGCGAAAGAAACAGTGGGAAGAGAAGCTTAGGGGCCGCACGTGGGACAGTGGGCTCCGAGAAAGGATCCCCAACTCGGCAGAGAGATAGGGCGCGCAGAAGTAACCTAGGAGAAATAAAGGATATCAATGCATGGAGCCGCGAAGTGGTGAGAGAAGTGGAGATCACAAAGACGGTGGCTGATGAAAGCGAAGCAGGGGCACTAGATAGACGTCTGCTTAACCTGTGGAAGCGAAAGAAGCAGTGAAAAGAGCATCTTAGGGGCCGCACGTGGGACAGTGGGCTCTGAAAAAGGATCCCAACTCGGCAGAGAGATAGGGCGCACAGGAGTGACCTGGGCGAAATAAAGGATATCAATGCATAGAGCCGTGAAGTGGTCACAGAAGTGGAGGAGGTCACATAGATGGTGGGTATGAAAGCGAAGCAGGGCCACTAGACAGACGTCTGCTTAACCTGTGGAAGCCAAACAAGCAGTGGGAAGAGCAGCTTAGGGGCTGCACATCGGAGAGTGGGCTCCGAAAAAGGATCCCTAACTCGGTAGACAAATAGGGCGCACAGCAGTAACCTAGGGGAATAAAGGATATCAATGCATGAAGCCGCAAAGTGGTCAGAGAAGTGGAGGAGGTCACAGAGACGGTGGCTGATGTAACCGAAGCACGGGCACTACACAGACATCTGCTTAACATGTGAAAGCGAAAGAAGCAGTGGGAAGAGCAGCTTGGGGGCCACACGTGGGACAGTGGGCTCCGAAAAAGGATCCCCAACTCGGCAGAGAGATAGCGCCACAGGAGTAACCTAGGCGAATTAAAGGATATCAATGCCTAGAGCCGCAAAGCGGTCACAGAAGTGGGGGAGGTCACAGAGACGGTGCGTATGAAAGCGAAGCAGGGGCACTAAAGAGATATCTGCTTAACCTGTGCAAGCGATAGAAGCAGTGGGAAGAGCAGCTTAGGGGCCGCACGTCGAACAGTGGGCTCCGAAAAAGGATCCCTAACTCGGCAGACAGATATGGCGCACAGGAGTAACCTAGGAGAAATAAAGGATATCAATGCATGGAGCCGCGAAGTGGTCACAGAAGTGGAGGAGGTCACGGAGACAGTGGCTCATGAAAGCGAAGTAGGGGCACAAGACAGACGTCTGCTTAACCTGTGGAAGCGAAAGAAGCAGTGGGAAGAGCAGCTTAGGTGAAGCACGTGGGAAAGTGGGCTTCGAGAAAGGATCCCCAACTCGGAAGAGAGATAGGACGCACAGAAATAACCTAGGAGAAATGATGGATGTCAATGCATGGAGCCGCGAAGTGGTCAGAGAAGTGGAGGAGATCACAGAGACGGTGGCTGATGAAAGCGAAGCACGTGCACTAGACAAACGTCTGCTTAACCTGTCGAAGCTAACGAATCGGTGGGAAGAGCAGCTTAGGGGCCTCACGTATGACAGTGGGCTGCAAAAAGGTTCCCAACTCGGCAGAAAGATAGGGCGCACAGGAGTAACCTAGGAGAAATAAAGATATCAATGCATGGAGCCGTGAAGTGGTCAGAGAAGTGGAGGATGTCACAGAGACGGTGGCTGATGAAAGCGAAGGAGGGGCACCAGACAGACGTCTGCTTAACCTGTGGAAGCGAAAAACGCAGTGGGAAGAGCAGCTTAGGGGCCGCACGTGGGACAGTGGGCTCCAAAAAAGGATCCCCAACTCGGCGGAGAGATAGGGCGCACAGGCGTAACCTTGGAGAAATAAAGATATCAATTCATAGAGCCGTGAAGTTGTCAGAGAAGTGGAGGAGGTCACAGAGACGGTGGCTGATGAAAGCTAAGAGGGGCACAAGACAGACGCCTGCTTAAACTGTGAAGCGAAATAAAGTAGTAGGAAGAGCAGCTTAGGGGCGGCACGTGGGACAGTGGGCTCCGAAAAAGGATCCCCAGCTCGGCAGACAGATAGGGCGCACAGGAGTAACCTTAGAGTAATAAAGTATATCAATGCATGGAGCCGCGAAGGGGTCACAGAAGTGGAAGAGGTCAGAGAGGCGGTGGCTGATGAAAGCGAAGCAGGGGCGCTACACAGACGTCTGCTTAACCTCTGGAAGCGAAAGACGCAGTGGGAAGAGCAGCGTAGGGGCCGCACGTGGGACAGTGGGCTCCGAAAAAGGATCCCCAACTCGGCAGAGAGATAGGGCGCGCAGAAGTAACCTAGGAGAAATAAAGGATATCAATGCATGGAGCCGCGAAGTGGTGAGAGAAGTGAAGATCACAAAGAGGGTGGCTGATGAAAGCGAAGCAGGGGCACTAGATAGACGTCTGCTTAACCTTTGGAAGCGAAAGAAGCAGTGAAAAGAGCATCTTAGGGGCCGCACGTGGGACAGTGGGCTTCGAAAAAGGATCCCTAACTCGGCAGAGAGGTAGGGCGCTTAGGAGTAACCTAGGAGAAATTAAGAGTATCAATTCATGGAGCCGCGAAGTGCTCACAGAAGTGGAGGAGGTCACAGAGACGTTCGGCATGAAAGCGAAGCAGGGCCAGTAGACAGATATCTGCTTAACCTGTGGAAGCGAAAGAAGCAGTGGCAAGAGCAGCTTAGGGGCCGCACGTCGGACAGTGGGCTCCGAAAAAGGATCCCTAACTTGGCAGAGAGATAGGGCGCACAGGAGTAACCAATGAGAAATAAAGGATATCAATGCATGCAGCCGTGAAGTGGTCACAGTAATGGAGGAGGTCACAGAGACGGTGGCTCATGAAAGCGATGCAGGGGCACTCGACAGACGTCTGCTTAACCTGTGGAAGCGAAACAAAGAGTGGGAAGAGCAGCTTAGGGACTGCACATCGGACAGTGGGCTCCGAAAAAGGATCCCTAACACGGCAGACAAATAGGGCGCACAGGAGTAACCTGGGGGAATAAAGGATATCAATGCATGGAGCCGTGAAGTTGTCAGAGAAGTGGAGGAGGTCACAGAGAGGGTGGCTGATGAAACAGAAGCACAGGCACTAGACAGACATCTGCTTAAAATGTGAAAGTGAAAGAAGCAGTGGGATGAGCAGCTCGGGGGCCGCACGTGGGACAGTGGGCTGCGAAAAAGGATCCCCAACTCGGCAGAGAGATAGGGCGACAGGAGTAACCTAGGCGAAATAAAGGATATCAATGCATAGAGCCGCAAAGTGGTCACAGAAGTGGAGGAGGTCACAGAGACGGTGGGTATGAAAGCGAAGCAGGGGCACTAGATAGATATCTGCTTAACCTGTGCAAGCGAAAGAAGCAGTGGGAAGAGCAGCTTAGGTGCTGCACGTGGGACAGTGGGCTTCGAGAAAGGATCCTCAACTCGGCAGAGAGATAGGGCGCACAGGAGTAACCTAGACGAAATAAAGGATATCAATGCATAGAGCCGCGAAGTGGTCACAGATGTGGAGGACGTCACAGAGACGGTTGCTGATGAAAGCGAAGCAGGGGCACTAGACAGACATCTGCTTAACGTGTGCAAGCGAAAGAAGCAGTGGGAAGAGCAGCTTAGGTGCCGCACGTGGGACAGTAGGCTTCGAGAAAGGATCCCCAACTCGGCAGAGAGATAGGGCGCACAGGAGTAACCTAGGAGAATTAAAGATATCAATGCATGGAGCCGTGAAGTGGTCAGAAAAGTGGAGGAGCTCACAGAGGCGGTGGCTGATGAAAGCGAAGGAGGGGCACAAGACAGACGTCTGCTTAACCTGTGGAAGCGAAAGACGCAGTGGGAAGAGCACCTTACGGGCCGCACGTGGGACAGTGGGCTCCGAGAAAGGATCCCCAACTCGGGAGAGAGATAGGGCACACAGAAGTAACCTAGGAGAAATAAAGGATATCAATGCATGGAGCCGCAAAGTGGTCAGAGAAGTAGAGGAGGTCACAGAGACGGTGGCTGATGAAAGCGAAGCAGGGGCACTAGACAGTCGTCTGTTTAACCTCTGGAAGCGAAAGAAGCAGTGGAAGAGCAGCTTAGGGGCCGCACGTGCGACAGTGGGCTGCGAAATGGATCCCCAACTCGGCAGAGAGATAGGGCGCACATGAGTAACCAAGGAGAAATAAAGGATATCAATGCATGGAGCCGCAAAGTGGTCAGAGAGGTGGAGGAGGTCACAGAGATGGTGGCTGATGAAAGCGAAGCAGGACACAAGACACACGTCTGCTTAACCTGTGGAAGCGAAAGAAGCAGTGGGGCGAGCAGCTTAGGGGCCGCACGTGGGACAGTGGGCTCGAGAAAGGATCCCCAACTCGGCAGAGAGATAGGGGCACAGAAGTAACCTTAGAGAAATAAAGTATATCCATGCATGGAGCCGTGAAGTGGTCAGAGAAGTGAAGGAGGTCACAGAGACGGTGGCTGATGAAAGCGAAGCAGGGGCACCAGACAGATGTCTGCTTAACCCGTGGAAGAGAAAGACGCAGAGGGAAGAGCAGCTTAGGTGCCGCACGTGGGACAGTATGCTTCGAAAAAGGATCCCCAACTCGGCAGAGAAATAGGGCGTACAGGAGTAAAATTGGAGAAATAAAGATATCAATCCATAGAGCCGTGAAGTTGTCAGAGAAGTGGAGGAGGTCACAGAGACTGTGGCTGATGAAAGCGAAGCAGGGCACAAGACTGACGCCTGCTTAAACTGTGAAGCGAAATAAGTAGTGGGAAGAGCCGCTTAAGGGCGGCACGTGGGAAAGTGGGCTCCGACAAAGGATCCCCAACTCGGCAGAGTGATATTGCACACATTAGTAGCCTAGGAGAAATAAAGATATCAATGCATGGAGCCTTGAAGTGGTCAGAGAAGTGGAGGAGGTCACAGAGACGGTGGCTGATGAAAGTGAAGCAGGGGCACAAGACAGACGTCTGCTTAACCTGTGGAAGCGAAAGAAGCAGTGGGAAGAGCAGCTTAGGGGCCGCACGTGGGACAGTGGGCTCCGAGAAAGGATCCCCAACTCGGCAGAGAGATAGGGCGCGCAGAAGTAACCTAGGAGAAATAAAGGATATCAATGCATGGAGCCGCGAAGTGGTCAGAGAAGTGGAGATCACAAAGACGGTGGCTGATGAAAGCGAAGCAGGGGCACTAGACAGACGTCTGCTTAACCTGGGGAAGCGAAAGAAGCAGTGAAAAGAGCATCTTAGGGGCCGCACGTGGGACAGTGGGCTTCGAAAAAGGATCCCTAACTCGGCAGAGAGGTAGGGCGCTCGGGAGTAACCTGGGAGAAATAAAGGATATCAATGCATGGAGCCGCGAAGTGCTCACAGAAGTGGATGAGGTCACAGAGACGGTGGGTATGAAAGCGAAGCAGGGCCACTAGACAGATATCTGCTTAACCTGTGGAAGCGAAAGAAGCAGTGGGAAGAGCAGCTTAAGGGCCGCACGTGCGACAGTGGGCTCCGAAAAAGGATCCCAACTCGGCAGAGAGATAGGGCGCACAGGAGTGACCTGGGCGAAATAAATGATATCAATGCATAGAGCCGTGAAGTGGTCACAGAAGTGGAGGAGGTCACATAGATGGTGGGTATGAAAGCGAAGCAGGGCCACTAGACAGACGTCTGCTTAACCTGTGGAAGCCAAACAAGCAGTGGGAAGAGCAGCTTAGGGGCTGCACATCGGACAGTGGGCTCCGAAAAAGGATCCTTAACTCGGCAGACAAATAGGGCGCACAGCAGTAACCTAGGGGAATAAAGGATATCAATGCATGAAGCCGCAAAGTGGTCAGAGACGTGGAGGAGGTCACAGAGACGGTGGCTGATGAAACCGAAGCATGGGCACTACACAGACATCTGCTTAACATGTGAAAGCGAAAGAAGCAGTGGGAAGAGCAGCTTGGGGGCCACACGTGGGACAGTGGGCTCCGAAAAAGGATCCCCAACTCGGCAGAGAGATAGCGCGACAGGAGTAACCTTGACGAATTAAAGGATATCAATTCCTAGAGCCGCAAAGTGGTCACAGAAGTGGAGGAGGTCACAGAGACGGTGGGTATGAAAGCGAAGCAGGGGCACTAAAGAGATATCTGCTTAACCTGTGCAAGCGATAGAAGCAGTGGGAAGAGCAGCTTAGGGGCCGCACGTCGAACAGTGGGCTCCGAAAAGGATCCCTAACTCGGCAGACAGATATGGCGCACAGGAGTAACCTAGGAGAAATAAAGGATATCAATGCATGGAGCCGCGAAGTGGTCACAGAAGTGGAGGAGGTCACGGAGACAGTGGCTCATGAAAGCGAAGTAGGGGCACAAGACAGACGTCTGCTTAACCTGTGGAAGCGAAAGAAGCAGTGGGAAGAGCAGCTTAGGTGAAGCACGTGGGAAAGTGGGCTTCGAGAAAGGATCCCCAACTCGGAAGAGAGATAGGACGCACAGAAATAACCTAGGAGAAATGATGGATGTCAATGCATGGAGCCGCGAAGTGGTCAGAGAAGTGGAGGAGATCACAGAGACGGTGGCTGATGAAAGCGAAGCACGTGCACTAGACAAACGTCTGCTTAACCTGTCGAAGCTAACGAATCGGTGGGAAGAGCAGCTTAGGGGCCTCACGTATGACAGTGGGCTGCAAAAAGGTTCCCAACTCGGCAGAAAGATAGGGCGCACAGGAGTAACCTAGGAGAAATAAAGATATCAATGCATGGAGCCGTGAAGTGGTCAGAGAAGTGGAGGATGTCACAGAGACGGTGGCTGATGAAAGCGAAGGAGGGGCACCAGACAGACGTCTGCTTAACCTGTGGAAGCGAAAAACGCAGTGGGAAGAGCAGCTTAGGGGCCGCACGTGGGACAGTGGGCTCCAAAAAAGGATCCCCAACTCGGCGGAGAGATAGGGCGCACAGGCGTAACCTTGGAGAAATAAAGATATCAATTCATAGAGCCGTGAAGTTGTCAGAGAAGTGGAGGAGGTCACAGAGACGGTGGCTGATGAAAGCTAAGAGGGGCACAAGACAGACGCCTGCTTAAACTGTGAAGCGAAATAAAGTAGTAGGAAGAGCAGCTTAGGGGCGGCACGTGGGACAGTGGGCTCCGAAAAAGGATCCCCAGCTCGGCAGACAGATAGGGCGCACAGGAGTAACCTTAGAGTAATAAAGTATATCAATGCATGGAGCCGCGAAGGGGTCACAGAAGTGGAAGAGGTCAGAGAGGCGGTGGCTGATGAAAGCGAAGCAGGGGCGCTACACAGACGTCTGCTTAACCTCTGGAAGCGAAAGACGCAGTGGGAAGAGCAGCGTAGGGGCCGCACGTGGGACAGTGGGCTCCGAAAAAGGATCCCCAACTCGGCAGAGAGATAGGGCGCGCAGAAGTAACCTAGGAGAAATAAAGGATATCAATGCATGGAGCCGCGAAGTGGTGAGAGAAGTGAAGATCACAAAGAGGGTGGCTGATGAAAGCGAAGCAGGGGCACTAGATAGACGTCTGCTTAACCTTTGGAAGCGAAAGAAGCAGTGAAAAGAGCATCTTAGGGGCCGCACGTGGGACAGTGGGCTTCGAAAAAGGATCCCTAACTCGGCAGAGAGGTAGGGCGCTTAGGAGTAACCTAGGAGAAATTAAGAGTATCAATTCATGGAGCCGCGAAGTGCTCACAGAAGTGGAGGAGGTCACAGAGACGTTCGGCATGAAAGCGAAGCAGGGCCAGTAGACAGATATCTGCTTAACCTGTGGAAGCGAAAGAAGCAGTGGCAAGAGCAGCTTAGGGGCCGCACGTCGGACAGTGGGCTCCGAAAAAGGATCCCTAACTTGGCAGAGAGATAGGGCGCACAGGAGTAACCAATGAGAAATAAAGGATATCAATGCATGCAGCCGTGAAGTGGTCACAGTAATGGAGGAGGTCACAGAGACGGTGGCTCATGAAAGCGATGCAGGGGCACTCGACAGACGTCTGCTTAACCTGTGGAAGCGAAACAAAGAGTGGGAAGAGCAGCTTAGGGACTGCACATCGGACAGTGGGCTCCGAAAAAGGATCCCTAACACGGCAGACAAATAGGGCGCACAGGAGTAACCTGGGGGAATAAAGGATATCAATGCATGGAGCCGTGAAGTTGTCAGAGAAGTGGAGGAGGTCACAGAGAGGGTGGCTGATGAAACAGAAGCACAGGCACTAGACAGACATCTGCTTAAAATGTGAAAGTGAAAGAAGCAGTGGGATGAGCAGCTCGGGGGCCGCACGTGGGACAGTGGGCTCCGAAAAAGGATCCCCAACTCGGCAGAGAGATAGGGCGACAGGAGTAACCTAGGCGAAATAAAGGATATCAATGCATAGAGCCGCAAAGTGGTCACAGAAGTGGAGGAGGTCACAGAGACGGTGGGTATGAAAGCGAAGCAGGGGCACTAGATAGATATCTGCTTAACCTGTGCAAGCGAAAGAAGCAGTGGGAAGAGCAGCTTAGGTGCTGCACGTGGGACAGTGGGCTTCGAGAAAGGATCCTCAACTCGGCAGAGAGATAGGGCGCACAGGAGTAACCTAGACGAAATAAAGGATATCAATGCATAGAGCCGCGAAGTGGTCACAGATGTGGAGGACGTCACAGAGACGGTTGCTGATGAAAGCGAAGCAGGGGCACTAGACAGACATCTGCTTAACGTGTGCAAGCGAAAGAAGCAGTGGGAAGAGCAGCTTAGGTGCCGCACGTGGGACAGTAGGCTTCGAGAAAGGATCCCCAACTCGGCAGAGAGATAGGGCGCACAGGAGTAGCCTAGGAGAATTAAAGATATCAATGCATGGAGCCGTGAAGTGGTCAGAAAAGTGGAGGAGCTCACAGAGGCGGTGGCTGATGAAAGCGAAGGAGGGGCACAAGACAGACGTCTGCTTAACCTGTGGAAGCGAAAGACGCAGTGGGAAGAGCAGCTTACGGGCCGCACGTGGGACAGTGGGCTCCGAGAAAGGATCCCCAACTCGGGAGAGAGATAGGGCACACAGAAGTAACCTAGGAGAAATAAAGGATATCAATGCATGGAGCCGCAAAGTGGTCAGAGAAGTAGAGGAGGTCACAGAGACGGTGGCTGATGAAAGCGAAGCAGGGGCACTAGACAGTCGTCTGTTTAACCTCTGGAAGCGAAAGAAACAGTGGAAGAGCAGCTTAGGGGCCGCACGTGCGACAGTGGGCTGCGAAATGGATCCCCAACTCGGCAGAGAGATAGGGCGCACATGAGTAACCAAGGAGAAATAAAGGATATCAATGCATGGAGCCGCAAAGTGGTCAGAGAGGTGGAGGAGGTCACAGAGATGGTGGCTGATGAAAGCGAAGCAGGACACAAGACACACGTCTGCTTAACCTGTGGAAGCGAAAGAAGCAGTGGGGCGAGCAGCTTAGGGGCCGCACGTGGGACAGTGGGCTCGAGAAAGGATCCCCAACTCGGCAGAGAGATAGGGGCACAGAAGTAACCTTAGAGAAATAAAGTATATCCATGCATGGAGCCGTGAAGTGGTCAGAGAAGTGAAGGAGGTCACAGAGACGGTGGCTGATGAAAGCGAAGCAGGGGCACCAGACAGATGTCTGCTTAACCCGTGGAAGAGAAAGACGCAGAGGGAAGAGCAGCTTAGGTGCCGCACGTGGGACAGTATGCTTCGAAAAAGGATCCCCAACTCGGCAGAGAAATAGGGCGTACAGGAGTAAAATTGGAGAAATAAAGATATCAATCCATAGAGCCGTGAAGTTGTCAGAGAAGTGGAGGAGGTCACAGAGACTGTGGCTGATGAAAGCGAAGCAGGGCACAAGACTGACGCCTGCTTAAACTGTGAAGCGAAATAAGTAGTGGGAAGAGCCGCTTAAGGGCGGCACGTGGGAAAGTGGGCTCCGACAAAGGATCCCCAACTCGGCAGAGTGATATTGCACACATTAGTAGCCTAGGAGAAATAAAGATATCAATGCATGGAGCCTAGAACTGGTCAGAGAAGTGGAGGAGGTCACAGAGACGGTGGCTGATGAAAGTGAAGCAGGGGCACAAGACAGACGTCTGCTTAACCTGTGGAAGCGAAAGAAGCAGTGGGAAGAGCAGCTTAGGGGCCGCACGTGGGACAGTGGGCTCCGAGAAAGGATCCCCAACTCGGCAGAGAGATAGGGCGCGCAGAAGTAACCTAGGAGAAATAAAGGATATCAATGCATGGAGCCGCGAAGTGGTCAGAGAAGTGGAGATCACAAAGACGGTGGCTGATGAAAGCGAAGCAGGGGCACTAGACAGACGTCTGCTTAACCTGGGGAAGCGAAAGAAGCAGTGAAAAGAGCATCTTAGGGGCCGCACGTGGGACAGTGGGCTTCGAAAAAGGATCCCTAACTCGGCAGAGAGGTAGGGCGCTCGGGAGTAACCTGGGAGAAATAAAGGATATCAATGCTTGGAGCCGTGAAGTGCTCACAGAAGTGGATGAGGTCACAGAGACGGTGGGTATGAAAGCGAAGCAGGGCCACTAGACAGATATCTGCTTAACCTGTGGAAGCGAAAGAAGCAGTGGGAAGAGCAGCTTAAGGGCCGCACGTGCGACAGTGGGCTCCGAAAAAGGATCCCAACTCGGCAGAGAGATAGGGCGCACAGGAGTGACCTGGGCGAAATAAATGATATCAATGCATAGAGCCGTGAAGTGGTCACAGAAGTGGAGGAGGTCACATAGATGGTGGGTATGAAAGCGAAGCAGGGCCACTAGACAGACGTCTGCTTAACCTGTGGAAGCCAAACAAGCAGTGGGAAGAGCAGCTTAGGGGCTGCACATCGGACAGTGGGCTCCGAAAAAGGATCCTTAACTCGGCAGACAAATAGGGCGCACAGCAGTAACCTAGGGGAATAAAGGATATCAATGCATGAAGCCGCAAAGTGGTCAGAGACGTGGAGGAGGTCACAGAGACGGTGGCTGATGAAACCGAAGCATGGGCACTACACAGACATCTGCTTAACATGTGAAAGCGAAAGAAGCAGTGGGAAGAGCAGCTTGGGGGCCACACGTGGGACAGTGGGCTCCGAAAAAGGATCCACAACTCGGCAGAGAGATAGCGCGACAGGAGTAACCTTGACGAATTAAAGGATATCAATTCCTAGAGCCGCAAAGTGGTCACAGAAGTGGAGGAGGTCACAGAGACGGTGGGTATGAAAGCGAAGCAGGGGCACTAAAGAGATATCTGCTTAACCTGTGCAAGCGATAGAAGCAGTGGGAAGAGCAGCTTAGGGGCCGCACGTCGAACAGTGGGCTCCGAAAAAGGATCCCTAACTCGGCAGACAGATATGGCGCACAGGAGTAACCTAGGAGAAATAAAGGATATCAATGCATGGAGCCGCGAAGTGGTCACAGAAGTGGAGGAGGTCACGGAGACAGTGGCTCATGAAAGCGAAGTAGGGGCACAAGACAGACGTCTGCTTAACCTGTGCAAGCGAAAGAAGCAGTGGGAAGAGCAGCTTAGGTGCCGCACGTGGGACAGTAGGCTTCGAGAAAGGATCCCCAACTCGGCAGAGAGATAGGGCGCACAGGAGTAACCTAGGAGAATTAAAGATATCAATGCATGGAGCCGTGAAGTGGTCAGAAAAGTGGAGGAGCTCACAGAGGCGGTGGCTGATGAAAGCGAATGAGGGGCACAAGACAGACGTCTGCTTAACCTGTGGAAGCGAAAGACGCAGTGGGAAGAGCAGCTTAGGGGCGCACGTGGGACAGTGGGCTCCGAGAAAGGATCCCTAACTCGGCAGAGAGGTAGGGCGCTCGGGAGTAACCTGGGAGAAATAAAGGATATCAATGCATGGAGCCGCGAAGTGCTCACAGAAGTGGATGAGGTCACAGAGACGGTGGGTATGAAAGCGAAGCAGGGCCACTAGACAGATATCTGCTTAACCTGTGGAAGCGAAAGAAGCAGTGGGAAGAGCAGCTTAAGGGCCGCACGTGCGACAGTGGGCTCCGAAAAAGGATCCCAACTCGGCAGAGAGATAGGGCGCACAGGAGTGACCTGGGCGAAATAAAGGATATCAATGCATGGAGCCGCAAAGTGGTCAGAGAGGTGGAGGAGGTCACAGAGATGGTGGCTGATGAAAGCGAAGCAGGACACATGACACACGTCTGCTTAACCTGTGGAAGCGAAAGAAGCAGTGGGGCGAGCAGCTTAGGGGCCGCACGTGGGACAGTGGGCTCGAGAAAGGATCCCCAACTCGGCAGAGAGATAGGGGCACAGAAGTAACCTTAGAGAAATAATGTATATCCATGCATGGAGCCGTGAAGTGGTCAGAGAAGTGAAGGAGGTCACAGAGGCGGTGGCTGATGAAAGCGAAGCAGGGGCACCAGACAGATGTCTGCTTAACATGTGAAAGCGAAAGAAGCAGTGGGAAGAGCAGCTTGGGGGCCACACGTGGGACAGTGGGCTCCGAAAAAGGATCCCCAACTCGGCAGAGAGATAGCGCGACAGGAGTAACCTTGGCGAATTAAAGGCTATCAATGCCTAGAGCCGCAAAGTGGTCACAGAAGTGGAGGAGGTCACAGAGACGGTGGGTATGAAAACGAAGCAGGGGCACTAAAGAGATATCTGCTTAACCTGTGCAAGCGATAGAAGCAGTGGGAAGAGCAGCTTAGGGGCCGCACGTCGAACAGTGGGCTCCGAAAAAGGATCCCTAACTCGGCAGACAGATATGGCGCACAGGAGTAACCTAGGAGAAATAAAGGATATCAATGCATGGAGCCGCGAAGTGGTCACAGAAGTGGAGGAGGTCACGGAGACAGTGTCTCATGAAAGCGAAGTAGGGGCACAAGACAGACGTCTGCTTAACCTGTGGAAGCGAAATAAGCAGTGGGAAGAGCAGCTTAGGTGAAGCACGTGGGAAAGTGGGCTTCGAGAAAGGATCCCCAACTCGGAAGAGAGATAGGACGCACAGAAGTAACCTAGGAGAAATGAGGGATGTCAATGCATGGAGCCGCGAAGTGGTCAGAGAAGTGGAGGAGATCACAGAGACGGTGGCTGATGAAAGCGAAGCAGGGGCACTAGACAGTCGTCTGTTTAACCTCTGGAAGCGAAAGAAGCAGTGGAAGAGCAGCTTAGGGGCCGCACGTGCGACAGTGGGCTGCGAAATGGATCCCCAACTCGGCAGAGAGATACGGCGCACATGAGTAACCAAGGAGAAATAAAGGATATCAATGCATGGAGCCGCAAAGTGGTCAGAGAGGTGGAGGAGGTCACAGAGATGGTGGCTGATGAAAGCGAAGCAGGACACAAGACAGACGTCTGCTTAACCTGTGGAAGCGAAAGAAGCAGTGGGGCGAGCAGCTTAGGGGCCGCACGTGGGACAGTGGGCTCGAGAAAGGATCCCCAACTCGGCAGAGAGATAGGGGCACAGAAGTAACCTTAGTGAAATAAAGTATATCCATGCATGGAGCCGTGAAGTGGTCAGAGAAGTGAAGGAGGTCACAGAGACGGTGGCTGATGAAAGCGAAGCAGGGGCACCAGACAGATGTCTGCTTAACCCGTGGAAGAGAAAGACGCAGAGGGAACAGCAGCTTAGGTGCCGCACGTGGGACAGTGGGCTCCGAAAAAGGATCCCCAACTCGGCAGAGAAATAGGGCGTACAGGAGTAACATTGGAGAAATAAAGATATCAATCCATAGAGCCGTGAAGTTGTCAGAGAAGTGGAGGAGGTCACAGAGACTGTGGCTGATGAAAGCGAAGCAGGGCACAAGACTGACGCCTGCTTAAACTGTGAAGCGAAATAAGTAGTGGGAAGAGCAGCTTAAGGGCGGCACGTGGGACAGTGGGCTCCGACAAAGGATCCCCAACTCGGCAGAGTGATATTGCACACATTAGTAACCTAGGAGAAATAAAGATATCATTGCATGGAGCCTTGAAGTGGTCAGAGAAGTGGAGGAGGTCACAGAGACGGTGGCTGATGAAAGTGAAGCAGGGGCACAAGACAGACGTCTTCTTAACCTGTGGAAGCGAAAGAAGCAGTGGGAAGAGCAGCTTAGGGGCCGCACGTGGGACAGTGGGCTCCGAGAAAGGATCCCCAACTCGGCAGAGAGATAGGGCGCGCAGAAGTAACCTAGGAGAAATAAAGGATATCAATGCATGGAGCCGCGAAGTGGTCAGAGAAGTGGAGATCACAAAGACGGTGGCTGATGAAAGCGAAGCAGGGGCACTAGACAGACGTCTGCTTAACCTGGGGAAGCGAAAGAAGCAGTGAAAAGAGCATCTTAGGGGCCGAACGTGGGACAGTGGGCTTCGAAAAAGGATCCCTAACTCGGCAGAGAGGTACGGCGCTCGGGAGTAACCTGGGAGAAATAAAGGATATCAATGCATGGAGCCGCGAAGTGCTCACAGAAGTGGATGAGGTCACAGAGACGGTGGGTATGAAAGCGAAGCAGGGCCACTAGACAGATATCTGCTTAACCTGTGGAAGCGAAAGAAGCAGTGGGAAGAGCAGCTTAAGGGCCGCACGTGCGACAGTGGGCTCCGAGAAAGGATCCCCAACTCGGCAGAGAGATAGGGCGCACAGAAGTAACCTAGGAGAAATAAAGGATATCAATGCATGGAGCCGCGAAGTGGTCAGAGAAGTGGAGGAGGTCACGGAGACGGTGGCTCATGAAAGCGAAGCAGAGGCACAAGACAGACGTCTGCTTAACCTGTGGAAGCGAAAGAAGCAGTGGGAAGAGCAGCTTAGGTGCCGCACGTGGGACAGTGGGATCCGATAAAGGATCCCCAACTCGGCAGAGAGATAGGGCGCACAGAAGTAACCTAGGAGAAATAAGGGATGTCAGTCCATGGAGCCGCGAAGTGGTCACAGAAGTGGAGGAGGTCACAGAGACGGTGGGTATGAAAGCGAAGCAGGGGTTCTAGACAGATATCTGCTTAGCCTGTGCAAGCGATTGAAGCAGTGGGAAGAGCAGCTTAGGGGCCGCACGTCAAACAGTGGGCTCCGAAGAAGCATCCCTAACTCGGCAGACAGATAGGGCGCACAGGAGTAACCTAGGAGAAATAAAGGATATCAATGCATGAAGCCGCGAAGTGGTCACAGAAGTGGAGGAGGTCACGGAGACGGTGGCTCATGAAAGCGAAGCAGGGGCACGAGACAGACGTCTGCTTAACCTGTGGAAGCTAAAGAAGCAGTGGGAAGTGCAGCTTAGTGACCACACGTGGGACAGTGGGCTCCGAGAAAGGATCCCCAACTCGGCAAAGAGATAGGGCGCACAGAAGTAACCTAGGAGAAATAAAGGATATCAATGCATGGAGCCGCGAAGTGGTTAGAGAAGTGGAGGAGATCACAAAGACGGTGGCTGATGAAAGCGAAGCAGGGGCACTAGACAGACGTCTGTTTAACCTGTTGAAGCGAAAGAAGCAGTGAAAAGAGCTTCTTAGGGGCCGCACGTGGGACAGTGGGCTCCGAAAAAGGATCCCTAACTCGGCAGACAAATAGGGCGCACAGGAGTAACCTGGGGGAATAAAGGATATCAATGCATGGAGCCGCGAAGTTGTCAGAGAAGTGGAGGAGGTCACAGAGACGGTGGCTGATGAAACAGAAGCACAGGCACTAGACAGACATCTGCTTAACATGTGAAAGTGAAAGAAGCAGTGGGATGAGCAGCTCGGGGGCCGCACGTGGGACACTGGGCTCCGAAAATGGATCCCCAACTCGGCAGAGAGATAGGGCGACAGGAGTAACCTAGGTGAAATAAAGGATATCAATGCATAGAGCCGCAAAGTGGTCACAGAAGTGCAGGAGGTCACAGAGACGGTGGGTATGAAAGCGAAGCAGGGGCACTACATCGATATCTGCTTAACCTGTGCAAGCGAAAGAAGCAGTGGGAAGAGCAGCTTAGGTGCCGCACGTGGGACAGTGGGCTTCGAGAAAGGATCCCCAACTCGGCAGAGAGATAGGGCGCACAGGAGTAACCTAGACGAAATAAAGGATATCAATGCATAGAGCCGCGAAGTGGTCACAGATGTGGAGGACGTCACAGAGACGGTTGCTGATGAAAGCGAAGCAGGGGCACTAGACAGACATCTGCTTAACGTGTGCAAGCGAAAGAAGCAGTGGGAAGAGCAGCTTAGGTGCCGCACGTGGGACAGTAGGCTTCGAGAAAGGATCCCCAACTTGGCAGAGAGATAGGGCGCACAGGAGTAACCTAGGAGAATTAAAGATATCAATGCATGGAGCCGTGAAGTGGTCAGAAAAGTGGAGGAGCTCACAGAGACGGTGGCTGATGAAAGCGAAGCAGGGGCACTAGACAGTCGTTTGTTTAACCTCTGGAAGCGAAAGAAGCAGTGGAAGAGCAGCTTAGGGGCCGCACGTGCGACAGTGGGCTGCGAAATGGATCCCCAACTCGGCAGAGAGATAGGGCGCACATGAGTAACCAAGGAGAAATAAAGGATATCAATGCATGGAGCCGCAAAGTGGTCAGAGAGGTGGAGGGGGTCACAGAAATGGTGGCTGATGAAAGCGAAGCAGGACACAAGACAGACGTCTGCTTAACCTGTGGAAGCGAAAGAAGCAGTGGGGCGAGCAGCTTAGGGGCCTCACGTGGGACAGTGGGCTCGAGAAAGGATCCCCAACTCGGCAGAGATAGGGGCACAGAAGTAACCTTAGAGAAATAAAGTATATCCATGCATGGAGCCGTCATGTGGTCAGAGAAGTGGAGGAGGTCACAGAGACGGTGGCTGATGAAAGCGAAGCAGGGGCACCAGACAGATGTCTGCTTAACCCGTGGAAGCGAAAGACGCAGAGGGAAGAGGAGCTTAGGTGCCGCACGTGGGACAGTGGGCTCCGAAAAAGGATCCCCAACTCGGCAGAGAGATAGGGCGTACAGGAGTAAAATTGGAGAAATAAAGATATCAATCCATAGAGCCGTGAAGTAGTCAGAGAAGTGGAGGAGGTCACAGAGAATGTGGCTGATGAAAGCGAAGCAGGGCACAAGACTGACGCCTGCTTAAACTGTGAAGCGAAATAAGTAGTGGGAAGAGCAGCTTAAGGGCGGCACGTGGGACAGTGGGCTCCGAAAAAGGGTCCCCAACTCGGCAGAGTGATATTGCACACATTAGTAACCTAGGAGAAATAAAGATTTCAATGCATGGAGCCTTGAAGTGGTCAGAGAAGTGGAGGAGGTCACAGAGACGGTGGCTGATGAAAGTGAAGCAGGGGCACAAGACAGACGTCTGCTTAACCTGTGGAAGCGAAAGAAGCAGTGGGAAGAGCAGCTTAGGGGCCGCACGTGGGACAGTGTGCTCCGAGAAAGGATCCCCAACTCGGCAGAGAGATAGGGCGCGCAGAAGTAACCTAGGAGAAATAAAGGATAACAATGCATGGAGCCGCGAAGTGGTCAGAGAAGTGGAGATCACATAGACGGTGGCTGATGAAAGCGAAGCAGGGGCACTAGACAGACGTCTGCTTAACATGGGGAAGCGAAAGAAGCAGTGAAAAGAGCATCTTAGGGGCCGCACGTGGGACAGTGGGCTTCGAAAAAGAATCCCTAACTCGGCAGAGAGGTAGGGCGCTCGGGAGTAACCTAGGTGTAATAAAGGATATCAATGCATGGAGCCGCGAAGTGCTCACAGAAGTGGATGAGGTCACAGAGACGGTGGGTATGAAAGCGAAGCAGGGCCACTAGACAGATATCTGCTTAACCTGTAGAAGCGAAAGAAGCAGTGGCAAGAGCAGCTTAGGGGCCGCACCTCGGACAGTGGGCTCCGAAAAATGATCCCTAACTCGGCAGACAGATGGGTCGCACAGGAGTAACCTATGAGAAATAAAGGATATCAATGCATTGAGCCGCGAAGTCGTCACAGAAGTGGAGGAGGTTACGGAGACGGTGGCTCATGAAAGCGAAGCAGGGGCACAAGACAGACGTCTGCTTAACCTGTGGAAGCGAAAGAAGCAGTGGGAAGAGCAGCTTAAGGGCCGCACGTGCGACAGTGGGCTCCGAGAAAGGATCCCCAACTCGGCAGAGAGATAGGGCGCACAGAAGTAACCTAGGAGAAATAAAGGATATCAATTCATGGAGCCGCGAAGTGGTCAGAGAAGTGGAGGAGGTCACGGAGATGGTGGCTCATGAAAGCGAAGCAGAGGCACAAGACAAACGTCTGCTTAACCTATGGAAGCGAAAGAAGCAGTGGGAAGAGCAGCTTAGGTGCCGCACGTGGGACAGTGGGATCCGATAAAGGATCCCCAACTCGGCAGAGAGATAGGGCGCCCAGAAGTAACCTAGGAGAAATAAGGGATGTCAATCCATGGAGCCGCGAAGTGGTCACAGAAGTGGAGGAGGTCACAGAGACGGTGGGTATGAAAGCGAAGCAGGGTTTCTAGACAGATATCTGCTTAGCCTGTGCAAGCGATTGAAGCAGTGGGAAGAACAGCTTAGGGACCGCACGTCAAACAGTGGGCTCCGAAGAAGCATCCCTGACTCGGCAGACAGATAGGGCGCACAGGAGTAACCTAGGAGAAATAAAGGATATCA
Organism: Amblyomma americanum; assembly: GCF_052857255.1. Classification (NCBI taxonomy): domain Eukaryota; kingdom Metazoa; phylum Arthropoda; class Arachnida; order Ixodida; family Ixodidae; genus Amblyomma; species Amblyomma americanum. The sequence goes on along the minus strand of NC_135497.1, from coordinate 80,845,947 downwards.
ATGCATGAAGCCGCGAAGTGGTCACAGAAGTGGAGGAGGTCACGGAGACGGTGGCTCATGAAAGCGAAGCAGGGGCACGAGACAGACGTCTGCTTAACCTGTTGAAGCGAAAGAAGCAGTGAAAAGAGCTTCTTAGGGGCCGCACGTGGGACAGTGGTCTTCGAAAAAGTATCCCTAACTCGGCAGACAGATAGGGCGCACAGGAGTAACCAATGAGAAATAAAGGATATCAAAGCATGCAGCCGGGAAGTGGTCACAGTTATAGAGGAGGTCACAGAGACGGTGGCTCATGAAAGCGAAGCAGGGGCACTCGACAGACGTCTGGTAGGTAGGTAGGAAAAACTTTATTGAAAATGCCGGCAACCGACGGTTTGACGCGTCGTGACGTTGGCCAAGCGTCGACCCGGGGTTATGCCCTCCTCTGCACTACCCCCGTTCGGCCCGTTTGTGGTGGGTCGTGAGGCTTGTGCTTTTCGAGCGCACCCCGGGCCTGCTGGACGGCCCATAGTTGAATGCCCTTGTCTGCAGACTGCACTGCACTTTGAAGTTCGGGCGGGTATATCCTGGAGGTAGACTCGGTCGGGAACCTGGCACAGTCCCACATGATGTGCCATTGGTCCGCCGGACCAGCTGCACAAACATTGCACACATCGCTCGGATAGAGTTCTGGGTGAAGTACGTGTAGCACTGCCGGGGCGAGGAGTGACCCGGTCTGTATCTGTCTTAGGATGACGGCCTCCTCCCGACTGAGTGCCGGGTGGGGAGGCGGCATTGTCCGTCGAGCTAGGCGGTAACACATGGTAACTTCGCCATAACTGGTTACGCGGTCCTTGGTTTCGAACCACCACCGTCTGCTTAACCTGTGGAAGCGAAACAAACAGTGGGAAGAGCAGCTTAGGGACTGCACATCGGACAGTGGGCTCCGAAAAAGGATCCCTAACTCGGCAGACAAATAGGGCGCACAGGAGTAACCTGGGGGAATAAAGGATATCAATGCATGGAGCCGCGAAGTTGTCAGAGAAGTGGAGGAGGTCACAGAGACGGTGGCTGATGAAACAGAAACACAGGCACTAGACAGACATCTGCTTAACATGTGAAAGTGAAAGAGGCAGTGGGATGAGCAGCTCGGGGGCCGCACGTGGGGCAGTGGGCTCCGAAAATGGATCCCCAACTCGGCAGAGCGATAGGGCGACAGGAGTAACCTAGGCGAAATAAAGGATATCAATGCATAGAGCGGCAAAGTGGTCACAGAAGTGGAGGAGGTCAGAGAGACGGTGGGTATGAAAGCGAAGCAGGGGCACAAGACAGACGTCTGCTTAACCTGTGCAAGCGAAAGAAGCAGTGGGGCGAGCAGCTTAGGGGCCGCACGTCGGACAGTGGGCTCGAGAAAGGATCCCCAACTCGGCAGAGAGATAGGGTGCACAGAAGTAACCTTAGAGAAATAAAGTATATCCATGCATGGAGCCGTGAAGTGGTCAGAGAAGTGGAGAAGGTCACAGAGACGGTGGCTGATGAAAGCGAAGCAGGGGCACCAGACAGATGTCTGCTTAACCTGTGGAAGCGAAAGACGCAGAGGGAAGAGCAGCTTAGGGGCCGCACGTGGGACAGTGGGCTCCGAAAAAGGATCCCCAACTCGGCAGAGAGGTAGGGCGCACAGGAGTAAAATTGGAGAAATAAAGATATCAATCCATAGAGCCGTGAAGTTGTCAGAGAAGTGGAGGAGGTCACAGAGACTGTGGCTGATGAAAGCGAAGCAGGGGCACAAGACAGACGCCTGCTTAAACTGTGAAGCGAAATAAGTAGTGGGAAGTGCAGCTTAGGGGCCGCACGTCGGACAGTGTCTCCGAAAAAGGATCCCTAACTCGGCAGACAGATAGGGCGCACAGGAGTAACCTAGGAGAAATAAAGGATATCAATGCATTGTGCCGCGAAGTGGTCACAGAAGTGGAGGAGGTTACGGAGACAGTGGCTCATGCAAGCGAAGCAGGGGCACAAGACAGACGTCTGCTTAACCTGTGGAAGCGAAAGAAGCAGTGGGAAGAGCAGCTTAGGTGCCGCACGTGGGACAGTGGGATCCGATAAAGGATCCCCAATTCGGCAGAGAGATAGGGCGCACAGAAGTAACCTAGGAGAAATAAGGGATGTCAATCCATGGAGCCGCGAAGTGGTCACAGAGGTGGAGGAGGTCACAGAGACGGTGGGTATGAAAGCGAAGCAGGGGCGCTAGACAGATATCTGCTTAGCCTGTGCAAGCGATTGAAGCAGTGGGAAGAGCAGCTTAGGGGCCGCACGTCAAACAGTGGGCTCCGAAGAAGCATCCCTAACTCGGCAGACAGATAGGGCGCAGAGGAGTAACCTAGGAGAAATAGAGGATATCAATTCATGGAGCCGCGAAGTGGTCAGAGAAGTGGAGGAGGTCACAGAGACGGTGGCTGAAGAAAGCGAAGCAGGGCCATTAGACAGACGTCTGCTTTACCTGTGCAAGCGAAAGATGCAGTGGGAAGAGCACCTTAGGGGCCGCACGTGGGACAGTGGGCTCCGAAAAAGTATCTCCAACTCGGCAGAGAGATAGGGCGCACAGGGGTAACCTACGATAAATAGAGGATATCAATGCATGACACCGCGAAGTGGTCACAGAAGTGGAGTAGGTTACGGAGACGGTTGCTCATGAAAGCGAAGCAGGGGCACAAGACAGACGTCTGCTTAACCTGTGGAAGAGAAAGAAGCAGTGGGAAGAGCAGCTTAGTGGCCGCACGTGGGACAGTGGGCTCCGAGAAAGGATCCCCAACTCGGCAGAAAGATAGGGCGCACAGAAGTAACCGAGGAGAATTAAAGATAGCAATGATTGGAGCCGTGAAGTGGTCAGAGAAGTGGAGGAGGTCATAGAGACGGTGGCTGATGAAAGCGAAGCAGGGGCACTAGACAGACGTCTGCTTAACCTCTGGAAGCGAAAGAAGCAGTGGAAGAGCAGCTTAGGGGCCGCACGTGGGACAGTGGGCTTCGAAAAAGGATACCCAACTCGGAAGAGAGATAGGGCGCACAGGAGTAACCAAGGAGATATAAAGATATCAATGCATGGTGCATTGAAGTGGTCAGAGAAGTGGAGGAGGTCACAGAGACGGTGGCTGATGAAAGTGTAGCAGGGGCACAAGACAGACGTCTGCTTAACCTGTGGAAGCGAAAGAAGCAGTGGGAAGAGCAGCTTAGGGGCCGCACGTGCGACAGTGGGCTGCGAAATGGATCCCCAACTCGGCAGAGAGATGGAACGCACAGGCGTAACCTGGGAGAAATAAAGGATATCAATGCATGGATCCGAAAAGTGGTTAGAGAAGTGGAGGAAGTCACAGAGACGGTGGCTGATGAAAGCGAAGCAGGGGCACTAGACAGACGTCTGCTTAACCTCTGGAAGCGAAAGAAGCAGTGGAAGAGCAGCTTAGGGGCCGCACGTCGGACAGTGGGCTCCGAAAAAATATCCCCAACTCGGAAGAGAGATAGGGCTCACAGGAGAAACCTAGGAGAAATAAAGGATGTCAATGCAGAGAGCCGCGAAGCGGTCAGAGAAGTGGAGGAGATCACAGAGATGGTGGCTGATGAAAGCGAAGCATGGGCACTAGATAGACGTCTGCTTAAACTGTGGAAGCGAAAGAAGCAGTGGGAAGAGCAGCTTACGGGCCGCACGTAGGACAGTGGGCTCAGTGAAAGGATCCCCAACTCGGCAGAGAGATAGGGCGCACAGGAGTAACCAAGGAGAAATAAAGGATATCAATGCATGGAGCCGCGAAGTGCTCACAGAAGTGGAGGAGGTCACAGAGACGGTGGGTATGAAAGCAAAGCAGGGCCACTAGACAGATATCTGCTTAACCTGTGGAAGCGAAAGAAGCAGTGGCAAGAGCAGCTTAGGGGCTGCACATCGGACAGTGGGCTCCGAAAAAGGATCCCTAATTCGGCAGACAAATAGGGCGCACAGGAGTAACCTAGGGGAATAAAGGATATCAATGCATGGAGCCGCGAAGTGGTCAGAGTAGTGGAGGAGGTCACAGAGATGGTGGCTGATGAAACCGAAGCGCAGGCACTAGACAGACATCTGCTTAACATGTGAAACCGAAAGAAGCAGTGGGAAGAGCAGCTTGGGGGCGGCACGTGGGACAGTGGGCTCCGAAAAAGGATCCCCAACTCGGCAGAGAGATAGGGCGCACAGGAGTGACCTGGGCGAAATAAAGGATATCAATGCATAGAGCCGTGAAGTGGTCACAGAAGTGGAGGAGGTCACATAGATGGTGGGTATGAAAGCGAAGCAGGGCCACTAGACAGACGTCTGCTTAACCTGTGGAAGCCAAACAAGCAGTGGGAAGAGCAGCTTAGGGGCTGCACATCGGAGAGTGGGCTCCGAAAAAGGATCCCTAACTCGGTAGACAAATAGGGCGCACAGCAGTAACCTAGGGGAATAAAGGATATCAATGCATGAAGCCGCAAAGTGGTCAGAGAAGTGGAGGAGGTCACAGAGACGGTGGCTGATGTAACCGAAGCACGGGCACTACACAGACATCTGCTTAACATGTGAAAGCGAAAGAAGCAGTGGGAAGAGCAGCTTGGGGGCCACACGTGGGACAGTGGGCTCCGAAAAAGGATCCCCAACTCGGCAGAGAGATAGCGCCACAGGAGTAACCTAGGCGAATTAAAGGATATCAATGCCTAGAGCCGCAAAGCGGTCACAGAAGTGGGGGAGGTCACAGAGACGGTGCGTATGAAAGCGAAGCAGGGGCACTAAAGAGATATCTGCTTAACCTGTGCAAGCGATAGAAGCAGTGGGAAGAGCAGCTTAGGGGCCGCACGTCGAACAGTGGGCTCCGAAAAAGGATCCCTAACTCGGCAGACAGATATGGCGCACAGGAGTAACGTAGGAGAAATAAAGGATATCAATGCATGGAGCCGCGAAGTGGTCACAGAAGTGGAGGAGGTCACGGAGACAGTGGCTCATGAAAGCGAAGTAGGGGCACAAGACAGACGTCTGCTTAACCTGTGGAAGCGAAAGAAGCAGTGGGAAGAGCAGCTTAGGTGAAGCACGTGGGAAAGTGGGCTTCGAGAAAGGATCCCCAACTCGGAAGAGAGATAGGACGCACAGAAATAACCTAGGAGAAATGATGGATGTCAATGCATGGAGCCGCGAAGTGGTCAGAGAAGTGGAGGAGATCACAGAGACGGTGGCTGATGAAAGCGAAGCACGTGCACTAGACAAACGTCTGCTTAACCTGTCGAAGCTAACGAATCGGTGGGAAGAGCAGCTTAGGGGCCTCACGTATGACAGTGGGCTGCAAAAAGGTTCCCAACTCGGCAGAAAGATAGGGCGCACAGGAGTAACCTAGGAGAAATAAAGATATCAATGCATGGAGCCGTGAAGTGGTCAGAGAAGTGGAGGATGTCACAGAGACGGTGGCTGATGAAAGCGAAGGAGGGGCACCAGACAGACGTCTGCTTAACCTGTGGAAGCGAAAAACGCAGTGGGAAGAGCAGCTTAGGGGCCGCACGTGGGACAGTGGGCTCCAAAAAAGGATCCCCAACTCGGCGGAGAGATAGGGCGCACAGGCGTAACCTTGGAGAAATAAAGATATCAATTCATAGAGCCGTGAAGTTGTCAGAGAAGTGGAGGAGGTCACAGAGACGGTGGCTGATGAAAGCTAAGAGGGGCACAAGACAGACGCCTGCTTAAACTGTGAAGCGAAATAAAGTAGTAGGAAGAGCAGCTTAGGGGCGGCACGTGGGACAGTGGGCTCCGAAAAAGGATCCCCAGCTCGGCAGACAGATAGGGCGCACAGGAGTAACCTTAGAGTAATAAAGTATATCAATGCATGGAGCCGCGAAGGGGTCACAGAAGTGGAAGAGGTCAGAGAGGCGGTGGCTGATGAAAGCGAAGCAGGGGCGCTACACAGACGTCTGCTTAACCTCTGGAAGCGAAAGACGCAGTGGGAAGAGCAGCGTAGGGGCCGCACGTGGGACAGTGGGCTCCGAAAAAGGATCCCCAACTCGGCAGAGAGATAGGGCGCGCAGAAGTAACCTAGGAGAAATAAAGGATATCAATGCATGGAGCCGCGAAGTGGTGAGAGAAGTGAAGATCACAAAGAGGGTGGCTGATGAAAGCGAAGCAGGGGCACTAGATAGACGTCTGCTTAACCTTTGGAAGCGAAAGAAGCAGTGAAAAGAGCATCTTAGGGGCCGCACGTGGGACAGTGGGCTTCGAAAAAGGATCCCTAACTCGGCAGAGAGGTAGGGCGCTTAGGAGTAACCTAGGAGAAATTAAGAGTATCAATTCATGGAGCCGCGAAGTGCTCACAGAAGTGGAGGAGGTCACAGAGACGTTCGGCATGAAAGCGAAGCAGGGCCAGTAGACAGATATCTGCTTAACCTGTGGAAGCGAAAGAAGCAGTGGCAAGAGCAGCTTAGGGGCCGCACGTCGGACAGTGGGCTCCGAAAAAGGATCCCTAACTTGGCAGAGAGATAGGGCGCACAGGAGTAACCAATGAGAAATAAAGGATATCAATGCATGCAGCCGTGAAGTGGTCACAGTAATGGAGGAGGTCACAGAGACGGTGGCTCATGAAAGCGATGCAGGGGCACTCGACAGACGTCTGCTTAACCTGTGGAAGCGAAACAAAGAGTGGGAAGAGCAGCTTAGGGACTGCACATCGGACAGTGGGCTCCGAAAAAGGATCCCTAACACGGCAGACAAATAGGGCGCACAGGAGTAACCTGGGGGAATAAAGGATATCAATGCATGGAGCCGTGAAGTTGTCAGAGAAGTGGAGGAGGTCACAGAGAGGGTGGCTGATGAAACAGAAGCACAGGCACTAGACAGACATCTGCTTAAAATGTGAAAGTGAAAGAAGCAGTGGGATGAGCAGCTCGGGGGCCGCACGTGGGACAGTGGGCTGCGAAAAAGGATCCCCAACTCGGCAGAGAGATAGGGCGACAGGAGTAACCTAGGCGAAATAAAGGATATCAATGCATAGAGCCGCAAAGTGGTCACAGAAGTGGAGGAGGTCACAGAGACGGTGGGTATGAAAGCGAAGCAGGGGCACTAGATAGATATCTGCTTAACCTGTGCAAGCGAAAGAAGCAGTGGGAAGAGCAGCTTAGGTGCTGCACGTGGGACAGTGGGCTTCGAGAAAGGATCCTCAACTCGGCAGAGAGATAGGGCGCACAGGAGTAACCTAGACGAAATAAAGGATATCAATGCATAGAGCCGCGAAGTGGTCACAGATGTGGAGGACGTCACAGAGACGGTTGCTGATGAAAGCGAAGCAGGGGCACTAGACAGACATCTGCTTAACGTGTGCAAGCGAAAGAAGCAGTGGGAAGAGCAGCTTAGGTGCCGCACGTGGGACAGTAGGCTTCGAGAAAGGATCCCCAACTCGGCAGAGAGATAGGGCGCACAGGAGTAACCTAGGAGAATTAAAGATATCAATGCATGGAGCCGTGAAGTGGTCAGAAAAGTGGAGGAGCTCACAGAGGCGGTGGCTGATGAAAGCGAAGGAGGGGCACAAGACAGACGTCTGCTTAACCTGTGGAAGCGAAAGACGCAGTGGGAAGAGCACCTTACGGGCCGCACGTGGGACAGTGGGCTCCGAGAAAGGATCCCCAACTCGGGAGAGAGATAGGGCACACAGAAGTAACCTAGGAGAAATAAAGGATATCAATGCATGGAGCCGCAAAGTGGTCAGAGAAGTAGAGGAGGTCACAGAGACGGTGGCTGATGAAAGCGAAGCAGGGGCACTAGACAGTCGTCTGTTTAACCTCTGGAAGCGAAAGAAGCAGTGGAAGAGCAGCTTAGGGGCCGCACGTGCGACAGTGGGCTGCGAAATGGATCCCCAACTCGGCAGAGAGATAGGGCGCACATGAGTAACCAAGGAGAAATAAAGGATATCAATGCATGGAGCCGCAAAGTGGTCAGAGAGGTGGAGGAGGTCACAGAGATGGTGGCTGATGAAAGCGAAGCAGGACACAAGACACACGTCTGCTTAACCTGTGGAAGCGAAAGAAGCAGTGGGGCGAGCAGCTTAGGGGCCGCACGTGGGACAGTGGGCTCGAGAAAGGATCCCCAACTCGGCAGAGAGATAGGGGCACAGAAGTAACCTTAGAGAAATAAAGTATATCCATGCATGGAGCCGTGAAGTGGTCAGAGAAGTGAAGGAGGTCACAGAGACGGTGGCTGATGAAAGCGAAGCAGGGGCACCAGACAGATGTCTGCTTAACCCGTGGAAGAGAAAGACGCAGAGGGAAGAGCAGCTTAGGTGCCGCACGTGGGACAGTATGCTTCGAAAAAGGATCCCCAACTCGGCAGAGAAATAGGGCGTACAGGAGTAAAATTGGAGAAATAAAGATATCAATCCATAGAGCCGTGAAGTTGTCAGAGAAGTGGAGGAGGTCACAGAGACTGTGGCTGATGAAAGCGAAGCAGGGCACAAGACTGACGCCTGCTTAAACTGTGAAGCGAAATAAGTAGTGGGAAGAGCCGCTTAAGGGCGGCACGTGGGAAAGTGGGCTCCGACAAAGGATCCCCAACTCGGCAGAGTGATATTGCACACATTAGTAGCCTAGGAGAAATAAAGATATCAATGCATGGAGCCTTGAAGTGGTCAGAGAAGTGGAGGAGGTCACAGAGACGGTGGCTGATGAAAGTGAAGCAGGGGCACAAGACAGACGTCTGCTTAACCTGTGGAAGCGAAAGAAGCAGTGGGAAGAGCAGCTTAGGGGCCGCACGTGGGACAGTGGGCTCCGAGAAAGGATCCCCAACTCGGCAGAGAGATAGGGCGCGCAGAAGTAACCTAGGAGAAATAAAGGATATCAATGCATGGAGCCGCGAAGTGGTCAGAGAAGTGGAGATCACAAAGACGGTGGCTGATGAAAGCGAAGCAGGGGCACTAGACAGACGTCTGCTTAACCTGGGGAAGCGAAAGAAGCAGTGAAAAGAGCATCTTAGGGGCCGCACGTGGGACAGTGGGCTTCGAAAAAGGATCCCTAACTCGGCAGAGAGGTAGGGCGCTCGGGAGTAACCTGGGAGAAATAAAGGATATCAATGCATGGAGCCGCGAAGTGCTCACAGAAGTGGATGAGGTCACAGAGACGGTGGGTATGAAAGCGAAGCAGGGCCACTAGACAGATATCTGCTTAACCTGTGGAAGCGAAAGAAGCAGTGGGAAGAGCAGCTTAAGGGCCGCACGTGCGACAGTGGGCTCCGAAAAAGGATCCCAACTCGGCAGAGAGATAGGGCGCACAGGAGTGACCTGGGCGAAATAAATGATATCAATGCATAGAGCCGTGAAGTGGTCACAGAAGTGGAGGAGGTCACATAGATGGTGGGTATGAAAGCGAAGCAGGGCCACTAGACAGACGTCTGCTTAACCTGTGGAAGCCAAACAAGCAGTGGGAAGAGCAGCTTAGGGGCTGCACATCGGACAGTGGGCTCCGAAAAAGGATCCTTAACTCGGCAGACAAATAGGGCGCACAGCAGTAACCTAGGGGAATAAAGGATATCAATGCATGAAGCCGCAAAGTGGTCAGAGACGTGGAGGAGGTCACAGAGACGGTGGCTGATGAAACCGAAGCATGGGCACTACACAGACATCTGCTTAACATGTGAAAGCGAAAGAAGCAGTGGGAAGAGCAGCTTGGGGGCCACACGTGGGACAGTGGGCTCCGAAAAAGGATCCCCAACTCGGCAGAGAGATAGCGCGACAGGAGTAACCTTGACGAATTAAAGGATATCAATTCCTAGAGCCGCAAAGTGGTCACAGAAGTGGAGGAGGTCACAGAGACGGTGGGTATGAAAGCGAAGCAGGGGCACTAAAGAGATATCTGCTTAACCTGTGCAAGCGATAGAAGCAGTGGGAAGAGCAGCTTAGGGGCCGCACGTCGAACAGTGGGCTCCGAAAAGGATCCCTAACTCGGCAGACAGATATGGCGCACAGGAGTAACCTAGGAGAAATAAAGGATATCAATGCATGGAGCCGCGAAGTGGTCACAGAAGTGGAGGAGGTCACGGAGACAGTGGCTCATGAAAGCGAAGTAGGGGCACAAGACAGACGTCTGCTTAACCTGTGGAAGCGAAAGAAGCAGTGGGAAGAGCAGCTTAGGTGAAGCACGTGGGAAAGTGGGCTTCGAGAAAGGATCCCCAACTCGGAAGAGAGATAGGACGCACAGAAATAACCTAGGAGAAATGATGGATGTCAATGCATGGAGCCGCGAAGTGGTCAGAGAAGTGGAGGAGATCACAGAGACGGTGGCTGATGAAAGCGAAGCACGTGCACTAGACAAACGTCTGCTTAACCTGTCGAAGCTAACGAATCGGTGGGAAGAGCAGCTTAGGGGCCTCACGTATGACAGTGGGCTGCAAAAAGGTTCCCAACTCGGCAGAAAGATAGGGCGCACAGGAGTAACCTAGGAGAAATAAAGATATCAATGCATGGAGCCGTGAAGTGGTCAGAGAAGTGGAGGATGTCACAGAGACGGTGGCTGATGAAAGCGAAGGAGGGGCACCAGACAGACGTCTGCTTAACCTGTGGAAGCGAAAAACGCAGTGGGAAGAGCAGCTTAGGGGCCGCACGTGGGACAGTGGGCTCCAAAAAAGGATCCCCAACTCGGCGGAGAGATAGGGCGCACAGGCGTAACCTTGGAGAAATAAAGATATCAATTCATAGAGCCGTGAAGTTGTCAGAGAAGTGGAGGAGGTCACAGAGACGGTGGCTGATGAAAGCTAAGAGGGGCACAAGACAGACGCCTGCTTAAACTGTGAAGCGAAATAAAGTAGTAGGAAGAGCAGCTTAGGGGCGGCACGTGGGACAGTGGGCTCCGAAAAAGGATCCCCAGCTCGGCAGACAGATAGGGCGCACAGGAGTAACCTTAGAGTAATAAAGTATATCAATGCATGGAGCCGCGAAGGGGTCACAGAAGTGGAAGAGGTCAGAGAGGCGGTGGCTGATGAAAGCGAAGCAGGGGCGCTACACAGACGTCTGCTTAACCTCTGGAAGCGAAAGACGCAGTGGGAAGAGCAGCGTAGGGGCCGCACGTGGGACAGTGGGCTCCGAAAAAGGATCCCCAACTCGGCAGAGAGATAGGGCGCGCAGAAGTAACCTAGGAGAAATAAAGGATATCAATGCATGGAGCCGCGAAGTGGTGAGAGAAGTGAAGATCACAAAGAGGGTGGCTGATGAAAGCGAAGCAGGGGCACTAGATAGACGTCTGCTTAACCTTTGGAAGCGAAAGAAGCAGTGAAAAGAGCATCTTAGGGGCCGCACGTGGGACAGTGGGCTTCGAAAAAGGATCCCTAACTCGGCAGAGAGGTAGGGCGCTTAGGAGTAACCTAGGAGAAATTAAGAGTATCAATTCATGGAGCCGCGAAGTGCTCACAGAAGTGGAGGAGGTCACAGAGACGTTCGGCATGAAAGCGAAGCAGGGCCAGTAGACAGATATCTGCTTAACCTGTGGAAGCGAAAGAAGCAGTGGCAAGAGCAGCTTAGGGGCCGCACGTCGGACAGTGGGCTCCGAAAAAGGATCCCTAACTTGGCAGAGAGATAGGGCGCACAGGAGTAACCAATGAGAAATAAAGGATATCAATGCATGCAGCCGTGAAGTGGTCACAGTAATGGAGGAGGTCACAGAGACGGTGGCTCATGAAAGCGATGCAGGGGCACTCGACAGACGTCTGCTTAACCTGTGGAAGCGAAACAAAGAGTGGGAAGAGCAGCTTAGGGACTGCACATCGGACAGTGGGCTCCGAAAAAGGATCCCTAACACGGCAGACAAATAGGGCGCACAGGAGTAACCTGGGGGAATAAAGGATATCAATGCATGGAGCCGTGAAGTTGTCAGAGAAGTGGAGGAGGTCACAGAGAGGGTGGCTGATGAAACAGAAGCACAGGCACTAGACAGACATCTGCTTAAAATGTGAAAGTGAAAGAAGCAGTGGGATGAGCAGCTCGGGGGCCGCACGTGGGACAGTGGGCTCCGAAAAAGGATCCCCAACTCGGCAGAGAGATAGGGCGACAGGAGTAACCTAGGCGAAATAAAGGATATCAATGCATAGAGCCGCAAAGTGGTCACAGAAGTGGAGGAGGTCACAGAGACGGTGGGTATGAAAGCGAAGCAGGGGCACTAGATAGATATCTGCTTAACCTGTGCAAGCGAAAGAAGCAGTGGGAAGAGCAGCTTAGGTGCTGCACGTGGGACAGTGGGCTTCGAGAAAGGATCCTCAACTCGGCAGAGAGATAGGGCGCACAGGAGTAACCTAGACGAAATAAAGGATATCAATGCATAGAGCCGCGAAGTGGTCACAGATGTGGAGGACGTCACAGAGACGGTTGCTGATGAAAGCGAAGCAGGGGCACTAGACAGACATCTGCTTAACGTGTGCAAGCGAAAGAAGCAGTGGGAAGAGCAGCTTAGGTGCCGCACGTGGGACAGTAGGCTTCGAGAAAGGATCCCCAACTCGGCAGAGAGATAGGGCGCACAGGAGTAGCCTAGGAGAATTAAAGATATCAATGCATGGAGCCGTGAAGTGGTCAGAAAAGTGCAGGAGCTCACAGAGGCGGTGGCTGATGAAAGCGAAGGAGGGGCACAAGACAGACGTCTGCTTAACCTGTGGAAGCGAAAGACGCAGTGGGAAGAGCAGCTTACGGGCCGCACGTGGGACAGTGGGCTCCGAGAAAGGATCCCCAACTCGGGAGAGAGATAGGGCACACAGAAGTAACCTAGGAGAAATAAAGGATATCAATGCATGGAGCCGCAAAGTGGTCAGAGAAGTAGAGGAGGTCACAGAGACGGTGGCTGATGAAAGCGAAGCAGGGGCACTAGACAGTCGTCTGTTTAACCTCTGGAAGCGAAAGAAACAGTGGAAGAGCAGCTTAGGGGCCGCACGTGCGACAGTGGGCTGCGAAATGGATCCCCAACTCGGCAGAGAGATAGGGCGCACATGAGTAACCAAGGAGAAATAAAGGATATCAATGCATGGAGCCGCAAAGTGGTCAGAGAGGTGGAGGAGGTCACAGAGATGGTGGCTGATGAAAGCGAAGCAGGACACAAGACACACGTCTGCTTAACCTGTGGAAGCGAAAGAAGCAGTGGGGCGAGCAGCTTAGGGGCCGCACGTGGGACAGTGGGCTCGAGAAAGGATCCCCAACTCGGCAGAGAGATAGGGGCACAGAAGTAACCTTAGAGAAATAAAGTATATCCATGCATGGAGCCGTGAAGTGGTCAGAGAAGTGAAGGAGGTCACAGAGACGGTGGCTGATGAAAGCGAAGCAGGGGCACCAGACAGATGTCTGCTTAACCCGTGGAAGAGAAAGACGCAGAGGGAAGAGCAGCTTAGGTGCCGCACGTGGGACAGTATGCTTCGAAAAAGGATCCCCAACTCGGCAGAGAAATAGGGCGTACAGGAGTAAAATTGGAGAAATAAAGATATCAATCCATAGAGCCGTGAAGTTGTCAGAGAAGTGGAGGAGGTCACAGAGACTGTGGCTGATGAAAGCGAAGCAGGGCACAAGACTGACGCCTGCTTAAACTGTGAAGCGAAATAAGTAGTGGGAAGAGCCGCTTAAGGGCGGCACGTGGGAAAGTGGGCTCCGACAAAGGATCCCCAACTCGGCAGAGTGATATTGCACACATTAGTAGCCTAGGAGAAATAAAGATATCAATGCATGGAGCCTAGAACTGGTCAGAGAAGTGGAGGAGGTCACAGAGACGGTGGCTGATGAAAGTGAAGCAGGGGCACAAGACAGACGTCTGCTTAACCTGTGGAAGCGAAAGAAGCAGTGGGAAGAGCAGCTTAGGGGCCGCACGTGGGACAGTGGGCTCCGAGAAAGGATCCCCAACTCGGCAGAGAGATAGGGCGCGCAGAAGTAACCTAGGAGAAATAAAGGATATCAATGCATGGAGCCGCGAAGTGGTCAGAGAAGTGGAGATCACAAAGACGGTGGCTGATGAAAGCGAAGCAGGGGCACTAGACAGACGTCTGCTTAACCTGGGGAAGCGAAAGAAGCAGTGAAAAGAGCATCTTAGGGGCCGCACGTGGGACAGTGGGCTTCGAAAAAGGATCCCTAACTCGGCAGAGAGGTAGGGCGCTCGGGAGTAACCTGGGAGAAATAAAGGATATCAATGCTTGGAGCCGTGAAGTGCTCACAGAAGTGGATGAGGTCACAGAGACGGTGGGTATGAAAGCGAAGCAGGGCCACTAGACAGATATCTGCTTAACCTGTGGAAGCGAAAGAAGCAGTGGGAAGAGCAGCTTAAGGGCCGCACGTGCGACAGTGGGCTCCGAAAAAGGATCCCAACTCGGCAGAGAGATAGGGCGCACAGGAGTGACCTGGGCGAAATAAATGATATCAATGCATAGAGCCGTGAAGTGGTCACAGAAGTGGAGGAGGTCACATAGATGGTGGGTATGAAAGCGAAGCAGGGCCACTAGACAGACGTCTGCTTAACCTGTGGAAGCCAAACAAGCAGTGGGAAGAGCAGCTTAGGGGCTGCACATCGGACAGTGGGCTCCGAAAAAGGATCCTTAACTCGGCAGACAAATAGGGCGCACAGCAGTAACCTAGGGGAATAAAGGATATCAATGCATGAAGCCGCAAAGTGGTCAGAGACGTGGAGGAGGTCACAGAGACGGTGGCTGATGAAACCGAAGCATGGGCACTACACAGACATCTGCTTAACATGTGAAAGCGAAAGAAGCAGTGGGAAGAGCAGCTTGGGGGCCACACGTGGGACAGTGGGCTCCGAAAAAGGATCCACAACTCGGCAGAGAGATAGCGCGACAGGAGTAACCTTGACGAATTAAAGGATATCAATTCCTAGAGCCGCAAAGTGGTCACAGAAGTGGAGGAGGTCACAGAGACGGTGGGTATGAAAGCGAAGCAGGGGCACTAAAGAGATATCTGCTTAACCTGTGCAAGCGATAGAAGCAGTGGGAAGAGCAGCTTAGGGGCCGCACGTCGAACAGTGGGCTCCGAAAAAGGATCCCTAACTCGGCAGACAGATATGGCGCACAGGAGTAACCTAGGAGAAATAAAGGATATCAATGCATGGAGCCGCGAAGTGGTCACAGAAGTGGAGGAGGTCACGGAGACAGTGGCTCATGAAAGCGAAGTAGGGGCACAAGACAGACGTCTGCTTAACCTGTGCAAGCGAAAGAAGCAGTGGGAAGAGCAGCTTAGGTGCCGCACGTGGGACAGTAGGCTTCGAGAAAGGATCCCCAACTCGGCAGAGAGATAGGGCGCACAGGAGTAACCTAGGAGAATTAAAGATATCAATGCATGGAGCCGTGAAGTGGTCAGAAAAGTGGAGGAGCTCACAGAGGCGGTGGCTGATGAAAGCGAATGAGGGGCACAAGACAGACGTCTGCTTAACCTGTGGAAGCGAAAGACGCAGTGGGAAGAGCAGCTTAGGGGCGCACGTGGGACAGTGGGCTCCGAGAAAGGATCCCTAACTCGGCAGAGAGGTAGGGCGCTCGGGAGTAACCTGGGAGAAATAAAGGATATCAATGCATGGAGCCGCGAAGTGCTCACAGAAGTGGATGAGGTCACAGAGACGGTGGGTATGAAAGCGAAGCAGGGCCACTAGACAGATATCTGCTTAACCTGTGGAAGCGAAAGAAGCAGTGGGAAGAGCAGCTTAAGGGCCGCACGTGCGACAGTGGGCTCCGAAAAAGGATCCCAACTCGGCAGAGAGATAGGGCGCACAGGAGTGACCTGGGCGAAATAAAGGATATCAATGCATGGAGCCGCAAAGTGGTCAGAGAGGTGGAGGAGGTCACAGAGATGGTGGCTGATGAAAGCGAAGCAGGACACATGACACACGTCTGCTTAACCTGTGGAAGCGAAAGAAGCAGTGGGGCGAGCAGCTTAGGGGCCGCACGTGGGACAGTGGGCTCGAGAAAGGATCCCCAACTCAGCAGAGAGATAGGGGCACAGAAGTAACCTTAGAGAAATAATGTATATCCATGCATGGAGCCGTGAAGTGGTCAGAGAAGTGAAGGAGGTCACAGAGGCGGTGGCTGATGAAAGCGAAGCAGGGGCACCAGACAGATGTCTGCTTAACATGTGAAAGCGAAAGAAGCAGTGGGAAGAGCAGCTTGGGGGCCACACGTGGGACAGTGGGCTCCGAAAAAGGATCCCCAACTCGGCAGAGAGATAGCGCGACAGGAGTAACCTTGGCGAATTAAAGGCTATCAATGCCTAGAGCCGCAAAGTGGTCACAGAAGTGGAGGAGGTCACAGAGACGGTGGGTATGAAAACGAAGCAGGGGCACTAAAGAGATATCTGCTTAACCTGTGCAAGCGATAGAAGCAGTGGGAAGAGCAGCTTAGGGGCCGCACGTCGAACAGTGGGCTCCGAAAAAGGATCCCTAACTCGGCAGACAGATATGGCGCACAGGAGTAACCTAGGAGAAATAAAGGATATCAATGCATGGAGCCGCGAAGTGGTCACAGAAGTGGAGGAGGTCACGGAGACAGTGTCTCATGAAAGCGAAGTAGGGGCACAAGACAGACGTCTGCTTAACCTGTGGAAGCGAAATAAGCAGTGGGAAGAGCAGCTTAGGTGAAGCACGTGGGAAAGTGGGCTTCGAGAAAGGATCCCCAACTCGGAAGAGAGATAGGACGCACAGAAGTAACCTAGGAGAAATGAGGGATGTCAATGCATGGAGCCGCGAAGTGGTCAGAGAAGTGGAGGAGATCACAGAGACGGTGGCTGATGAAAGCGAAGCAGGGGCACTAGACAGTCGTCTGTTTAACCTCTGGAAGCGAAAGAAGCAGTGGAAGAGCAGCTTAGGGGCCGCACGTGCGACAGTGGGCTGCGAAATGGATCCCCAACTCGGCAGAGAGATACGGCGCACATGAGTAACCAAGGAGAAATAAAGGATATCAATGCATGGAGCCGCAAAGTGGTCAGAGAGGTGGAGGAGGTCACAGAGATGGTGGCTGATGAAAGCGAAGCAGGACACAAGACAGACGTCTGCTTAACCTGTGGAAGCGAAAGAAGCAGTGGGGCGAGCAGCTTAGGGGCCGCACGTGGGACAGTGGGCTCGAGAAAGGATCCCCAACTCGGCAGAGAGATAGGGGCACAGAAGTAACCTTAGTGAAATAAAGTATATCCATGCATGGAGCCGTGAAGTGGTCAGAGAAGTGAAGGAGGTCACAGAGACGGTGGCTGATGAAAGCGAAGCAGGGGCACCAGACAGATGTCTGCTTAACCCGTGGAAGAGAAAGACGCAGAGGGAACAGCAGCTTAGGTGCCGCACGTGGGACAGTGGGCTCCGAAAAAGGATCCCCAACTCGGCAGAGAAATAGGGCGTACAGGAGTAACATTGGAGAAATAAAGATATCAATCCATAGAGCCGTGAAGTTGTCAGAGAAGTGGAGGAGGTCACAGAGACTGTGGCTGATGAAAGCGAAGCAGGGCACAAGACTGACGCCTGCTTAAACTGTGAAGCGAAATAAGTAGTGGGAAGAGCAGCTTAAGGGCGGCACGTGGGACAGTGGGCTCCGACAAAGGATCCCCAACTCGGCAGAGTGATATTGCACACATTAGTAACCTAGGAGAAATAAAGATATCATTGCATGGAGCCTTGAAGTGGTCAGAGAAGTGGAGGAGGTCACAGAGACGGTGGCTGATGAAAGTGAAGCAGGGGCACAAGACAGACGTCTTCTTAACCTGTGGAAGCGAAAGAAGCAGTGGGAAGAGCAGCTTAGGGGCCGCACGTGGGACAGTGGGCTCCGAGAAAGGATCCCCAACTCGGCAGAGAGATAGGGCGCGCAGAAGTAACCTAGGAGAAATAAAGGATATCAATGCATGGAGCCGCGAAGTGGTCAGAGAAGTGGAGATCACAAAGACGGTGGCTGATGAAAGCGAAGCAGGGGCACTAGACAGACGTCTGCTTAACCTGGGGAAGCGAAAGAAGCAGTGAAAAGAGCATCTTAGGGGCCGAACGTGGGACAGTGGGCTTCGAAAAAGGATCCCTAACTCGGCAGAGAGGTACGGCGCTCGGGAGTAACCTGGGAGAAATAAAGGATATCAATGCATGGAGCCGCGAAGTGCTCACAGAAGTGGATGAGGTCACAGAGACGGTGGGTATGAAAGCGAAGCAGGGCCACTAGACAGATATCTGCTTAACCTGTGGAAGCGAAAGAAGCAGTGGGAAGAGCAGCTTAAGGGCCGCACGTGCGACAGTGGGCTCCGAGAAAGGATCCCCAACTCGGCAGAGAGATAGGGCGCACAGAAGTAACCTAGGAGAAATAAAGGATATCAATGCATGGAGCCGCGAAGTGGTCAGAGAAGTGGAGGAGGTCACGGAGACGGTGGCTCATGAAAGCGAAGCAGAGGCACAAGACAGACGTCTGCTTAACCTGTGGAAGCGAAAGAAGCAGTGGGAAGAGCAGCTTAGGTGCCGCACGTGGGACAGTGGGATCCGATAAAGGATCCCCAACTCGGCAGAGAGATAGGGCGCACAGAAGTAACCTAGGAGAAATAAGGGATGTCAGTCCATGGAGCCGCGAAGTGGTCACAGAAGTGGAGGAGGTCACAGAGACGGTGGGTATGAAAGCGAAGCAGGGGTTCTAGACAGATATCTGCTTAGCCTGTGCAAGCGATTGAAGCAGTGGGAAGAGCAGCTTAGGGGCCGCACGTCAAACAGTGGGCTCCGAAGAAGCATCCCTAACTCGGCAGACAGATAGGGCGCACAGGAGTAACCTAGGAGAAATAAAGGATATCAATGCATGAAGCCGCGAAGTGGTCACAGAAGTGGAGGAGGTCACGGAGACGGTGGCTCATGAAAGCGAAGCAGGGGCACGAGACAGACGTCTGCTTAACCTGTGGAAGCTAAAGAAGCAGTGGGAAGTGCAGCTTAGTGACCACACGTGGGACAGTGGGCTCCGAGAAAGGATCCCCAACTCGGCAAAGAGATAGGGCGCACAGAAGTAACCTAGGAGAAATAAAGGATATCAATGCATGGAGCCGCGAAGTGGTTAGAGAAGTGGAGGAGATCACAAAGACGGTGGCTGATGAAAGCGAAGCAGGGGCACTAGACAGACGTCTGTTTAACCTGTTGAAGCGAAAGAAGCAGTGAAAAGAGCTTCTTAGGGGCCGCACGTGGGACAGTGGGCTCCGAAAAAGGATCCCTAACTCGGCAGACAAATAGGGCGCACAGGAGTAACCTGGGGGAATAAAGGATATCAATGCATGGAGCCGCGAAGTTGTCAGAGAAGTGGAGGAGGTCACAGAGACGGTGGCTGATGAAACAGAAGCACAGGCACTAGACAGACATCTGCTTAACATGTGAAAGTGAAAGAAGCAGTGGGATGAGCAGCTCGGGGGCCGCACGTGGGACACTGGGCTCCGAAAATGGATCCCCAACTCGGCAGAGAGATAGGGCGACAGGAGTAACCTAGGTGAAATAAAGGATATCAATGCATAGAGCCGCAAAGTGGTCACAGAAGTGCAGGAGGTCACAGAGACGGTGGGTATGAAAGCGAAGCAGGGGCACTACATCGATATCTGCTTAACCTGTGCAAGCGAAAGAAGCAGTGGGAAGAGCAGCTTAGGTGCCGCACGTGGGACAGTGGGCTTCGAGAAAGGATCCCCAACTCGGCAGAGAGATAGGGCGCACAGGAGTAACCTAGACGAAATAAAGGATATCAATGCATAGAGCCGCGAAGTGGTCACAGATGTGGAGGACGTCACAGAGACGGTTGCTGATGAAAGCGAAGCAGGGGCACTAGACAGACATCTGCTTAACGTGTGCAAGCGAAAGAAGCAGTGGGAAGAGCAGCTTAGGTGCCGCACGTGGGACAGTAGGCTTCGAGAAAGGATCCCCAACTTGGCAGAGAGATAGGGCGCACAGGAGTAACCTAGGAGAATTAAAGATATCAATGCATGGAGCCGTGAAGTGGTCAGAAAAGTGGAGGAGCTCACAGAGACGGTGGCTGATGAAAGCGAAGCAGGGACACTAGACAGTCGTTTGTTTAACCTCTGGAAGCGAAAGAAGCAGTGGAAGAGCAGCTTAGGGGCCGCACGTGCGACAGTGGGCTGCGAAATGGATCCCCAACTCGGCAGAGAGATAGGGCGCACATGAGTAACCAAGGAGAAATAAAGGATATCAATGCATGGAGCCGCAAAGTGGTCAGAGAGGTGGAGGGGGTCACAGAAATGGTGGCTGATGAAAGCGAAGCAGGACACAAGACAGACGTCTGCTTAACCTGTGGAAGCGAAAGAAGCAGTGGGGCGAGCAGCTTAGGGGCCTCACGTGGGACAGTGGGCTCGAGAAAGGATCCCCAACTCGGCAGAGATAGGGGCACAGAAGTAACCTTAGAGAAATAAAGTATATCCATGCATGGAGCCGTCATGTGGTCAGAGAAGTGGAGGAGGTCACAGAGACGGTGGCTGATGAAAGCGAAGCAGGGGCACCAGACAGATGTCTGCTTAACCCGTGGAAGCGAAAGACGCAGAGGGAAGAGGAGCTTAGGTGCCGCACGTGGGACAGTGGGCTCCGAAAAAGGATCCCCAACTCGGCAGAGAGATAGGGCGTACAGGAGTAAAATTGGAGAAATAAAGATATCAATCCATAGAGCCGTGAAGTAGTCAGAGAAGTGGAGGAGGTCACAGAGAATGTGGCTGATGAAAGCGAAGCAGGGCACAAGACTGACGCCTGCTTAAACTGTGAAGCGAAATAAGTAGTGGGAAGAGCAGCTTAAGGGCGGCACGTGGGACAGTGGGCTCCGAAAAAGGGTCCCCAACTCGGCAGAGTGATATTGCACACATTAGTAACCTAGGAGAAATAAAGATTTCAATGCATGGAGCCTTGAAGTGGTCAGAGAAGTGGAGGAGGTCACAGAGACGGTGGCTGATGAAAGTGAAGCAGGGGCACAAGACAGACGTCTGCTTAACCTGTGGAAGCGAAAGAAGCAGTGGGAAGAGCAGCTTAGGGGCCGCACGTGGGACAGTGTGCTCCGAGAAAGGATCCCCAACTCGGCAGAGAGATAGGGCGCGCAGAAGTAACCTAGGAGAAATAAAGGATAACAATGCATGGAGCCGCGAAGTGGTCAGAGAAGTGGAGATCACATAGACGGTGGCTGATGAAAGCGAAGCAGGGGCACTAGACAGACGTCTGCTTAACATGGGGAAGCGAAAGAAGCAGTGAAAAGAGCATCTTAGGGGCCGCACGTGGGACAGTGGGCTTCGAAAAAGAATCCCTAACTCGGCAGAGAGGTAGGGCGCTCGGGAGTAACCTAGGTGTAATAAAGGATATCAATGCATGGAGCCGCGAAGTGCTCACAGAAGTGGATGAGGTCACAGAGACGGTGGGTATGAAAGCGAAGCAGGGCCACTAGACAGATATCTGCTTAACCTGTAGAAGCGAAAGAAGCAGTGGCAAGAGCAGCTTAGGGGCCGCACCTCGGACAGTGGGCTCCGAAAAATGATCCCTAACTCGGCAGACAGATGGGTCGCACAGGAGTAACCTATGAGAAATAAAGGATATCAATGCATTGAGCCGCGAAGTCGTCACAGAAGTGGAGGAGGTTACGGAGACGGTGGCTCATGAAAGCGAAGCAGGGGCACAAGACAGACGTCTGCTTAACCTGTGGAAGCGAAAGAAGCAGTGGGAAGAGCAGCTTAAGGGCCGCACGTGCGACAGTGGGCTCCGAGAAAGGATCCCCAACTCGGCAGAGAGATAGGGCGCACAGAAGTAACCTAGGAGAAATAAAGGATATCAATTCATGGAGCCGCGAAGTGGTCAGAGAAGTGGAGGAGGTCACGGAGATGGTGGCTCATGAAAGCGAAGCAGAGGCACAAGACAAACGTCTGCTTAACCTATGGAAGCGAAAGAAGCAGTGGGAAGAGCAGCTTAGGTGCCGCACGTGGGACAGTGGGATCCGATAAAGGATCCCCAACTCGGCAGAGAGATAGGGCGCCCAGAAGTAACCTAGGAGAAATAAGGGATGTCAATCCATGGAGCCGCGAAGTGGTCACAGAAGTGGAGGAGGTCACAGAGACGGTGGGTATGAAAGCGAAGCAGGGTTTCTAGACAGATATCTGCTTAGCCTGTGCAAGCGATTGAAGCAGTGGGAAGAACAGCTTAGGGACCGCACGTCAAACAGTGGGCTCCGAAGAAGCATCCCTGACTCGGCAGACAGATAGGGCGCACAGGAGTAACCTAGGAGAAATAAAGGATATCAATGCATGAAGCCGCGAAGTGGTCACAGAAGTGGAGGAGGTCACGGAGACGGTGGCTCATGAAAGCGAAGCAGGGGCACGAGACAGACGTCTGCTTAACCTGTTGAAGCGAAAGAAGCAGTGAAAAGAGCTTCTTAGGGGCCGCACGTGGGACAGTGGTCTTCGAAAAAGTATCCCTAACTCGGCAGACAGATAGGGCGCACAGGAGTAACCAATGAGAAATAAAGGATATCAAAGCATGCAGCCGGGAAGTGGTCACAGTTATAGAGGAGGTCACAGAGACGGTGGCTCATGAAAGCGAAGCAGGGGCACTCGACAGACGTCTGGTAGGTAGGTAGGAAAAACTTTATTGAAAATGCCGGCAACCGACGGTTTGACGCGTCGTGACGTTGGCCAAGCGTCGACCCGGGGTTATGCCCTCCTCTGCACTACCCCCGTTCGGCCCGTTTGTGGTGGGTCGTGAGGCTTGTGCTTTTCGAGCGCACCCCGGGCCTGCTGGACGGCCCATAGTTGAATGCCCTTGTCTGCAGACTGCACTGCACTTTGAAGTTCGGGCGGGTATATCCTGGAGGTAGACTCGGTCGGGAACCTGGCACAGTCCCACATGATGTGCCATTGGTCCGCCGGACCAGCTGCACAAACATTGCACACATCGCTCGGATAGAGTTCTGGGTGAAGTACGTGTAGCACTGCCGGGGCGAGGAGTGACCCGGTCTGTATCTGTCTTAGGATGACGGCCTCCTCCCGACTGAGTGCCGGGTGGGGAGGCGGCATTGTCCGTCGAGCTAGGCGGTAACACATGGTAACTTCGCCATAACTGGTTACGCGGTCCTTGGTTTCGAACCACCACCGTCTGCTTAACCTGTGGAAGCGAAACAAACAGTGGGAAGAGCAGCTTAGGGACTGCACATCGGACAGTGGGCTCCGAAAAAGGATCCCTAACTCGGCAGACAAATAGGGCGCACAGGAGTAACCTGGGGGAATAAAGGATATCAATGCATGGAGCCGCGAAGTTGTCAGAGAAGTGGAGGAGGTCACAGAGACGGTGGCTGATGAAACAGAAACACAGGCACTAGACAGACATCTGCTTAACATGTGAAAGTGAAAGAGGCAGTGGGATGAGCAGCTCGGGGGCCGCACGTGGGGCAGTGGGCTCCGAAAATGGATCCCCAACTCGGCAGAGCGATAGGGCGACAGGAGTAACCTAGGCGAAATAAAGGATATCAATGCATAGAGCGGCAAAGTGGTCACAGAAGTGGAGGAGGTCAGAGAGACGGTGGGTATGAAAGCGAAGCAGGGGCACAAGACAGACGTCTGCTTAACCTGTGCAAGCGAAAGAAGCAGTGGGGCGAGCAGCTTAGGGGCCGCACGTCGGACAGTGGGCTCGAGAAAGGATCCCCAACTCGGCAGAGAGATAGGGTGCACAGAAGTAACCTTAGAGAAATAAAGTATATCCATGCATGGAGCCGTGAAGTGGTCAGAGAAGTGGAGAAGGTCACAGAGACGGTGGCTGATGAAAGCGAAGCAGGGGCACCAGACAGATGTCTGCTTAACCTGTGGAAGCGAAAGACGCAGAGGGAAGAGCAGCTTAGGGGCCGCACGTGGGACAGTGGGCTCCGAAAAAGGATCCCCAACTCGGCAGAGAGGTAGGGCGCACAGGAGTAAAATTGGAGAAATAAAGATATCAATCCATAGAGCCGTGAAGTTGTCAGAGAAGTGGAGGAGGTCACAGAGACTGTGGCTGATGAAAGCGAAGCAGGGGCACAAGACAGACGCCTGCTTAAACTGTGAAGCGAAATAAGTAGTGGGAAGTGCAGCTTAGGGGCCGCACGTCGGACAGTGTCTCCGAAAAAGGATCCCTAACTCGGCAGACAGATAGGGCGCACAGGAGTAACCTAGGAGAAATAAAGGATATCAATGCATTGTGCCGCGAAGTGGTCACAGAAGTGGAGGAGGTTACGGAGACAGTGGCTCATGCAAGCGAAGCAGGGGCACAAGACAGACGTCTGCTTAACCTGTGGAAGCGAAAGAAGCAGTGGGAAGAGCAGCTTAGGTGCCGCACGTGGGACAGTGGGATCCGATAAAGGATCCCCAATTCGGCAGAGAGATAGGGCGCACAGAAGTAACCTAGGAGAAATAAGGGATGTCAATCCATGGAGCCGCGAAGTGGTCACAGAGGTGGAGGAGGTCACAGAGACGGTGGGTATGAAAGCGAAGCAGGGGCGCTAGACAGATATCTGCTTAGCCTGTGCAAGCGATTGAAGCAGTGGGAAGAGCAGCTTAGGGGCCGCACGTCAAACAGTGGGCTCCGAAGAAGCATCCCTAACTCGGCAGACAGATAGGGCGCAGAGGAGTAACCTAGGAGAAATAGAGGATATCAATTCATGGAGCCGCGAAGTGGTCAGAGAAGTGGAGGAGGTCACAGAGACGGTGGCTGAAGAAAGCGAAGCAGGGTCATTAGACAGACGTCTGCTTTACCTGTGCAAGCGAAAGATGCAGTGGGAAGAGCACCTTAGGGGCCGCACGTGGGACAGTGGGCTCCGAAAAAGTATCTCCAACTCGGCAGAGAGATAGGGCGCACAGGGGTAACCTACGATAAATAGAGGATATCAATGCATGACACCGCGAAGTGGTCACAGAAGTGAAGTAGGTTACGGAGACGGTTGCTCATGAAAGCGAAGCAGGGGCACAAGACAGACGTCTGCTTAACCTGTGGAAGAGAAAGAAGCAGTGGGAAGAGCAGCTTAGTGGCCGCACGTGGGACAGTGGGCTCCGAGAAAGGATCCCCAACTCGGCAGAAAGATAGGGCGCACAGAAGTAACCGAGGAGAATTAAAGATAGCAATGATTGGAGCCGTGAAGTGGTCAGAGAAGTGGAGGAGGTCATAGAGACGGTGGCTGATGAAAGCGAAGCAGGGGCACTAGACAGACGTCTGCTTAACCTCTGGAAGCGAAAGAAGCAGTGGAAGAGCAGCTTAGGGGCCGCACGTGGGACAGTGGGCTTCGAAAAAGGATACCCAACTCGGAAGAGAGATAGGGCGCACAGGAGTAACCAAGGAGATATAAAGATATCAATGCATGGTGCATTGAAGTGGTCAGAGAAGTGGAGGAGGTCACAGAGACGGTGGCTGATGAAAGTGTAGCAGGGGCACAAGACAGACGTCTGCTTAACCTGTGGAAGCGAAAGAAGCAGTGGGAAGAGCAGCTTAGGGGCCGCACGTGCGACAGTGGGCTGCGAAATGGATCCCCAACTCGGCAGAGAGATGGAACGCACAGGCGTAACCTGGGAGAAATAAAGGATATCAATGCATGGATCCGAAAAGTGGTTAGAGAAGTGGAGGAAGTCACAGAGACGGTGGCTGATGAAAGCGAAGCAGGGGCACTAGACAGACGTCTGCTTAACCTCTGGAAGCGAAAGAAGCAGTGGAAGAGCAGCTTAGGGGCCGCACGTCGGACAGTGGGCTCCGAAAAAATATCCCCAACTCGGAAGAGAGATAGGGCTCACAGGAGAAACCTAGGAGAAATAAAGGATGTCAATGCAGAGAGCCGCGAAGCGGTCAGAGAAGTGGAGGAGATCACAGAGATGGTGGCTGATGAAAGCGAAGCATGGGCACTAGATAGACGTCTGCTTAAACTGTGGAAGCGAAAGAAGCAGTGGGAAGAGCAGCTTACGGGCCGCACGTAGGACAGTGGGCTCAGTGAAAGGATCCCCAACTCGGCAGAGAGATAGGGCGCACAGGAGTAACCAAGGAGAAATAAAGGATATCAATGCATGGAGCCGCGAAGTGCTCACAGAAGTGGAGGAGGTCACAGAGACGGTGGGTATGAAAGCAAAGCAGGGCCACTAGACAGATATCTGCTTAACCTGTGGAAGCGAAAGAAGCAGTGGCAAGAGCAGCTTAGGGGCTGCACATCGGACAGTGGGCTCCGAAAAAGGATCCCTAATTCGGCAGACAAATAGGGCGCACAGGAGTAACCTAGGGGAATAAAGGATATCAATGCATGGAGCCGCGAAGTGGTCAGAGTAGTGGAGGAGGTCACAGAGATGGTGGCTGATGAAACCGAAGCGCAGGCACTAGACAGACATCTGCTTAACATGTGAAACCGAAAGAAGCAGTGGGAAGAGCAGCTTGGGGGCGGCACGTGGGACAGTGGGCTCCGAAAAAGGATCCCCAACTC
Organism: Amblyomma americanum; assembly: GCF_052857255.1. Lineage (NCBI taxonomy): Eukaryota > Metazoa > Arthropoda > Arachnida > Ixodida > Ixodidae > Amblyomma > Amblyomma americanum. Next base: position 80,819,558 of record NC_135497.1, on the reverse strand, counting down.
GGCAGAGAGATAGGGCGACAGGAGTAACCTAGGCGAAATAAAGGATATCAATGCATAGAGCCGCAAAGTGGTCACAGAAGTGGAGGAGGTCACAGAGACGGTGGGTATGAAAGCGAAGCAGGGGCACTAGATAGATATCTGCTTAACCTGTGCAAGCGATAGAAGCAGTGGGAAGTGCAGCTTAGGGGCCACACGTCGGACAGTGTCTCCGAAAAAGGATCCCTAACTCGGCAGAGAGATAGGGCGCACAGGAGTAACCTAGGAGAAATAAAGGATATCCATGCATTGAGCCGCGAAGTGGTCAGAGAAGTGGAGGAGGTCACGGAGACGGTGGCTCATGAAAGCGAAGCAGGGGCGCTAGACAGATATCTGCTTAGCCTGTTGAAGCTAAAGAAGCAGTGGGAAGAGCAGCTTAGTGACCGCACGTGGGACAGTGGGCTCCGAGAAAGGATCCCGAACTCGGCAGAGAGATAGGGCGCACAGGAGTAACCTAGGAGAAATAAAGGATATCAATGCATGGAGCCGCGAAGTGGTCACAGAAGTGGAGGAGGTCGCAGAGACGGTTGCTGATGAAAGCGAAGCAGGGGCATTATACAGACATCTGCTTAACCTGTGGAAGCGAAAGAAGTGGAAGAGCAGCTTAGGGGCCGCACGTGGGACAGTGGGCTCCGAAAAATGATCCCCAACTCGGCAGAGTGATAGGGCGCCCATGAGTAACCTAGGAGAAATAAAGATATCAATGCATGGAGCCTTGAAGTGGTCAGAAAAGTGGAGGAGGTCACAGAGACGGTGGCTGATGAAACCGAAGCACGGGCACTACACAGACATCTGCTTAACATGTGAAAGCGAAAGAAGCAGTGGGAAGAGCATCTTGGGGGCCACACGTGGGAGAGTGGGCTCCGAAAAAGGATCTCCTACTCGGCAGAGAGATAGGGCGCACAGGAGTAACCTAGACGAAATGAAGGATATCAATGCCTAGAGCCGCGAAGTGGTCACAGAAATGGAGGACGTCACAGAGACGGTTGCTGATGAAAGCGAAGCAGGGGCACTGGACAGACATCTGCTTCACCTATGGAAGCGAAAGAAGTGGGAAGAGCACCTTGGGGGCTGCACGTGGGACAGTGAGCTCCGAAAAAGGATCCACAACTCGGCAGAGAGATAGCGCGACAGGAGTAACCTAGGCGAATTAAAGGATATCAATGCCTAGAGCCGCAAAGTGGTCACAGAAGTGGAGGAGGTCACAGACACGGTGGGTATGAAAGCGAAGCAGGGGCACTTAAGAGATATCTGCTTAACCTGTGCAAGCGATAGAAGCAGTGGGAAGAGCAGCTTAGGGGCCGCACGTCGAACAGTGGGCTCCGAAAAAGGATCCCTAACTCGGCAGACAGATATGGCGCACAGGAGTAACCTAGGAGAAATAAAGGATATCAATGCATGGAGCCGCGAAGTGGTCACAGAAGTGGAGGAGGTCACGGAGACAGTGGCTCATGAAAGTGAAGTAGGGGCACAAGACAGACGTCTGCTTAACCTGTGGAAGCGAAAGAAGCAGTGGGAAGAGCAGCTTAGGTGAAGCACGTGGGAAAGTGGGCTTCGAGAAAGGATCCCCAACTCGGAAGAGAGATAGGACGCACAGAAGTAACCTAGGAGAAATGAGGGATGTCAATGCATGGAGCCGTGAAGTGGTCAGAGAAGTTGAGGAGATCACAGAGACGGTGGCTGATGAAAGCGAAGCACGTGCACTAGACAGACGTCTGCTTAACCTGTCGAAGCTAACGAATCGGTGGGAAGAGCAGCTTAGGGGCCTCACGTATGACAGTGGGCTGGAAAAAGGTTCCCAACTCGGCAGAAAGATAGGGCGCACAGGAGTAACCTAGGAGAAATAAAGATATCAATGCATGAAGCCGTGAAGTGGTCAGAGAAGTGGAGGAGGTCACAGAGACGGGGGCTGATGAAAGCGAAGGAGGGGCACCAGACAGACGTCTGCTTAACCTGTGGAAGCGAAAGACGCAGTGGGAAGAGCAGCTTAGGGGCCGCACGTGGGACAGTTGGCTCCAAAAAAGGATCCCCAACTCGGCAGAGAGATAGGGCGCACAGGCGCAACCTTAGAGAAATAAAGATATCAATTCATAGAGCCGTGAAGTTGTCAGAGAAGTGGAGGAGGTCACAGAGACGGTGGCTGATGAAAGCTAAGATGGGCACAAGACAGACGCCTGCTTAAACTGTGAAGCGAAATAAAGTAGTAGGAAGAGCAGCTTAGGAGCGGCACGTGGGACAGTGGGCTCCGAAAAAGGATCCCCAGCTCGGCAGACAGATAGGGCGCACAGGAGTAACCTAGGAGTAATAAAGGATATCAATGCATGGAGCCGCGAAGGGGTCACAGACGTGGAAGAGGTCAGAGAGGCGGTGGCTGATGAAAGCGAAGCAGGGGCGCTACACAGACGTCTGCTTAACCTCTGGAAGCGAAAGACGCAGTGGGAAGAGCAGCTTAGGGGCCGCACGTGGGACAGTGGGCTCCGAAAAAGGATCCCCAACTCGGCAGAGAGATAGGGCGCACAAGAGTAACCTAGGAGAAATAAACATATCAATGCATGGAGCCTTGAAGTGGTCAGAGAAGTGGAGGAGGTCACAGAGACGGTGGCTGATGAAAGTGAAGCAGGGGCACAAGACAGACATCTGCTTAACCTGTGGAAGCGAAAGAAACAGTGGGAAGAGAAGCTTAGGGGCCGCACGTGGGACAGTGGGCTCCGAGAAAGGATCCCCAACTCGGCAGAGAGATAGGGCGCGCAGAAGTAACCTAGGAGAAATAAATGATATCAATGCATGGAGCCGCGAAGTGGTGAGAGAAGTGGAGATCACAAAGAGGTGGCTGATGAAAGCGAAGCAGGGGCACTAGATAGACTTCTGCTTAACCTGTGGAAGCGAAAGAAGCAGTGAAAAGAGCATCTTAGGGGCCGCACGTGGGACAGTGGGCTTCGAAAAAGGATCCCTAACTCGGCAGAGAGGTAGGGCGCTTAGGAGTAACCTAGGAGAAATTAAGAATATCAATGCATGGAGCCGCGAAGTGCTCACAGAAGTGGAGGAGGTCACAGAGACGGTGGGCATGAAAGCGAAGCAGGGCCAGTAGACAGATATCTGCTTAACCTGTGGAAGCGAAAGAAGCAGTGGCAAGAGCAGCTTAGGTGCTGCACGTGGGACAGTGAGCTTCGAGAAAGGATCCCCAACTCGGCAGAGAGATAGGGCGCACAGGAGTAACCTAGACGAAATAAAGGATATCAATGCATAGAGCCGCGAAGTGGTCACAGATGTGGAGGACGTCACAGAGACGGTTGCTGATGAAAGCGAAGCAGGGGCACTAGACAGATATCTGCTTAACGTGTGCAAGCGAAAGAAGCAGTGGGAAGAGCAGCTTAGGTGCCGCACGTGGGGCAGTAGGCTTCGAGACAGGATCCCCAACTCGGCAGAGAGATAGGGCGCACAGGAGTAACCTAGGAGAATTAAAGGATATCAATGCATGGAGCCGCAAAGTGGTCAGAGAAGTGGAGGAGGTCACAGAGACGGTGGCTGATGAAAGCGAAGCAGGGGCACTAGACAGTCGTCTGTTTAACCTCTGGAAGCGAAAGAAGCAGTGGAAGAACAGCTTAGGGGCCGCACGTGCGACAGTGGGCTGCGAAATGGATCCCCAACACGGCAGAGATATAGGGCGCACATGAGGAACCAAGGAGAAATAAAGGATATCAATGCATGGAGCCGCAAAGTGGTCAGAGAGGTGGAGGAGGTCACAGAGATGGTGGCTGATGAAAGCAAAGCAGGACACAAGACAGACGTCTGCTTAACCTGTGGAAGCGAAAGAAGCAGTGGGGCGAGCAGCTTAGGGGCCGCACGTGGGACAGTGGGCTCGAGAAAGGATCCCCAACTCGGCAGAGAGATAGGTGCACAGAAGTAACCTTAGAGAAATAAAGTATATCCATGCATGGAGCCGTGAAGTGGTCAGAGAACTGGAGGAGGTCACAGAGACGGTGGCTGATGAAAGCGAAGCAGGGGCACCAGACAGATGTCTGCTTAACCCGTGGAAGCGAAAGACGCAGAGGGAAGAGCAGCTTAGGTGCCGCACGTGGGACAGTGGGCTCCGAAAAAGGATCCCCAACTCGGCAGAGATATAGGGCGTACAGGAGTAAAATTGGAGAAATAAAGATATCAATCCATAGAGCCGTGAAGTTGTCAGAGAAGTGGAGGAGGTCACATAGACTGTGGCTGATGAAAGCGAAGCAGGGCACAAGACTGACGCCTGCTTAAACTGTGAAGCGAAATAAGTAGTGGGAAGAGCAGCTTAAGGGCGGCACGTGGGACAGTGGGCTCCGTAAAAGGATCCCCAACTCGACAGAGTGATATTGCACACATTAGTAACCTAGGAGAAATAAAGATATCAATGCATGGAGCCTTGAAGTGGTCAGAGAAGTGGAGGAGGTCACAGAGACGGTGGCTGATGAAAGTGAAGCAGGGGCACAAGACAGACGTCTGCTTAACCTGTGGAAGCGAAAGAAGCAGTGGGAAGAGCAGCTTAGGGGCCGCACGTGGGCTCCGAGAAAGGATCCCCAACTCGGCAGAGAGATAGGGCGCACAGGAGTAACCTAGGAGAAATAAAGGATATCAATGCATGGAGCCGCGAAGTGGTCACAGAAGTGGAGGAGGTCACAGAGACGGTGGGTATGAAAGCGAAGAGGGGCCACTTGACAGATATTTGCTTAACCTGTGGAGGCGAAAGAAGCAGTGAAAAGAGCATCTTAGGGGCCGCACGTGGACAGTGGGCTTCCAAAAAGGATCCCTAACTCGGCAAAGAGGTAGGGCGATGATGTATAACCTAGGAGAAGTAAAGGATATCAATGCATGGAGCCGTTAAGTGGTCACAGAAGTGGAGGAGTTCACGGAGACGGTGGCTCATGAAAGCGAAGCAGGGGCATTAGACAGAAGTCTGCTTAACCTGTGGAAGCGAAAGAAGCAGTGGGAAGAGCAGCTTGGGGGCCGCACGTGGGACAGCGAGCTCCGAAAAAGGATCCCAAACTCGGCAGACAGATAGGGCGCACAGGAGTAACCTAGGAGAAATAAAAGATATCAATGCATGGAGCCGCGAAGTGGTCACAGAAGTGGAGGAGGTCACAGAGACGGTGGCTCATGAAAGCGAAGCAGGGGCACTAGACAGACGTCTGCTTAACCTGTGGAAGCGAAAGAAGCAGTGGGAAGAGCAGCTTACGGGCCGCACGTCGGACAGTGGGCTTCGAAAAAGGATCCCTAACTCGGCAGACAGATAGGGCGCACAGGAGTAACCTAGGAGAAATAAAGGATATCAATGCATGAAGCCGCGAAGTGGTCACAGAAGTGGGGGAGGTCACATAGACGGTGGCTCATGAAAGCGAAGCAGGGCACTAGACAGACGTCCGCTTAACCTGTGGAGTAAAAAGAAGCAGTGAAAAGAGCATCTTAGGGGCCGCACGTGGGACAGTGGGCTTCGAAAAAGGATCCCTAACTCGTCAAAGAGGTAGGGCGCTCAGGAATGACCTAGGAGAAATAAAGGATATCAATGCATTGAGCCGCGAAGTGGTCACAGAAGTGGAGGAGGTCACGGAGACGGTGGCTCATGAAAGCGAAGCAGGGGCATTAGACAGACGTCTGCTTAACCTGTGGAAGCGAAAGAAGCAGTGAAAAGAGCATCTTAGGGGGCGCACGTGGGACAGTGGGCTTCGAAAAAGGATCCCCAACTCGGCAAAGAGATAGGGCGCACAGGAGTAACCTAGGAGAAATAAAGGATATCAATGCATGGAGCCGCGAAGTGGTCACAGAAGTGGAGGAGGTCACAGAGACGGTGGGTATGAAAGCGAAGAGGGGCCACTTGACAGATATTTGCTTAACCTGTGGAGGCGAAAGAAGCAGTGAAAAGAGCATCTTAGGGGCCGCACGTGGGACAGTGGGCTTCCAAAAAGGATCCCTTACTCGGCAAAGAGGTAGGGCGATGATGTATAGCCTAGGAGAAGTAAAGGATATCAATGCATGGAGCCGCGAAGTGGTCACAGAGGTGGAGGAGGTCACGGAGACGGTGGCTCATGAAAGCGAAGCAGGGGCACTAGACAGACGTCTGCTTAACCTGTGGAAGCGAAAGAAGCAGTGGGAAGAGCAGCTTAGGGCTGCACATCGGACAGTGGGCTCCAAAAAAGGATCTCTAACTCGGCAGACAAATAGGGCGCCCAGGAGTAACCTAGGGGAATAAAGGATATCAATGCATGGAGCTGCGAAGTGGTCAGAGAAGTGGAGGAGGTCACAGAGACGATTGCTGATGAAAGCGAAGCAGGGGCACTAGACACACATTTGCTTAACCTGTGGAAGCGAAAGAAGTGGGAAGAGCAGCTTACGGGCCGCACGTCGGACAGTGGGCTTCGAAAAAGGATCCCTAACTCGGCAGACAGATAGGGCGCACATCAGTAACCTAGAAGAAATAAAGGATATCAATGCATGAAGCCGCGAATTGGTCACAGAAGTGGAGGAAGTCTCAGAGACGGTTGCTGATGAAAGCGAAGCAGGGGCACTAGATAGACATCTGCTTAACCTGTGCAAGCGATAGAAGCAGTGGGAAGAGCAGCTTAGGGGCCGCACGTCGGACAGTGAGCTCCGAAAAAGGATCCCTAACTCGGCAGACAGATAGGGCGCACAGGAGTAACCTAGGAGAAATAAAGGATATCAATGCATGAAGCCGTCAAGTGGTCGCAGAACTGAGGAGGTCACAGAGACGGTGGCTCATGAAAGCGAAGCAGGGACACTAGACAGACGTCTGCATAACCTGTGGAAGCGGAAGAAGCAGTGGGGAGAGCAGCTTGGGGCCGCACGTGGGACAGTGGACAAAGAAAAAGGATCCCCAACTCGGCAGAGAGATAGGGCGCGAAGGAGTAACCTAGGAGAAAAAGGATATCAATGCATGGAGCCGCGAAGCGGTCGTAGCAGTGGAGGAGGTCACTGAGATGGTGGCTCATGAAAGCGAAGCAAGGGCACTAGACAGATATCTGCTTAACCTGTGGAAGCGAAAGAAGCAGTGGGAAGAGCAGCTTGGGGGCCGCACGTGGGACAGTGAGCTCCGAAAAAGGATCCCAAACTCGGCAGACAGATAGGGCGCACAGGAGTAACCAAGGAGAAATAAAAGATATCAATGCATGGAGCCGCGAAGTGGTCACAGAAGTGGGGAGGTCACTGAGACGGTGGCTCATGAAAGCGAAGCAGGGCACTAGACAGACGTCTGATTAACCTGTGGAGTAAAAAGAAGCAGTGAAAAGAGCATCTTAGGGGCCGCACGTGGGACAGTGGGCTTCGAAAAAGGATCCCTAACTCGTCAAAGACTTAGGGCGCTCAGGTATAACCTAGGAGAAATAAAGGATATCAATGCATGGAGCCGCGAAGTGGTCACAGAAGTGGAGGAGGTCACGGAGACGGTGGCTCATGAAAGCGAAGCAGGGGCACTAGACAGACGTCTGCTTAACCTGTGGAGGCGAAAGAAGCAGTAGGAAGAGCAGTTTGGGGGCCGCACGTGGGCAGTGCACAAAGAAAAGGATCCCCAACTCGGCAAAGAGATAGGGCGCACAGGAGTAATCTAGGACAAATAAAGGATATCAATGCATGGATTCGCGAAGTGCTCACAGAAGTGGAGGAGGTCACAGAGACGGTGGCTCATGAAAACGAAGCAGGGGCACTAGACAGACGTCTGCTTAACCTGTGGAGGCGAAAGAAGCAGTGAAAAGAGCATCTTAGGGGCCGCACGTGGGACAGTGGGCTTCCAAAAAGGATCCCTAACTCGGCAAAGAGGTAGGGCGTTGAGGTATAACCTAGGAGAAATAAAGGATATCAATGCATGGAGCCGCGAAGTGGTCACAGAAGTGGAGGAGTTCACGGAGACGGTGGCTCGAGAAAGCGAAGCAGGGGCATTAGACAGAAGTCTGCTTAACCTCTGGAAGCGAAAGAAGCAGTGGGAAGAGCAGCTTACGGGCCGCACGTCGGACAGTGGGCTTCGAAAAGGATCCCTAACTCGGCAGACAGATAGGGCGCACAGGAGTAACCTAGGAGAAATAAAGGATATCAATGCATAGAGCCGCGAAGCGGTCACAGAAGTGGAGGAGGTCACTGAGATGGTGGCTCATGAAAGCGAAGCAGGGGCACTAGACAGATATCTGCTTAACCTGTGGAAGCGAAAGAAGCAGTGGGAAGAGCAGCTTGGTGACCGCACGTGGAACAGTGAGCTCCGAAAAAGGATCCCAAACGCGGCAGACAGATAGGGCGCACAGGAGTAACCTAGGAGAAATAAAAGATATCAATGCATGGAGCCGCGAAGTGGTCACAGAAATGGAGGAGGTCACAGAGACGGTGGCTCATGAAAGCGAAGCAGGGGCACTAGACAGACGTCTGCTTAACCTGTGGAAGCGAAAGAAGCAGTGCGAAGAGCAGCTTACGGGCCGCACGTCGGACAGTAGGCTTCGAAAAAGGATCCCCAACTCGGCAGAGAGACAGGGCTCACAGGAGTAACCTAGGCGAAATAAAGGATATCAATGCATGGAGCCGCGAAGTGGTCACAGAAGTGGAGGAGGTCACCGAGACGGTGGCTCATGAAAGCGAAGCAGGGGCATTAGACAGACGTCTGCTTAACCTGTGGAAGCGAAAGAAGCAGTGAAAAGAGCATCTTAGGGGGGTGCACGTGGGACAGTGAGCTCCGAAAAAGGATCCCAAACTCGGCAGACAGATAGGGCGCACAGGAGTAACCTAGGAGAAATAAAGGATATCAATGCATGGAGCCGCGAAGTAGTCACAGAAGTGGAGGAGGTCACAGAGACGGTGGCTCATGAAAGCGAAGCAGGGGCACTAGACAGACGTCTGCTTAACCTGTGGAAGCGAAAGAAGCAGTGGGAAGAGCAGCTTACGGGCCGCACGTCGGACAGTGGGATTCGAAAAAGGATCCCTAACTCGTCAAAGAGGTAGGGCGCTCAGGTATAACCTAGGAGAAATAAAGGATATCAATGCATGGAGCCGCGAAGTGGTCACAGAGGTGGAGGAGGGCACGGAGACGGTGGCTCATGAAAGCGAAGCAGGGGCACTAGACAGATATCTGCTTAACCTGTGGAAGCGAAAGAAGCAGTGGGAAGAGCAGCTTGGTGACCGCACGTGGAACAGTGAGCTCCGAAAAAGGATCCCAAACGCGGCAGACAGATAGGGCGCACAGGAGTAACCTAGGAGAAATAAAAGATATCAATGCATGGAGCCGCGAAGTGGTCACAGAAGTGGAGGAGGTCACCGAGACGGTGGCTCATGAAAGCGAAGCAGGGGCATTAGACAGACGTCTGCTTAACCTGTGGAAGCGAAAGAAGCAGTGAAAAGAGCATCTTAGGGGGGTGCACGTGGGACAGTGAGCTCCGAAAAAGGATCCCAAACTCGGCAGACAGATAGGGCGCACAGGAGTAACCTAGGAGAAATAAAGGATATCAATGCATGGAGCCGCGAAGTAGTCACAGAAGTGGAGGAGGTCACAGAGACGGTGGCTCATGAAAGCGAAGCAGGGGCACTAGACAGACGTCTGCTTAACCTGTGGAAGCGAAAGAAGCAGTGCGAAGAGCAGCTTACGGGCCGCACGTCGGACAGTAGGCTTCGAAAAAGGATCCCCAACTCGGCAGAGAGATAGGGCTCACAGGAGTAACCTAGGAGAAATAAAGGATATCAATGCATGGAGCCGCGAAGTGGTCACAGAAGTGGAGGAGGTCACCGAGACGGTGGCTCATGAAAGCGAAGCAGGGGCATTAGACAGACGTCTGCTTAACCTGTGGAAGCGAAAGAAGCAGTGAAAAGAGCATCTTAGGGGGGCGCACGTGGGACAGTGGGCTTCGAAAAAGGATCCCCAACTCGGCAGAAAAATAGGGCGCTCATGGGTAACCTAGGAGAAATAAAGGTTATCAATGCATGGAGCCGCGAAGTGGTCACAGAAGTGGAGGAGGTCGCGGAGACGGTGGCTCATGAAAGCGAAGCAGGGGCACTAGACAGACGCCTGCTTAACCTGTCGAAGCGAAAGAAGCAGTAGGAAGAGCAGTTTGGGGGCCGCACGTGGGGCAGTGGACAAAGAAAAAGAATCCCCAACTCGGCAAAGAGATAGGGCGCACAGGAGTAACATAGGAGAAATAAAGGATATCAATGCATGGAGCCGCGAAGTGGTCACAGAAGTGGAGGAGGTCACAGAGACGGTGGGTATGAAAGCGAAGAGGGGCCACTTGACAGATATTTGCTTAACCTGTGGAAGTGAAAGAAGCAGTGGCAAGAGCAGCTTAGGGGCCGCACGTCGGACAGTGGGCTCCGAAAAAGGATCCCTAACTCGGCAGACAGATAGGGCGCACAGGAGTAACCTACGAGAAATAAAGGATATCAATGCATGGAGCCGCGAAGTGGTCACAGAAGTGGAGGAGGTCACCGAGACGGTGGCTGATGAAAGCGAAACAGGGGCACTAGACAGACGTCTGCTTAACCTGTGGAAGCAAAAGCAGTGGGAAAAGCAGCTTAGGGGCCGCACGTGGGACTGTGGACAAAAAAAGGATCACTAACTCGGCAGAGAGATAGGGCGCACAGGAGTAACCTAGGAGAAATAAAGGAAATCAATGCATGAAGCCGTCAAGTGGTCACAGAAGTGGGGGAGGTCACACAGACGGTGGCGCATGAAAGCGAACTAGGGCACTAGACAGACGTCTGCTTAACCTGTGGAGTAAAAAGAAGCAGTGAAAAGAGCATCTTAGGGGCCGCACGTGGGACAGTGGGCTTCGAAAAAGGATCCCTAACTCGTCAAAGAGGTAGGGCGCTCAGGTATAACCTAGGAGAAATAAAGGATATCAATGCATGGAGCCGCGAAGTGGTCACAGAAGTGGAGGAGGTCACGGAGACGGTGGCTCATGAAAGCGAAGCAGGGGCATTAGACAGACGTCTGCTTAACCTGTGGAAGCGAAAGAAGCAGTGAAAAGAGCATCTTAGGGGGCGCACGTGGGACAGTGGGCTTCAAAAAAGGATCCCTAACTCGGCAGAAAATTAGGGCGCTCATGGGTAACCTAGGAGAAATAAAGAATATCAATGCATGGAGCCGCGAAGTGGTCACAGAAGTGGAGGAGGTCACGGAGACGGTGGCTCATGAAAGCGAAGCAGGGGCACTAGCCAGGCGTCTGCTTAACCTGTGGAAGCGAAAGAAGCTGTAGGAAGAGCAGTTTGGGGGCCGCACTTGGGACAGTGGACAAAGAAAAAGGATCCCCAACTCGGCAAAGAGATAGGGCGCACAGGAGTAACCTAGGAGAAATGAAGGATATCAATGCATGGATTCGCGAAGTGGTCACAGAAGTGGAGGAGGTCACAGAGACGGTGGCTCATGAAAGCGAAGCAGGGGCACTAGACAGACGTCTGCTTAACCTGTGGAGGCGAAGGAAGCAGTGAAAAGAGCACCTTAGGGGCCGCACGTGGGACAGTGGGCTTCCAAAAAGGATCCCTAACTCGGCAAAGAGGTAGGGCGATGATGTATAACCTAGGAGAAGTAAAGGATATCAATGCATGGAGCCGCGAAGTGGTCACAGAAGTGGAGGAGTTCACGGAGACGGTGGCTCATGAAAGCGAAGCAGGGGCATTAGACAGAAGTCTGCTTAACCTCTGGAAGCGAAAGAAGCAGTGGGAAGAGCAGCTTGGGGGCCGCATGTGGGACAGTGGGCTCCGAAAAAGGATCCCGAACTCGGCAGAGAGATAGGGCGCACAGGAGTAACCTAGGCGAAATAAAGCATATCAATGCATAGAGCCGCGAAGTGGTCACAGAATTGGAGCAGGTCACAGAGACGGTGAGTATGAAAGCGAAGAGGGGCCACTTGACAGATATTTGCTTAACCTGTGGAAGTGAAAGAAGCAGTGGCAAGAGCAGCTTAGGGGCCGCACGTCCGACAGTGGGCTTCGAAAAAGGATCCCTAACTCGTCAAAGAGGTAGGGCGCTCAGGTATAACCTAGGAAAAATAAAGGATATCAATGCATAGAGCCGTGTAGTGGTCAAAGAAGTGGAGGAGGTCACGGAGACGGTGGCTCATGAAAGCGAAGCAGGGGCATTAGACAGACGTCTGCTTAACCTGTGGAAGCGAAAGAAGCAGTGGGAAGAGCAGCTTGGGGGCCGCACGTGGGACAGTGGACAAAGAAAAAGAATCCCCAACTCGGCAAAGAGATAGGGCGCACAGGAGTAACCTAGGAGAAATAAAGGATATCAATGCATGGAGCCGCGAAGTGGTCACAGAAGTGGAGGAGGTCACAGAGACGGTGGGTATGAAAGCGAAGAGGGGCCACTTGACAGATATTTGCTTAACCTGTGGAAGTGAAAGAAGCAGTGGCAAGAGCAGCTTAGGGGCCGGACGTCGGAGAGTGGGCTCCGAAAAAGGATCCCAAACTCGGCAGACAGATAGGGCGCACAGGAGTAACCAAGGAGAAATAAAAGATATCAATGCATGGAGCCGCGAAGTGGTCACAGAAGTGGAGGAGGTCACAGAGACGGTGGCTCATGAAAGCGAAGCAGGGGCACTAGACAGACGTCTGCTTAACCTGTGGAAGCGAAAGAAGCAGTGGGAAGAGCAGCTTACGGGCCGCACGTCGGACAGTGGGCTTCGAAAAAGGATCCCTAACTCGGCAGACAGATAGGGCGCACAGGAGTAACCTAGGAGAAATAAAGGATATCAATGCATGAAGCCGCGAAGTGGTCACAGAAGTGGGGGGGGTCACTGAGACGGTGGCTTATGAAAGCGAAGCAGGGCACTAGACAGACGTCTGATTAACCTGTGGAGTAAAAAGAAGCAGTGAAAAGAGCATCTTAGGGGCCGCACGTGGGACAGTGGGCTTCCAAAAAGGATCCCTAACTCGGCAAAGAGGTAGGGCGATGATGTAAAACCTAGGAGAAGTAAAGGATATCAATGCATGGAGCCGTGAAGTGGTCACAGAAGTGGAGGAGTTCACGGAGACGGTGGCTCATGAAAGCGAAGCAGGGGCATTAGACAGAAGTCTGCTTAACCTGTGGAAGCGAAAGAAGCAGTGGGAAGAGCAGCTTGGGGGCCGCACGTGGGACAGCGAGCTCCGAAAAAGGATCCCAAACTCGGCAGACAGATAGGGCGCACAGGAGTAACCTAGGAGAAATAAAAGATATCAATGCATGGAGCCGCGAAGTGGTCACAGAAGTGGAGGAGGTCACAGAGACGGTGGCTCATGAAAGCGAAGCAGGGGCACTAGACAGACGTCTGCTTAACCTGTGGAAGCGAAAGAAGCAGTGGGAAGAGCAGCTTACGGGCCGCACGTCGGACAGTGGGCTTCGAAAAAGGATCCCTAACTCGGCAGACACATAGGGCGCACAGGAGTAACCTAGGAGAAATAAAGAATATCAGTGCATGAAGCCGCGAAGTGGTCACATAAGTGGGGGAGGTCACATAGACGGTGGCTCATGAAAGCGAAGCAGGGCACTAGACAGACGTCCGCTTAACCTGTGGAGTAAAAAGAAGCAGTGAAAATAGCATCTTAGGGGCCGCACGTGGGACAGTGGGCTTCGAAAAAGGATCCCCAACTCGGCAGAAAAATAGGGCGCTCATGGGTAACCTAGGAGAAATAAAGGTTATCAATGCATGGAGCCGCGAAGTGGTCACAGAAGTGGAGGAGGTCGCGGAGACTGTGGCTCATGAAAGCGAAGCAGGGGCACTATACAGACGCCTGCTTAACCTGTCGAAGCGAAAGAAGCAGTAGGAAGAGCAGTTTGGGGGCCGCACGTGGGGCAGTGGACAAAGAAAAAGAATCCCCAACTCGGCAAAGAGATAGGGCGCACAGGAGTAACATAGGAGAAATAAAGGATATCAATGCATGGAGCCGCGAAGTGGTCACAGAAGTGGAGGAGGTCACAGAGACGGTGGGTATGAAAGCGAAGAGGGGCCACTTGACAGATATTTGCTTAACCTGTGGAAGTGAAAGAAGCAGTGGCAAGAGCAGCTTAGGGGCCGCACGTCGGACAGTGGGCTCCGAAAAAGGATCCCTAACTCGGCAGACAGATAGGGCGCACAGAAGTAACCTACGAGAAATAAAGGATATCAATGCATGGAGCCGCGAAGTGGTCACAGAAGTGGAGGAGGTCACCGAGACGGTGGCTGATGAAAGCGAAGCAGGGGCACTAGACAGACGTCTGCTTAACCTGTGGAAGCAAAAGAAGCAGTGGGAAAAGCAGCTTAGGGGCCGCACGTGGGACTGTGGACAAAAAAAGGATCACTAACTCGGCAGAGAGATAGGGCGCACAGGAGTAACCTAGGAGAAATAAAGGAAATCAATGCATGAAGCCGTCAAGTGGTCACAGAAGTGAGGAGGTCACAGAGACGATGGCTCATGAAAACGAAGCAGGGGCACTAGACAGACGTCTGCTTAACCTGTGGAAGCGAAAGAAGCAGTGGGGAGAGCAGCATTGGGGCCGCACGTGGGACAGTGGACAAAGAAAAAGGATCCCCAACTCGGCAGACAGATAGGGCGCACAGGAGTAACCTAGGAGAAATAAAGGATATCAATGCATGGAGCCGCGTAGTGGTCACAGAAGTGGGGGAGGTCACACAGACGGTGGCTCATGAAAGCGAACAAGGGCACTAGACAGACGTCTGCTTAACCTGTGGAGTAAAAAGAAGCAGTGAAAAGAGCATCTTAGGGGCCGCACGTGGGACAGTGGGCTTCGAAAAAGGATCCCTAACTCGTCAAAGAGGTAGGGCGCTCAGGTATAACCTAGGAGAAATAAAGGATATCAATGCATGGAGCCGCGAAGTGGTCACAGAAGTGGAGGAGGTCACGGAGACGGTGGCTCATGAAAGCGAAGCAGGGGCATTAGACAGACGTCTGCTTAACCTGTGGAAGCGAAAGAAGCAGTGAAAAGAGCATCTTAGGGGGCGCACGTGGGACAGTGGGCTTCAAAAAAGGATCCCCAACTCGGCAAAGAGATAGGGCGCACAGGAGTAACCTAGGAGAAATGAAGGATATCAATGCATGAATTCGCGAAGTGGTCACAGAAGTGGAGGAGGTCACAGAGACGGTGGCTCATGAAAGCGAAGCAGGGGCACTAGACAGACGTCTGCTTAACCTGTGGAGGCGAAAGAAGCAGTGAAAAGAGCACCTTAGGGGCCGCACGTGGGACAGTGGGCTTCCAAAAAGGATCCCTAACTCGGCAAAGAGGTAGGGCGATGATGTATAACCTAGGAGAAGTAAAGGATATCAATGCATGGAGCCGCGAAGTGGTCACAGAAGTGGAGGAGTTCACGGAGACGGTGGCTCATGAAAGCGAAGCAGGGGCATTAGACAGAAGTCTGCTTAACCTCTGGAAGCGAAAGAAGCAGTGGGAAGAGCAGCTTGGGGGCCGCATGTGGGACAGTGGGCTCCGAAAAAGGATCCCGAACTCGGCAGAGAGATAGGGCGCACAGGAGTAACCTAGGCGAAATAAAGCATATCAATGCATAGAGCCGCGAAGTGGTCACAGAATTGGAGCCGGTCACAGAGACGGTGAGTATGAAAGCGAAGAGGGGCCACTTGACAGATATTTGCTTAACCTGTGGAAGTGAAAGAAGCAGTGGCAAGAGCAGCTTAGGGGCCGCACGTCCGACAGTGGGCTTCGAAAAAGGATCCCTAACTCGTCAAAGAGGTAGGGCGCTCAGGTATAACGTAGGAGAAATAAAGGATATCAATGCATAGAGCCGTGTAGTGGTCACAGAAGTTGAGGAGGTCACGGAGACGGTGGCTCATGAAAGCGAAGCAGGGGCATTAGACAGACGTCTGCTTAACCTGTGGAAGCGAAAGAAGCAGTGGGAAGAGCAGCTTGGGGGCCGCACGTGGGACAGTGGACAAAGAAAAAGAATCCCCAACTCGGCAAAGAGATAGGGCGCACAGGAGTAACCTAGGAGAAATAAAGGATATCAATGCATGGAGCCGCGAAGTGGTCACAGAAGTGGAGGAGGTCACAGAGACGGTGGCTCATGAAAGCGAAGCAGGGGCACTAGACAGACGTCTGCTTAACCTGTGGAAGCGAAAGAAGCAGTGGGAAGAGCAGCTTACGGGCCGCACGTCGGACAGTGGGCTTCGAAAAAGGATCCCTAACTCGGCAGACAGATAGGGCGCACAGGAGTAACCTAGGAGAAATAAAGGATATCAATGCATGAAGCCGCGAAGTGGTCACAGAAGTGGGGGGGGGGGGGCACTGAGACGGTGGCTCATGAAAGCGAAGCAGGGCACTAGACAGACGTCTGATTAACCTGTGGAGTAAAAAGAAGCAGTGAAAAGAGCATCTTAGGGGCCGCACGTGGGACAGTGGGCTTCCAAAAAGGATCCCTAACTCGGCAAAGAGGTAGGGCGATGATGTAAAACCTAGGAGAAGTAAAGGATATCAATGCATGGAGCCGTGAAGTGGTCACAGAAGTGGAGGAGGTCGCGGAGACGGTGGCTCATGAAAGCGAAGCAGGGGCACTAGACAGGCGCCTGCTTAACCTGTCGAAGCGAAAGAAGCAGTAGGAAGAGCAGTTTGGGGGCCGCACGTGGGGCAGTGGACAAAGAAAAAGAATCCCCAACTCGGCAAAGAGATAGGGCGCACAGGAGTAACATAGGAGAAATAAAGGATATCAATGCATGGAGCCGCGAAGTGGTCACAGAAGTGGAGGAGGTCACAGAGACGGTGGGTATGAAAGCGAAGAGGGGCCACTTGACAGATATTTGCTTAACCTGTGGAAGTGAAAGAAGCAGTGGCAAGAGCAGCTTAGGGGCCGCACGTCGGACAGTGGGCTCCGAAAAAGGATCCCTAACTCGGCAGACAGATAGGGCGCACAGAAGTAACCTACGAGAAATAAAGGATATCAATGCATGGAGCCGCGAAGTGGTCACAGAAGTGGAGGAGGTCACCGAGACGGTGGCTGATGAAAGCGAAGCAGGGGCACTAGACAGACGTCTGCTTAACCTGTGGAAGCAAAAGAAGCAGTGGGAAAAGCAGCTTAGGGGCCGCACGTGGGACTGTGGACAAAAAAAGGATCACTAACTCGGCAGAGAGATAGGGCGCACAGGAGTAACCTAGGAGAAATAAAGGAAATCAATGCATGAAGCCGTCAAGTGGTCACAGAAGTGAGGAGGTCACAGAGACGATGGCTCATGAAAACGAAGCAGGGGCACTAGACAGACGTCTGCTTAACCTGTGGAAGCGAAAGAAGCAGTGGGGAGAGCAGCGTTGGGGCCGCACGTGGGACAGTGGACAAAGAAAAAGGATCCCCAACTCGGCAGACAGATAGGGCGCACAGGAGTAACCTAGGAGAAATAAAGGATATCAATGCATGGAGCCGCGTAGTGGTCACAGAAGTGGGTTAGGTCACACAGACGGTGGCTCATGAAAGCGAACAAGGGCACTAGACAGACGTCTGCTTAACCTGTGGAGTAAAAAGAAGCAGTGAAAAGAGCATCTTAGGGGCCGCACGTGGGACAGTGGGCTTGGAAAAAGGATCCCTAACTCGTCAAAGAGGTAGGGCGCTCAGGTATAACCTAGGAGAAATAAAGGATATCAATGCATGGAGCCGCGAAGTGGTCACAGAAGTGGAGGAGGTCACGGAGACGGTGGCTCATGAAAGCGAAGCAGGGGCATTAGACAGACGTCTGCTTAACCTGTGGAGGCGAAAGAAGCAGTGAAAAGAGCATCTTAGGGGGCGCACGTGGGACAGTGGGCTTCAAAAAAGGATCCCCAACTCGGCAAAGAGATAGGGCGCACAGGAGTAACCTAGGAGAAATGAAGGATATCAATGCATGGATTCGCGAAGTGGTCACAGAAGTGGAGGAGGTCACAGAGACGGTGGCTCATGAAAGCGAAGCAGGGGCACTAGACAGACGTCTGCTTAACCTGTGGAGGCGAAAGAAGCAGTGAAAAGAGCACCTTAGGGGCCGCACGTGGGACAGTGGGCTTCCAAAAAGGATCCCTAACTCGGCAAAGAGGTAGGGCGATGATGTATAACCTAGGAGAAGTAAAGGATATCAATGCATGGAGCCGCGAAGTGGTCACAGAAGTGGAGGAGTTCACGGAGACGGTGGCTCATGAAAGCGAAGCAGGGGCATTAGACAGAAGTCTGCTTAACCTCTGGAAGCGAAAGAAGCAGTGGGAAGAGCAGCTTGGGGGCCGCATGTGGGACAGTGGGCTCCGAAAAAGGATCCCGAACTCGGCAGAGAGATAGGGCGCACAGGAGTAACCTAGGCGAAATAAAGCATATCAATGCATAGAGCCGCGAAGTGGTCACAGAATTGGAGCAGGTCACAGAGACGGTGAGTATGAAAGCGAAGAGGGGCCGCTTGACAGATATTTGCTTAACCTGTGGAAGTGAAAGAAGCAGTGGCAAGAGCAGCTTAGGGGCCGCACGTCCGACAGTGGGCTTCGAAAAAGGATCCCTAACTCGTCAAAGAGGTAGGGCGCTCAGGTATAACCTAGGAGAAATAAAGGATATCAATGCATAGAGCCGTGTAGTGGTCACAGAAGTGGAGGAGGTCACGGAGACGGTGGCTCATGAAAGCGAAGCAGGGGCATTAGACAGACGTCTGCTTAACCTGTGGAAGCGAAAGAAGCAGTGGGAAGAGCAGCTTGGGGGCCGCACGTGGGACAGTGGACAAAGAAAAAGAATCCCCAACTCGGCAAAGAGATAGGGCGCACAGGAGTAACCTAGGAGAAATAAAGGATATCAATGCATGGAGCCGCGAAGTGGTCACAGAAGTGGAGGAGGTCACAGAGACGGTGGGTATGAAAGCGAAGAGGGGCCACTTGACAGATATTTGCTTAACCTGTGGAAGTGAAAGAAACAGTGGCAAGAGCAGCTTAGGGGCCGGACGTCGGACAGTGGGCTCCGAAAAAGGATCCCAAACTCGGCAGACAGATAGGGCGCACAGGAGTAACCAAGGGGAAATAAAAGATATCAATGCATGGAGCCGCGAAGTGGTCACAGAAGTGGAGGAGGTCACAGAGACGGTGGCTCATGAAAGCGAAGCAGGGGCACTAGACAGACGTCTGCTTAACCTGTGGAAGCGAAAGAAGCAGTGGGAAGAGCAGCTTACGGGCCGCACGTCGGACAGTGGGCTTCGAAAAAGGATCCCTAACTCGGCAGACAGATAGGGCGCACAGGAGTAACCTAGGAGAAATAAAGGATATCAATGCATGAAGCCGCGAAGTGGTCACAGAAGTGGGGGGGGGGTCACTGAGACGGTGGCTCATGAAAGCGAAGCAGGGCACTAGACAGACGTCTGATTAACCTGTGGAGTAAAAAGAAGCAGTGAAAAGAGCATCTTAGGGGCCGCACGTGGGACAGTGGGCTTCCAAAAAGGATCCCTAACTCGGCAAAGAGGTAGGGCGATGATGTAAAACCTAGGAGAAGTAAAGGATATCAATGCATGTAGCCGTGAAGTGGTCACAGAAGTGCAGGAGGTCGCAGAGACGGTGGCTCATGAAAGCGAAGCAGGGGCACTAGACAGACGCCTGCTTAACCTGTCGAAGCGAAAGAAGCAGTAGGAAGAGCAGTTTGGGGGCCGCACGTGGGGCAGTGGACAAAGAAAAAGAATCCCCAACTCGGCAAAGAGATAGGGCGCACAGGAGTAACATAGGAGAAATAAAGGATATCAATGCATGGAGCCGCGAAGTGGTCACAGAAGTGGAGGAGGTCACAGAGACGGTGGGTATGAAAGCGAAGAGGGGCCACTTGACAGATATTTGCTTAACCTGTGGAAGTGAAAGAAGCAGTGGCAAGAGCAGCTTAGGGGCCGCACGTCGGACAGTGGGCTCCGAAAAAGGATCCCTAACTCGGCAGACAGATAGGGCGCACAGGAGTAACCTACGAGAAATAAAGGATATCAATGCATGGAGCCGCGAAGTGGTCACAGAAGTGGAGGAGGTCACCGAGACGGTGGCTGATGAAAGCGAAGCAGGGGCACTAGACAGACGTCTGCTTAACCTGTGGAAGCAAAAGAAGCAGTGGGAAAAGCAGCTTAGGGGCCGCACGTGGGACTGTGGACAAAAAAAGGATCACTAACTCGGCAGAGAGATAGGGCGCACAGGAGTAACCTAGGAGAAATAAAGGAAATCAATGCATGAAGCCGTCAAGTGGTCACAGAAGTGAGGAGGTCACAGAGACGATGGCTCATGAAAACGAAGCAGGGGCACTAGACAGACGTCTGCTTAACCTGTGGAAGCGAAAGAAGCAGTGGGGAGAGCAGCGTTGGGGCCGCACGTGGGACAGTGGACAAAGAAAAAGGATCCCCAACTCGGCAGACAGATAGGGCGCACAGGAGTAACCTAGGAGAAATAAAGGATATCAATGCATGGAGCCGCGAAGTGGTCACAGAAGTGGGGGAGGTCACACAGACGGTGGCTCATGAAAGCGAACTAGGGCACTAGACAGACGTCTGCTTCACCTGTGGAGTAAAAAGAAGCAGTGAAAAGAGCATCTTAGGGGCCGCACGTGGGACAGTGGGCTTCGAAAAAGGATCCCTAACTCGTCAAAGAGGTAGGGCGCTCAGGTATAACCTAGGAGAAATAAAGGATATCAATGCATGGAGCCGCGAAGTGGTCACAGAAGTGGAGGAGGTCACGGAGACGGTGGCTCATGAAAGCGAAGCAGGGGCATTAGACAGACGTCTGCTTAACCTGTGGAAGCGAAAGAAGCAGTGAAAAGAGCATCTTAGGGGGCGCACGTGGGACAGTGGGCTTCAAAAAAGGATCGCTAACTCGGCAGAAAATTAGGGCGCTCATGGGTAACCTAGGAGAAATAAAGAATATCAATGCATGGAGCCGCGAAGTGGTCACAGAAGTGGAGGAGGTCACGGAGACGGTGGCTCATGAAAGCGAAGCAGGGGCACTAGCCAGACGTCTGCTTAACCTGTGGAAGCGAAAGAAGCTGTAGGAAGAGCAGTTTGGGGGCCGCACGTGGGACAGTGGACAAAGAAAAAGGATCCCCAACTCGGCAAAGAGATAGGGCGCACAGGAGTAACCTAGGAGAAATGAAGGATATCAATGCATGGATTCGCGAAGTGGTCACAGAAGTGGAGGAGGTCACAGAGACGGTGGCTCATGAAAGCGAAGCAGGGGCACTAGACAGACGTCTGCTTAACCTGTGGAGGCGAAAGAAGCAGTGAAAAGAGCACCTTAGGGGCCGCACGTGGGACAGTGGGCTTCCAAAAAGGATCCCTAACTCGGCAAAGAGGTAGGGCGATGATGTATAACCTAGGAGAAGTAAAGGATATCAATGCATGGAGCCGCGAAGTGGTCACAGAAGTGGAGGAGTTCACGGAGACGGTGGCTCATGAAAGCGAAGCAGGGGCATTAGACAGAAGTCTGCTTAACCTCTGGAAGCGAAAGAAGCAGTGGGAAGAGCAGCTTGGGGGCCGCATGTGGGACAGTGGGCTCCGAAAAAGGATCCCGAACTCGGCAGAGAGATAGGGCGCAAAGGAGTAACCTAGGCGAAATAAAGCATATCAATGCATAGAGCCGCGAAGTGGTCACAGAATTGGAGCAGGTCACAGAGACGGTGAGTATGAAAGCCAAGAGGGGCCACTTGACAGATATTTGCTTAACCTGTGGAAGTGAAAGAAGCAGTGGCAAGAGCAGCTTAGGGGCCGCACGTCCGACAGTGGGCTTCGAAAAAGGATCCCTAACTTGTCAAAGAGGTAGGGCGCTCAGGTATAACCTAGGAAAAATAAAGGATATCAATGCATAGAGCCGTGTAGTGGTCAAAGAAGTGGAGGAGGTCACGGAGACGGTGGCTCATGAAAGCGAAGCAGGGGCATTAGACAGACGTCTGCTTAACCTGTGGAAGCGAAAGAAGCAGTGGGAAGAGCAGCTTGGGGGCCGCACGTGGGACAGTGGACAAAGAAAAAGAATCCCCAACTCGGCAAAGAGATAGGGCGCACAGGAGTAACCTAGGAGAAATAAAGGATATCAATGCATGGAGCCGCGAAGTGGTCACAGAAGTGGAGGAGGTCACAGAGACGGTGGGTATGAAAGCGAAGAGGGGCCACTTGACAGATATTTGCTTAACCTGTGGAAGTGAAAGAAGCAGTGGCAAGAGCAGCTTAGGGGCCGGACGTCGGACAGTGGGCTCCGAAAAAGGATCCCAAACTCGGCAGACAGATAGGGTGCACAGGAGTAACCAAGGAGAAATAAAAGATATCAATGCATGGAGCCGCGAAGTGGTCACAGAAGTGGAGGAGGTCACAGAGACGGTGGCTCATGAAAGCGAAGCAGGGGCACTAGACAGACGTCTGCTTAACCTGTGGAAGCGAAAGAAGCAGTGGGAAGAGCAGCTTACGGGCCGCACGTCGGACAGTGGGCTTCGAAAAAGGATCCCTAACTCGGCAGACAGATAGGGCGCACAGGAGTAACCTAGGAGAAATAAAGGATATCAATGCATGAAGCCGCGAAGTGGTCACAGAAGTGGGGGGGGGGTCACTGAGACGGTGGCTCATGAAAGCGAAGCAGGGCACTAGACAGACGTCTGATTAACCTGTGGAGTAAAAAGAAGCAGTGAAAAGAGCATCTTAGGGGCCGCACGTGGGACAGTGGGCTTCGAAAAAGGATCCCTAACTCGGCAGAAAAATAGGGCGCTCATGGGTAACCTAGGAGAAATAAAGGTTATCAATGCATGGAGCCGCGAAGTGGTCACAGAAGTGGAGGAGGTCGCGGAGACGGTGGCTCATGAAAGCGAAGCAGGGGCACTAGACAGACGCCTGCTTAACCTGTCGAAGCGAAAGAAGCAGTAGGAAGAGCAGTTTGTGGGCCGCACGTGGGGCAGTGGACAAAGAAAAAGAATCCCTAACTCGGCAAAGAGATAGGGCGCACAGGAGTAACATAGGAGAAATAAAGGATATCAATGCATGGAGCCGCGAAGTGGTCACAGAAGTGGAGGAGGTCACAGAGACGGTGGGTATGAAAGCGAAGAGGGGCCACTTGACAGATATTTGCTTAACCTGTGGAAGTGAAAGAAGCAGTGGCAAGAGCAGCTTAGGGGCCGCACGTCGGACAGTGGGCTCCGAAAAAGGATCCCTAAATCGGCAGACAGATAGGGCGCACAGGAGTAACCTACGAGAAATAAAGGATATCAATGCATGGAGCCGCGAAGTGGTCACAGAAGTGGAGGAGGTCACCGAGACGGTGGCTGATGAAAGCGAAGCAGGGGCACTAGACAGACGTCTGCTTAACCTGTGGAAGCAAAAGAAGCAGTGGGAAAAGCAGCTTAGGGGCCGCACGTGGGACTGTGGACAAAAAAAGGATCACTAACTCGGCAGAGAGATAGGGCGCACAGGAGTAACCTAGGAGAAATAAAGGAAATCAATGCATGAAGCCGTCAAGTGGTCACAGAAGTGAGGAGGTCACAGAGACGATGGCTCATGAAAACGAAGCAGGGGCACTAGACAGACGTCTGCTTAACCTGTGGAAGCGAAAGAAGCAGTGGGGAGAGCAGCGTTGGGGCCGCACGTGGGACAGTGGACAAAGAAAAAGGATCCCCAACTCGGCAGACAGATAGGGCGCACAGGAGTAACCTAGGAGAAATAAAGGATATCAATGCATGGAGCCGCGTAGTGGTCACAGAAGTGGGGGAGGTCACACAGACGGTGGCTCATGAAAGCGAACAAGGGCACTAGACAGACGTCTGCTTAACCTGTGGAGTAAAAAGAAGCAGTGAAAAGAGCATCTTAGGGGCCGCACGTGGGACAGTGGGCTTCGAAAAAGGATCTCTAACTCGTCAAAGAGGTAGGGCGCTCAGGTATAACCTAGGAGAAATAAAGGATATCAATGCATGGAGCCGCGAAGTGGTCACAGAAGTGGAGGAGGTCACGGAGACGGTGGCTCATGAAAGCGAAGCAGGGGCATTAGACAGACGTCTGCTTAACCTGTGGAAGCGAAAGAAGCAGTGAAAAGAGCATCTTAGGGGGCGCACGTGGGACAGTGGGCTTCAAAAAAGGATCCCCAACTCGGCAAAGAGATAGGGCGCACAGGAGTAACCTAGGAGAAATGAAGGATATCAATGCATGGATTCGCGAAGTGGTCACAGAAGTGGAGGAGGTCACAGAGACGGTGGCTCATGAAAGCGAAGCAGGGGCACTAGACAGACGTCTGCTTAACCTGTGGAGGCGAAAGAAGCAGTGAAAAGAGCACCTTAGGGGCCGCACGTGGGACAGTGGGCTTCCAAAAAGGATCCCTAACTCGGCAAAGAGGTAGGGCGATGATGTATAACCTAGGAGAAGTAAAGGATATCAATGCATGGAGCCGCGAAGTGGTCACAGAAGTGGAGGAGTTCACGGAGACGGTGGCTCATGAAAGCGAAGCAGGGGTATTAGAGAGAAGTCTGCTTAACCTCTGGAAGCGAAAGAAGCAGTGGGAAGAGCAGCTTGGGGGCCGCATGTGGGACAGTGGGCTCCGAAAAAGGATCCCGAACTCGGCAGAGAGATAGGGCGCACAGGAGTAACCTAGGCGAAATAAAGCATATCAATGCATAGAGCCGCGAAGTGGTCACAGAATTGGAGCAGGTCACAGAGACGGTGAGTATGAAAGCGAAGAGGGGCCACTTGACAGATATTTGCTTAACCTGTGGAAGTGAAAGAAGCAGTGGCAAGAGCAGCTTAGGGGCCGCACGTCCGACAGTGGGCTTCGAAAAAGGATCCCTAACTCGTCAAAGAGGTAGGGCGCTCAGGTATAACCTAGGAGAAATAAAGGATATCAATGCATAGAGCCGTGTAGTGGTCACAGAAGTGGAGGAGGTCACGGAGACGGTGGCTCATGAAAGCGAAGCAGGGGCATTAGACAGACGTCTGCTTAACCTGTGGAAGCGAAAGAAGCAGTGGGAAGAGCAGCTTGGGGGCCGCACGTGGGACAGTGGACAAAGAAAAAGAATCCCCAACTCGGCAAAGAGATAGGGCGCACAGGAGTAACCTAGGAGAAATAAAGGATATCAATGCATGGAGCCGCGAAGTGGTCACAGGAGTGGAGGAGGTCACAGAGACGGTGGGTATGAAAGCGAAGAGGGGCCACTTGACAGATATTTGCTTAACCTGTGGAAGTGAAAGAAGCAGTGGCAAGAGCAGCTTAGGGGCCGGACGTCGGACAGTGGGCTCCGAAAAAGGATCCCAAACTCGGCAGACAGATAGGGCGCACAGGAGTAACCTAGGAGAAATAAAGGATATCAATGCATGAAGCCGCGAAGTGGTCACAGAAGTGGGGGGGGGTCACTGAGACGGTGGCTCATGAAAGCGAAGCAGGGCACTAGACAGACGTCTGATTAACCTGTGGAGTAAAAAGAAGCAGTGAAAAGAGCATCTTAGGGGCCGCACGTGGGACAGTGGGCTTCCAAAAAGGATCCCTAACTCGGCAAAGAGGTAGGGCGATGATGTAAAACCTAGGAGAAGTAAAGGATATCAATGCATGGAGCCGTGAAGTGGTCACAGAAGTGGAGGAGTTCACGGAGACGGTGGCTCATGAAAGCGAAGCAGGGGCATTAGACAGAAGTCTGCTTAACCTGTGGAAGCGAAAGAAGCAGTGGGAAGAGCAGCTTGGGGGCCGCACGTGGGACAGCGAGCTCCGAAAAAGGATCCCAAACTCGGCAGACAGATAGGGCGCACAGGAGTAACCTAGGAGAAATAAAAGATATCAATGCATGGAGCCGCGAAGTGGTCACAGACGTGGAGGAGGTCACAGAGACGGTGGCTCATGAAAGCGAAGCAGGGGCACTAGACAGACGTCTGCTTAACCTGTGGAAGCGAAAGAAGCAGTGGGAAGAGCAGCTTACGGGCCGCACGTCGGACAGTGGGCTTCGAAAAAGGATCCCTAACTCGGCAGACACATAGGGCGCACAGGAGTAACCTAGGAGAAATAAAGGATATCAATGCATGAAGCCGCGAAGTGGTCACAGAAGTGGGGGAGGTCACATAGACGGTGGCTCATGAAAGCGAAGCAGGGCACTAGACAGACGTCCGCTTAACCTGTGGAGTAAAAAGAAGCCGTGAAAATAGCATCTTAGGGGCCGCACGTGGGACAGTGGGCTTCGAAAAAGGATCCCTAACTCGTCAAAGAGGTAGGGCGCTCAGGTATGACCTAGGAGAAATAAAGGATATCAATGCATTGAGCCGCGATGTGGTCACAGAAGTGGAGGAGGTCACGGAGACGGTGGCTCATGATAGCGAAGCAGGGGCATTAGACAGACGTCTGCTTAACCTGTGGAAGCGAAAGAAGCAGTGAAAAGAGCATCTTAGGGGGCGCACGTGGGACAGTGGGCTTCGAAAAAGTATCCCCAACTCGGCAGAAAAATAGGGCGCTCGTGGGTAACCTAGGAGAAATAAAGGTTATCAATGCATGGAGCCGCGAAGTGGTCACAGAAGTGGAGGAGGTCACGGAGACGGTGGCTCATGAAAGCGAAGCAGGGGCACTAGACAGACATCTGCTTAACCTGTCGAAGCGAAAGAAGCAGTAGGAAGAGCAGTTTGGGGGCCGCAAGTGGGACAGTGGACAAAGAAAAAGAATCCCCAACTCGGCAAAGAGATAGGGCGCACAGGAGTAACCTAGGAGAAATAAAGGATATCAATGCATGGAGCCGCGAAGTGGTCACAGAAGTGGAGGAGGTCACAGAGACGGTGGGTATGAAAGCGAAGAGGGGCCACTTGACAGATATTTGCTTAACCTGTGGAAGTGAAAGAAGCAGTGGCAAGAGCAGCTTAGGGGCCGGACGTCGGACAGTGGGCTCCGAAAAAGGATCCCAAACTCGGCAGACAGATAGGGCGCACAGGAGTAACCTAGGAGAAATAAAGGATATCAATGCATGAAGCCGCGAAGTGGTCACAGGAGTGGGGGAGGTCACTGAGACGGTGGCTCATGAAAGCGAAGCAGGGCACTAGACAGACGTCTGATTAACCTGTGGAGTAAAAAGAAGCAGTGAAAAGAGCATCTTAGGGGCCGCACGTGGGACAGTGGGCTTCCAAAAAGGATCCCTAACTCGGCAAAGAGGTAGGGCGATGATGTATAATCTAGGAGAAGTAAAGGATATCAATGCATGGAGCCGTGAAGTGGTCACAGAAGTGGAGGAGGTCACAGAGACGGTGGCTGATGAAAGCGAAGCAGGGGCACCAGACAGATGTCTGCTTAACCCGTGGAAGCGAAAGACGCAGAGGGAAGAGCAGCTTAGGTGCCGCACGTGGGACAGTGGGCTCCGAAAAAGGATCCCCAACTCGGCAGAGAGATAGGGCGTACAGGAGTAAAATTGGAGAAATAAAGATATCAATCCATAGAGCCGTGAAGTAGTCAGAGAAGTGGAGGAGGTCACAGAGACTGTGGCTGATGAAAGCGAAGCAGGGCACAAGACTGACGCCTGCTTAAACTGTGAAGCGAAATAAGTAGTGGGAAGAGCAGCTTAAGGGCGGCACGTGGGACAGTGGGCTCCGAAAAAGGATCCCCAACTCGGCAGAGTGATATTGCACACATTAGTAACCTAGGAGAAATAAAGATATCAATGCATGGAGCCTTGAAGTGGTCAGAGAAGTGGAGGAGGTCACAGAGACGGTGGCTGATGAAAGTGAAGCAGGGGCACAAGACAGACGTCTGCTTAACCTGTGGAAGCGAAAGAAGCAGTGGGAAGAGCAGCTTAGGGGCCGCACGTGGGACAGTGGGCTCCGAGAAAGGATCCCCAACTCGGCAGAGAGATAGGGCGCGCAGAAGTAACCTAGGAGAAATAAAGGATATCAATGCATGGAGCCGCGAAGTGGTCAGAGAAGATGAGATCACAAAGACGGTGGCTGATGAAAGCGAAGCAGGGGCACTAGACAGACGTCTGCTTAACCTGGGGAAGCGAAAGAAGCAGTGAAAAGAGCATCTTAGGGGCCGCACGTGGGACAGTGGGCTTCGAAAAAGGATCCCTAACTCGGCAGAGAGGTAGGGCGCTCGGGAGTAACCTAGGAGAAATAAAGGATATCAATGCATGGAGCCGCGAAGTGCTCACAGAAGTGGATGAGGTCACAGAGACGGTGGGTATGAAAGCGAAGCAGGGCCACTAGACAGATATCTGCTTAACCTGTGGAAGCGAAAGAAGCAGTGGCAAGAGCAGCTTAGGGGCCGCACCTCGGACAGTGGGCTCCGAAAAAGGATCCCTAACTCGGCAGACAGATGGGTCGCACAGGAGTAACCTATGAGAAATAAAGGATATCAATGCATTGAGCCGCGAAGTGGTCACAGAAGTCGAGGAGGTTACGGAGACGGTGGCTCATGAAAGCGAAGCAGAGGCACAAGACAAACGTCTGCTTAACCTATGGAAGCGAAAGAAGCAGTGGGAAGAGCAGCTTAGGTGCCGCACGTGGGACAGTGGGATCCGATAAAGGATCCCCAACTCGGCAGAGAGATAGGGCGCACAGAAGTAACCTAGGAGAAATAAGGGATGTCAATCCATGGAGCCGCGAAGTGGTCACAGAAGTGGAGGAGGTCACAGAGACGGTGGGTATGAAAGCGAAGCAGGGTTTCTAGACAGATATCTGCTTAGCCTGTGCAAGCGATTGAAGCAGTGGGAAGAGCAGCTTAGGGGCCGCACGTCAAACAGTGGGCTCCGAAGAAGCATCCCTGACTCGGCAGACAGATAGGGCGCACAGCAGTAACCTAGGAGAAATAAAGGATATCAATGCATGAAGCCGCGAAGTGGTCACAGAAGTGGAAGAGGTCACGGAGACGGTGGCTCATGAAAGCGAAGCAGGGGCACGAGACAGACGTCTGCTTAACCTGTTGAAGCGAAAGAAGCAGTGAAAAGAGCTTCTTAGGGGCCGCACGTGGGACAGTGGTCTTCGAAAAAGTATCCCTAACTCGGCAGACAGATAGGGCGCACAGGAGTAACCAATGGGAAATAAAGGATATCAAAGCATGCTGCCGGGAAGTGGTCACAGTTATGGAGGAGGTCACAGAGACGGTGGCTCATGAAAGCGAAGCAGGGGCACTCGACAGACGTCTGGTAGGTAGGTAGGAAAAACTTTATTGAAAATGCCGGCAACCGACGGTTTGACGCGTCGTGACGTTGGCCAAGCGTCGACCCGGGGTTATGCCCTCCTCTGCACTACCCCCGTTCGGCCCGTTTGTGGTGGGTCGTGAGGCTTGTGCTTTTCAAGCGCACCCCGGGCCAGCTGGACGGCCCATAGTTGAATGTCCTTGTCAGCAGACTGCACTGCACTTTGAAGTTCGGGCGGGTATATCCTGGAGGTAGACTCGGTCGGGAACCTGGCACAGTCCCACATGATGTGCCATTGGTCCGCCGGACCAGCTGCACAAACATTGCACACATCGCTCGGATAGAGTTCTGGGTGAAGTACGTGTAGCACTGCCGGGGCGAGGAGTGACCCGGTCTGTATCTGTCTTAGGATGACGGCCTCCTCCCGACTGAGTGCCGGGTGGGGAGGCAGCATTGTCCGTAGAGCTAGGCGGTAACACATGGTAACTTCGCCATAACTGGTTACGCGGTCCTTGGTTTCGAACCACCACCGTCTGCTTAACCTGTGGAAGCGAAACAAACAGTGGGAAGAGCAGCTTAGGGACTGCACATCGGACAGTGGGCTCCGAAAAAGGATCCCTAACTCGGCAGACAAATAGGGCGCACAGGAGTAACCTGGGGGAATAAAGGATATCAATGCATGGAGCCGCGAAGTTGTCAGAGAAGTGGAGGAGGTCACAGAGACGGTGGCTGATGAAACAGAAACACAGGCACTAGACAGACATCTGCTTAACATGTGAAAGTGAAAGAGGCAGTGGGATGAGGAGCTCGGGGGCCGCACGTGGGACAGTGGGCTCCGAAAATGGATCCCCAACTCGGCAGAGCGATAGGGCGACAGGAGTAACCTAGGCGAAATAAAGGATATCAATGCATAGAGCGGCAAAGTGGTCACAGAAGTGGAGGAGGTCAGAGAGACGGTGGGTATGAAAGCGAAGCAGGGGCACAAGACAGACGTCTGCTTAACCTGTGCAAGCGAAAGAAGCAGTGGGGCGAGCAGCTTAGGGGCCGCACGTCGGACAGTGGGCTCGAGAAAGGATCCCCAACTCGGCAGAGAGATAGGGTGCACAGAAGTAACCTTAGAGAAATAAAGTATATCCATGCATGGAGCCGTGAAGTGGTCAGAGAAGTGGAGAAGGTCACAGAGACGGTGGCTGATGAAAGCGAAGCAGGGGCACCAGACAGATGTCTGCTTAACCTGTGGAAGCGAAAGACGCAGAGGGAAGAGCAGCTTAGGGGCCGCACGTGGGACAGTGGGCTCCGAAAAAGGATCCCCAACTCGGCAGAGAGATAGGGCGCACAGGAGTAAAATTGGAGAAATAAAGATATCAATCCATAGAGCCGTGAAGTTGTCAGAGAAGTGGAGGAGGTCACAGAGACTGTGGCTGATGAAAGCGAAGCAGGGGCACAAGACAGACGCCTGCTTAAACTGTGAAGCGAAATAAGTAGTGGGAAGAGCAGGTTTGGGGCGGCACGTGGGACAGTGGGCTCCGAAAAAGGATCCCCAACTCGGCAGATTGATAGGTCACACATTAGTAACCTAGGAGAAATAAAGATATCAATGCATGGAGCCTTGAAGTTGTCAGAGAAGTGGAGGAGGTCACAGAGACGGTGGCTGATGAAAGTGAAGCAGGGGCACAAGACAGACGTCTGCTTAACCTGTGGAAGCGAAAGAAGCAGTGGGAATAGCAGCTTAGGGGCCGCATGTGGGACAGTGGGCTCCGAGAAAGGATCCCCAACTCGGCAGAGAGATAGGGCGCGCAGAAGTAACCTAGGAGAAATAAAGGATATCAATGCATGGAGCAGCGAAGTGGTCAGAGATATGGAGATCACAAAGACGGTGGCTGACGAAAGCGAAGAGGGGGAACTAAACAGACGTATGCTTAACCTTGGGAAGCGAAAGAAGCAGTGAAAAGAGCATCTTAGGGGCCGCACGTGGGACAGTGGGCTTCGAAAAAGGATCCCTAACTCGGCAGAGAGGTAGGGGGCTCAGGAGTAACCTAGGAGAAATAAAGGATATCAATGCATGGAGCCGCGAAGTGCTCACAGAAGTGGAGGAGGTCACAGAGACGGTGGGTATGAAAGCGAAGCAGGGGCACTAGATAGATATCTGCTTAACCTGTGCAAGCGATAGAAGCAGTGGGAAGTGCAGCTTAGGGGCCGCACGTCGGACAGTGTCTCCGAAAAAGGATCCCTAACTCAGAAGACAGATAGGGCGCACAGGAGTAACCTAGGAGAAATAAAGGATATCAATGCATTGTGCCGCGAAGTGGGCACAGAAGTGGAGGAGGTTACGGAGACGGTGGCTCATGCAAGCGAAGCAGGGGCACAAGACAGACGTCTGCTTAACCTGTGGAAGCGAAAGAAGCAGTGGGAAGAGCAGCTTAGGTGCCGCACGTGGGACAGCGGGATCTGATAAAGGATCCCCAACTCGGCAGAGAGATAGGGCGCACAGAAGTAACCTAGGAGAAATAAGGGATGTCAATCCATGGAGCCGCGAAGTGGTCACAGAGGTGGAGGAGGTCACAGAGACGGTGGGTATGAAAGCGAAGCAGGGGCGCTAGACAGATATCTGCTTAGCCTGTGCAAGCGATTGAAGCAGTGGGAAGAGCAGCTTAGGGGCCGCACGTCAAACAGCGGGCTCCGAAGAAGCATCCCTAACTCGGCAGACAGATAGGGCGCAGAGGAGTAACCTAGGAGAAATAGAGGATATCAATTCATGGAGCCGCGAAGTGGTCAGAGAAGTGGAGGAGGTCACAGAGACGGTGGCTGAAGAAAGCGAAGCAGGGCCATTAGACAGACGTCTGCTTTACCTGTGCAAGCGAAAGATGCAGTGGGAAGAGCACCTTAGGGGCCGCACGTGGGACAGTGGGCTCCGAAAAAGTATCTCCAACTCGGCAGAGAGATAGGGCGCACAGGAGTAACCTGCGATAAATAGAGGATATCAATGCATGACGCCGCGAAGTGGTCACAGAAGTGGAGTAGGTTTCGGAGACGGTTGCTCATGAAAGCGAAGCAGGGGCACAAGACAGACGTCTGCTTAACCTGTGGAAGAGAAAGAAGCAGTGGGAAGAGCAGCTTAGTGGCCGCACGTGGGACAGTGGGCTCCGAGAAAGGATCCCCAACTCGGCAGAAAGATAGGGCGCACAGAATTAACCTAGGAGAATTAAAGATAGCAATGATTGGAGCCGTGAAGTGGTCAGAGAAGTGGAGGAGGTCATAGAGACGGTGGCTGATGAAAGCGAAGCAGGGGCACTAGACAGACGTCTGCTTAACCTCTGGAAGCGAAAGAAGCAGTGGAAGAGCAGCTTAGGGGCCGCACGTGGGACAGTGGGCTTCGAAAAAGGATACCCAACTCGGAAGAGAGATAGGGCGCACAGGAGTAACCAAGGAGATATAAAGATATCAATGCATGGTGCATTGAAGTGGTCAGAGAAGTGGAGGAGGTCACAGAGACGGTGGCTGATGAAAGTGGAGCAGGGGCACAAGACAGACGTCTGCTTAACCTGTGGAAGCGAAAGAAGCAGTGGGAAGAGCAGCTTAGGTGCCGCACGTGGGACAGCGGGATCCGATAAAGAATCCCCAACTCGGCAGAGAGATAGGGCGCACAGAAGTAACCTAGGAGAAATAAGGGATGTCAATCCATGGAGCCGCGAAGTGGTCACAGAGGTGGAGGAGGTCACAGAGACGGTGGGTATGAAAGCGAAGCAGGGGCGCTAGACAGATATCTGCTTAGCCTGTGCAAGCGATTGAAGCAGTGGGAAGAGCAGCTTAGGGGCCGCACGTCAAACAGCGGGCTCCGAAGAAGCATCCCTAACTCGGCAGACAGATAGGGCGCAGAGGAGTAACCTAGGAGAAATAGAGGATATCAATTCATGGAGCCCCGAAGTGGTCAGAGAAGTGGAGGAGGTCACAGAGACGGTGGCTGAAGAAAGCGAAGCAGGGCCATTAGACAGACGTCTGCTTTACCTGTGCAAGCGAAAGATGCAGTGGGAAGAGCACCTTAGGGGCCGCACGTGGGACAGTGGGCTCCGAAAATGGATCCCCAACTCGGCAGAGCGATAGGGCGACAGGAGTAACCTAGGCGAAATAAAGGATATCAATGCATAGAGCGGCAAAGTGGTCACAGAAGTGGAGGAGGTCAGAGAGACGGTGGGTATGAAAGCGAAGCAGGGGCACAAGACAGACGTCTGCTTAACCTGTGCAAGCGAAAGAAGCAGTGGGGCGAGCAGCTTAGGGGCCGCACGTCGGACAGTGGGCTCGAGAAAGGATCCCCAACTCGGCAGAGAGATAGGGTGCACAGAAGTAACCTTAGAGAAATAAAGTATATCCATGCATGGAGCCGTGAAGTGGTCAGAGAAGTGGAGAAGGTCACAGAGACGGTGGCTGATGAAAGCGAAGCAGGGGCACCAGACAGATGTCTGCTTAACCTGTGGAAGCGAAAGACGCAGAGGGAAGAGCAGCTTAGGGGCCGCACGTGGGACAGTGGGCTCCGAAAAAGGATCCCCAACTCGGCAGAGAGATAGGGCGCACAGGAGTAAAATTGGAGAAATAAAGATATCAATCCATAGAGCCGTGAAGTTGTCAGAGAAGTGGAGGAGGTCACAGAGACTGTGGCTGATGAAAGCGAAGCAGGGGCACAAGACAGACGCCTGCTTAAACTGTGAAGCGAAATAAGTAGTGGGAAGAGCAGGTTTGGGGCGGCACGTGGGACAGTGGGCTCCGAAAAAGGATCGCCAACTCGGCAGATTGATAGGTCACACATTAGTAACCTAGGAGAAATAAAGATATCAATGCATGGAGCCTTGAAGTTGTCAGAGAAGTGGAGGAGGTCACAGAGACGGTGGCTGATGAAAGTGAAGCAGGGGCACAAGACAGACGTCTGCTTAACCTGTGGAAGCGAAAGAAGCAGTGGGAATAGCAGCTTAGGGGCCGCATGTGGGACAGTGGGCTCCGAGAAAGGATCCCCAACTCGGCAGAGAGATAGGGCGCGCAGAAGTAACCTAGGAGAAATAAAGGATATCAATGCATGGAGCAGCGAAGTGGTCAGAGATATGGAGATCACAAAGACGGTGGCTGACGAAAGCGAAGAGGGGGAACTAAACAGACGTATGCTTAACCTTGGGAAGCGAAAGAAACAGTGAAAAGAGCATCTTAGGGGCCGCACGTGGGACAGTGGGCTTCGAAAAAGGATCCCTAACTCGGCAGAGAGGTAGGGGGCTCAGGAGTAACCTAGGAGAAATAAAGGATATCAATGCATGGAGCCGCGAAGTGCTCACAGAAGTGGAGGAGGTCACAGAGACGGTGGTTATGAAAGCGAAGCAGGGGCACTAGATAGATATCTGCTTAACCTGTGCAAGCGATAGAAGCAGTGGGAAGTGCAGCTTAGGGGCCGCACGTCGGACAGTGTCTCCGAAAAAGGATCCCTAACTCAGAAGACAGATAGGGCGCACAGGAGTAACCTAGGAGAAATAAAGGATATCAATGCATTGTGCCGCGAAGTGGGCACAGAAGTGGAGGAGGTTACGGAGACGGTGGCTCATGCAAGCGAAGCAGGGGCACAAGACAGACGTCTGCTTAACCTGTGGAAGCGAAAGAAGCAGTGGGAAGAGCAGCTTAGGTGCCGCACGTGGGACAGCGGGATCCGATAAAGGATCCCCAACTCGGCAGAGAGATAGGGCGCACAGAAGTAACCTAGGAGAAATAAGGGATGTCAATCCATGGAGCCGCGAAGTGGTCACAGAGGTGGAGGAGGTCACAGAGACGGTGGGTATGAAAGCGAAGCAGGGGCGCTAGACAGATATCTGCTTAGCCTGTGCAAGCGATTGAAGCAGTGGGAAGAGCAGCTTAGGGGCCGCACGTCAAACAGCGGGCTCCGAAGAAGCATCCCTAACTCGGCAGACAGATAGGGCGCAGAGGAGTAACCTAGGAGAAATAGAGGATATCAATTCATGGAGCCGCGAAGTGGTCAGAGAAGTGGAGGAGGTCACAGAGACGGTGGCTGAAGAAAGCGAAGCAGGGCCATTAGACAGACGTCTGCTTTACCTGTGCAAGCGAAAGATGCAGTGGGAAGAGCACCTTAGGGGCCGCACGTGGGACAGTGGGCTCCGAAAAAGTATCTCCAACTCGGCAGAGAGATAGGGCGCACAGGAGTAACCTGCGATAAATAGAGGATATCAATGCATGACGCCGCGAAGTGGTCACAGAAGTGGAGTAGGTTTCGGAGACGGTTGCTCATGAAAGCGAAGCAGGGGCACAAGACAGACGTCTGCTTAACCTGTGGAAGAGAAAGAAGCAGTGGGAAGAGCAGCTTAGTGGCCGCACGTGGGACAGTGGGCTCCGAGAAAGGATCCCCAACTCGGCAGAAAGATAGGGCGCACAGAATTAACCTAGGAGAATTAAAGATAGCAATGATTGGAGCCGTGAAGTGGTCAGAGAAGTGGAGGAGGTCATAGAGACGGTGGCTGATGAAAGCGAAGCAGGGGCACTAGACAGACGTCTGCTTAACCGCTGGAAGCGAAAGAAGCAGTGGAAGAGCAGCTTAGGGGCCGCACGTGGGACAGTGGGCTTCGAAAAAGGATACCCAACTCGGAAGAGAGATAGGGCGCACAGGAGTAACCAAGGAGATATAAAGATATCAATGCATGGTGCATTGAAGTGGTCAGAGAAGTGGAGGAGGTCACAGAGACGGTGGCTGATGAAAGTGGAGCAGGGGCACAAGACAGACGTCTGCTTAACCTGTGGAAGCGAAAGAAGCAGTGGGAAGAGCAGCTTAGGTGCCGCACGTGGGACAGCGGGATCCGATAAAGGATCCCCAACTCGGCAGAGAGATAGGGCGCACAGAAGTAACCTAGGAGAAATAAGGGATGTCAATCCATGGAGCCGCGAAGTGGTCACAGAGGTGGAGGAGGTCACAGAGACGGTGGGTATGAAAGCGAAGCAGGGGCGCTAGACAGATATCTGCTTAGCCTGTGCAAGCGATTGAAGCAGTGGGAAGAGCAGCTTAGGGGCCGCACGTCAAACAGCGGGCTCCGAAGAAGCATCCCTAACTCGGCAGACAGATAGGGCGCAGAGGTGTAACCTAGGAGAAATAGAGGATATCAATTCATGGAGCCCCGAAGTGGTCAGAGAAGTGGAGGAGGTCACAGAGACGGTGGCTGAAGAAAGCGAAGCAGGGCCATTAGACAGACGTCTGCTTTACCTGTGCAAGCGAAAGATGCAGTGGGAAGAGCACCTTAGGGGCCGCACGTGGGACAGTGGGCTCCGAAAAAGTATCTCCAACTCGGCAGAGAGATAGGGCGCACAGGAGTAACCTGCGATAAATAGAGGATATCAATGCATGACGCCGCGAAGTGGTCACAGAAGTGGAGTAGGTTTCGGAGACGGTTGCTCATGAAAGCGAAGCAGGGGCACAAGACAGACGTCTGCTTAACCTGTGGAAGAGAAAGAAGCAGTGGGAAGAGCAGCTTAGTGGCCGCACGTGGGACAGTGGGCTCCGAGAAAGCATCCCCAACTCGGCAGAAAGATAGGGCGCACAGAATTAACCTAGGAGAATTAAAGATAGCAATGATTGGAGCCGTGAAGTGGTCAGAGAAGTGGAGGAGGTCATAGAGACGGTGGCTGATGAAAGCGAAGCAGGGGCACTAGACAGACGTCTGCTTAACCTCTGGAAGCGAAAGAAGCAGTGGAAGAGCAGCTTAGGGGCCGCACGTGGGACAGTGGGCTTCGAAAAAGGATACCCAACTCGGAAGAGAGATAGGGCGCACAGGAGTAACCAAGGAGATATAAAGATATCAATGCATGGTGCATTGAAGTGGTCAGAGAAGTGGATGAGGTCACAGAGACGGTGGCTGATGAAAGTGGAGCAGGGGCACAAGACAGACGTCTGCTTAACCTGTGGAAGCGAAAGAAGCAGTGGGAAGAGCAGCTTAGGGGCCGCACGTGCGACAGTGGGCTGCGAAATGGATCCCCAACTCGGCAGAGAGATGGAACGCACAGGCGTAACCTGGGAGAAATAAAGGATATCAATGCATGGAGCCGAAAAGTGGTAAGAGAAGTGGAGGAGGTCACAGAGACGGTGGCTGATGAAAGCGAAGCAGGGGCACTAGACAGACGTCTGCTTAACCTCTGGAAGCGAAAGAAGCAGTGGAAGAGCAGCTTAGGGGCCGCACGTCGGACAGTGGGCTCCGAAAAAGTATCCCCAACTCGGAAGAGAGATAGGGCTCACAGGAGAAACCTAGGAGAAATAAAGGATGTCAATGCAGAGAGTCGCGAAGCGGTCAGAGAAGTGGAGGAGATCACAGAGATGGTGGCTGATGAAAGCGAAGCATGGGCACTAGATAGACGTCTGCTTAAACTGTGGAAGCGAAAGAAGCAGTGGGAAGAGCAGCTTACGGGCCGCACGTAGGACAGTGGGCTCAGTGAAAGGATCCCCAACTCGGCAGAGAGATAGGGCGCACAGAAGTAACCTAGGAGAAATAAAGGATACCAATGCATGAAGCCGCGAAGTGGTCAGAGAAGTGGAGGAGATCACAGAGAAGGTGCCTGATGAAAGCGAAGCACGGCCACTAGACAGACATCTGCTTAACCTGTAGAAGCGAAAGAAGCCGTGGGAAGAGCAGCTTAGTGGCCGCACGTGCGACAGTGGGCTCAGAAAAGGAGCCCCAACTCGGCAGAGAGATAGGGCGCACAGGAGTAACCAAGGAGAAATAAAGGATATCAATGCATGGAGCCGCGAAGTGCTCACAGAAGTGGAGGAGGTCACAGAGACGGTGGGTATGAAAGCAAAGCAGGGCCACTAGACAGATATCTGCTTAACCTGTGGAAGCGAAAGAAGCAGTGGCAAGAGCAGCTTAGGGGCTGCACATCGGACAGTGGGCTCCGAAAAAGGATCCCTAATTCGGCAGACAAATAGGGCGCACAGGAGTAACCTAGGGGAATAAAGGATATCAATGCATGGAGCCGCGAAGTGGTCAGAGTAGTGGAGGAGGTCACAGAGATGGTGGCTGATGAAAGCGAAGCAGAGGCACAAGACAGACGTCTGCTTAACCTGTGGAAGCGAAAGAAGCAGTGAGAAGAGCAGCTTAGGTGCCGCACGTGGGACAGTGGGCTCCGAGAAAGGATCCCCAACTCGGCAGAGAGATAGGGCGCACAGAAGTAACCTAGGAGAAATAAGGGATGTCAATCCATGGAGCCTCGAAGTGGTCACAGAAGTGGAGGAGGTCACAGAGACGGTGGGTATGAAAGCGAAGCAGGGGCGCTAGACAGATATCTGCTTAGCCTGTTGAAGCTAAAGAAGCAGTGGGAAGAGCAGCTTAGTGACCGCACGTGGGACAGTGGGCTCCAAGAAAGGATCCCGAACTCGGCAGAGAGATAGGGCGCACAGGAGTAACCTAGGAGAAATAAAGGATATCAATGCATGGAGCCGCGAAGTGGTCACAGAAGTGGAGGAGGTCGCAGAGACGGTTGCTGATGAAAGCGAAGCAGGGGCATTATACAGCCATCTGCTTAACCTGTGGAAGCGAAAGAAGTGGAAGAGCAGCTTAGGGGCCGCACGTGGGACAGTGGGCTCCGAAAAAGGATCCCCAACTCGGCAGAATGATAGGGCGCCCATGAGTAACCTAGGAGAAATAAAGATATCAATGCATGGAGCCTTGAAGTGGTCAGAAAAGTGGAGGAGGTCACAGAGACGGTGGCTGATGAAACCGAAGCACGGGCACTACACATACATCTGCTTAACATGTGAAAGCGAAAGAAGCAGTGGGAAGAGCAGCTTGGGGGCCACACGTGGGACAGTGGGCTCCGAAAAAGGATCTCCTACTCGGCAGAGAGATAGGGCGCACAGGAGTAACCTAGACGAAATAAAGGATATCAATGCCTAGAGCCGCGAAGTAGTCACAGAAATGGAGGACGTCACAGAGACGGTTGCTGATGAAAGCGAAGCAGGGGCACTGGACAGACATCTGCTTCACCTATGGAAGCGAAAGAAGTGGGAAGAGCACCTTGGGGGCTGCACGTGGGACAGTGGGCTCCGAAAAAGGATCCACAACTCGGCAGAGAGATAGCGCGACAGGAGTAACCTAGGCGAATTAAAGGATATCAATGCCTAGAGCCGCAAAGTGGTCACAGAAGTGGAGGAGGTCACAGAGACGGTGGGTATGAAAGCGAAGCAGGGGCACTAAAGAGATATCTGCTTAACCTGTGCAAGCGATAGAAGCAGTGGGAAGAGCAGCTTAGGGGCCGCACGTCGAACAGTGGGCTCCGAAAAAGGATCCCTAACTCGGCAGACAGATATGGCGCACAGGAGTAACCTAGGAGAAATAAAGGATATCAATGCATGGAGCCGCGAAGTGGTCACAGAAGTGGAGGAGGTCACGGAGACAGTGGCTCATGAAAGCGAAGTAGGGGCACAAGACAGACGTCTGCTTAACCTGTGGAAGCGAAAGAAGCAGTGGGAAGAGCAGCTTAGGTGAAGCACGTGGGAAAGTGGGCTTCGAGAAAGGATCCCCAACTCGGAAGAGAGATAGGACGCACAGAAGTAACCTAGGAGAAATGAGGGATGTCAATGCATGGAGCCGCGAAGTGGTCAGAGAAGTGGAGGAGATCACAGAGACGGTGGCTGATGAAAGCGAAGCACGTGCACTAGACAGACGTCTGCTTAACCTGTCGAAGCTAACGAATCGGTGGGAAGAGCAGCTTAGGGGCCTCACGTATGACAGTGGGCTGCAAAAAGGTTCCCAACTCGGAAGAAAGATAGGGCGCACAGGAGTAACCTAGGAGAAATAAAGATATCAATGCATGAAGCCGTGAAGTGGTCAGAGAAGTGGAGGAGGTCACAGAGACGGGGGCTGATGAAAGCGAAGGAGGGGCACCAGACAGACGTCTGCTTAACCTGTGGAAGCGAAAGACGCAGTGGGAAGAGCAGCTTAGGGGCCGCACGTGGGACAGTTGGCTCCAAAAAAGGATCCCCAACTCGGCAGAGAGATAGGGCGCACAGGCGTAACCTTGGAGAAATAAAGATATCAATTCATAGAGCAGTGAAGTTGTCAGAGAAGTGGAGGAGGTCACAGAGACGGTGGCTGATGAAAGCTAAGATGGGCACAAGACAGACGCCTGCTTAAACTGTGAAGCTAAATAAAGTAGTAGGAAGAGCAGCTTAGGGGCGGCACGTGGGACAGTGGGCTCCGAAAAAGGATCCCCAGCTCGGCAGACAGATAGGGCGCACAGGAGTAACCTAGGAGTAATAAAGGATATCAATGCATGGAGCCGCGAAGGGGTCACAGACGTGGAAGAGGTCAGAGAGGCGGTGGCTGATGAAAGCGAAGCAGGGGCGCTACACAGACGTTTGCTTAACCTCTGGAAGCGAAAGACGCAGTGGGAAGAGCAGCTTAGGGGCCGCACGTGGGACAGTGGGCTCCGAAAAAGGATCCCCAACTCGGCAGAGAGATAGGGCGCACAGGAGTAACCTAGGAGAAATAAACATATCAATGCATGGAGCCTTGAAGTGGTCAGAGAAGTGGAGGAGGTCACAGAGACGGTGGCTGATGAAAGTGAAGCAGGGGCACAAGACAGACATCTGCTTAACCTGTGGAAGCGAAAGAAACAGTGGGAAGAGAAGCTTAGGGGCCGCACGTGGGACAGTGGGCTCCGAGAAAGGATCCCCAACTCGGCAGAGAGATAGGGCGCGCAGAAGTAACCTAGGAGAAATAAAGGATATCAATGCATGGAGCCGCGAAGTGGTGAGAGAAGTGGAGATCACAAAGACGGTGGCTGATGAAAGCGAAGCAGGGGCACTAGATAGACTTCTGCTTAACCTGTGGAAGCGAAAGAAGCAGTGAAAAGAGCATCTTAGGGGCCGCACGTGGGACAGTGGGCTTCGAAAAAGGATCCCTAACTCGGCAGAGAGGTAGGGCGCTTAGGAGTAACCTAGGAGAAATTAAGAATATCAATGCATGGAGCCGCGAAGTGCTCACAGAAGTGGAGGAGGTCACAGAGACAGTGTGCATGAAAGCGAAGCAGGGCCAGTAGACAGATATCTGCTTAACCTGTGGAAGCGAAAGAAGCAGTGGCAAGAGCAGCTTAGGGGCCGCACGTCGGACAGTGGGCTCCGAAAAAGGATCCCTAACTCGGCAGACAGATGGGGCGCACAGGAGTAACCAATGAGAAATAAAGGATATCAATGCATGCAGCCGTGAAGTGGTCACAGTAATGGAGGAGGTCACAGAGACGGTGGCTGATGAAACAGAAGCACAGGCACTAGACAGACATCTGCTTAAAATGTGAAAGTGAAAGAAGCAGTGGGATGAGCAGCTCGGGGGCCGCACGTGGGACAGTGGGCTCCGAAAAAGGATCCCCAATTCGGCAGAGAGATAGGGCGACAGGAGTAACCTAGGCGAAATAAAGGATATCAATGCATAGAGCCGCAAAGTGGTCACAGAAGTGGAGGAGGTAACAGAGACGGTGGGTATGAAAGCGAAGCAGGGGCACTAGATAGATATCTGCTTAACCTGTGCAAGCGAAAGAAGCAGTGGGAAGAGCAGCTTAGGTGCTGCACGTGGGACAGTGAGCTTCGAGAAAGGATCCCCAACTCGGCAGAGAGATAGGGCGCACAGGAGTAACCTAGACGAAATAAAGGATATCAATGCATAGAGCCGCGAAGTGGTCACAGATGTGGAGGACGTCACAGAGACCGTTGCTGATGAAAGCGAAGCAGGGGCACTAGACAGATATCTGCTAAACGTGTGCAAGCGAAAGAAGCAGTGGGAAGAGCAGCTTAGGTGCCGCACGTGGGGCAGTAGGCTTCGAGAAAGGATCCCCAACTCGGCAGAGAGATAGGGCGCACAGGAGTAACCTAGGAGAATTAAAGATATCAATGCATGGAGCCGTGAAGTGGTCAGAGAAGTGGAGGAGGTCACAGAGACGGTGGCTGATGAAAGCGAAGCAGGGGCACTAGACAGTCGTCTGTTTAACCTCTGGAAGCGAAAGAAGCAGTGGAAGAGCAGCTTAGGGGCCGCACGTGCGACAGCGGGCTGCGAAATGGATCCCCAACACGGCAGAGATATAGGGCGCACATGAGTAACCAAGGAGAAATAAAGGATATCAATGCATGGAGCCGCAAAGTGGTCAGAGAGGTGGAGGAGGTCACAGAGATGGTGGCTGATGAAAGCGAAGCAGGACACAAGACAGACGTCTGCTTAACCTGTGGAAGCGAAAGAAGCAGTGGGGCGAGCAGCTTAGGGGCCGCACGTGGGACAGTGGGCTCGAGAAAGGATCCCCAACTCGGCAGAGAGATAGGGGCACAGAAGTAACCTTAGAGAAATAAAGTATATCCATGCATGGAGCCGTGAAGTGGTCAGAGAACTGGAGGAGGTCACAGAGACGGTGGCTGATGAAAGCGAAGCAGGGGCACCAGACAGATGTCTGCTTAACCCGTGGAAGCGAAAGACGCAGAGGGAAGAGCAGCTTAGGTGCCGCACGTGGGACAGTGGGCTCCGAAAAAGGATCCCCAACTCGGCAGAGATATGGGGCGTACAGGAGTAAAATTGGAGAAATAAAGATATCAATCCATAGAGCCGTGAAGTTGTCAGAGAAGTGGAGGAGGTCACAGAGACTGTGGCTGATGAAAGCGAAGCAGGGCACAAGACTGACGCCTGCTTAAACTGTGAAGCGAAACAAGTAGTGGGAAGAGCAGCTTAAGGGCGGCACGTGGGACAGTGGGTCTCCGAAAAAGGATCCCCAACTCGACAGAGTGATATTGCACACATTAGTAACCTAGGAGAAATAAAGATATCAATGCATGGAGCCTTGAAGTGGTCAGAGAAGTGGAGGAGGTCACAGAGACGGTGGCTGATGAAAGTGAAGCAGGGGCACAAGACAGACGTCTGCTTAACCTGTGGAAGCGAAAGAAGCAGTGGGAAGAGCAGCTTAGGGGCCGCACGTTAGACAGTGGGCTCCGAGAAAGGATCCCCAACTCGGCAGAGAGATAGGGCGCACAGGAGTAACCTAGGAGAAATAAAAGATATCAATGCATGGAGCCGCGAAGCGGTCACAGAAGTGGAGGAGGTCACAGAGACGGTGGCTCATGAAAGCGAAGCAGGGGCACTAGACAGACGTCTGCTTAACCTGTGGAAGCGAAAGAAGCAGTGGGAAGAGCAGCTTACGGGCCGCACGTCGGACAGTGGGCTTCGAAAAAGGATCCCTAACTCGGCAGACAGATAGGGCGCACAGGAGTAACCTAGGAGAAATAAAGGATATCAATGCATGAAGCCGCGAAGTGGTCACAGAAGTGGGGGAGGTCACATAGACGGTGGCTCATGAAAGCGAAGCAGGGCACTAGACAGACGTCCGCTTAACCTGTGGAGTAAAAAGAAGCAGTGAAAAGAGCATCTTAGGGGCCGCACGTGGGACAGTGGGCTTCGAAAAAGGATCCCTAACTCGTCAAAGAGGTAGGGCGCTCAGGTATGACCTAGGAGAAATAAAGGATATCAATGCATGGAGCCGCGAAGTGGTCACAGAAGTGGAGGAGGTCACAGAGACGGTGGGTATGAAAGCGAAGAGGGGCCACTTGGCAGATATTTGCTTAACCTGTGGAGGCGAAAGAAGCAGTGAAAAGAGCATCTTAGGGGCCGCACGTGGGACAGTGGGCTTCCAAAAAGGATCCCTTACTCGGCAAAGAGGTAGGGCGATGATGTATAGCCTAGGAGAAGTAAAGGATATCAATGCATGGAGCCGTGAAGTGGTCACAGAAGTGGAGGAGTTCAAGGAGACGGTGGCTCATGAAAGCGAAGCAGGGGCATTAGACAGAAGTCTGCTTAACCTCTGGAAGCGAAAGAAGCAGTGGGAAGAGCAGCTTGGGGGCCGCATGTGGGACAGTGGGCTCCGAAAAAGGATCCCGAACTCGGCAGAGAGATAGGGCGCACAGGAGTAACCTAGGCGAAATAAAGCATATCAATGCATAGAGCCGCGAAGTGGTCACAGAATTGGAGCAGGTCACAGAGACGGTGGGTATGAAAGCGAAGAGGGGCCACTTGACAGATATTTGCTTAACCGGTGGAAGTGAAAGAAGCAGTGGCAAGAGCAGCTTAGGGGCCGCACGTCCGACAGTGTGCTTCGAAAAAGGATCCCTAACTCGTCAAAGATTTAGGGCGCTCAGGTATAACCTAGGAGAAATAAAGGATATCAATGCATGGAGCCGTGTAGTGGTCACAGAAGTGGAGGAGGTCACGGAGACGGTGGCTCATGAAAGCGAAGCAGGGGCATTAGACAGACGTCTGCTTAACCTGTGGAAGCGAAAGAAGCAGTGAGAAGAGCAGCTTGGGGGCCGCACGTGGGACAGTGGACAAAGAAAAAGAATCCCCAACTCGGCA
This sequence comes from Amblyomma americanum, assembly GCF_052857255.1. Classification (NCBI taxonomy): domain Eukaryota; kingdom Metazoa; phylum Arthropoda; class Arachnida; order Ixodida; family Ixodidae; genus Amblyomma; species Amblyomma americanum. The sequence continues at coordinate 80,775,121 of NC_135497.1, read as the reverse complement.
AAGAGATAGGGCGCACAGGAGTAACCTAGGAGAAATAAAGGATATCAATGCATGGAGCCGCGAAGTGGTCACAGAAGTGGAGGAGGTCACAGAGACGGTGGGTATGAAAGCGAAGAGGGGCCACTTGACAGATATTTGCTTAACCTGTGGAAGTGAAAGAAGCAGTGGCAAGAGCAGCTTAGAGGCCGGACGTCGGACAGTGGGCTCCGAAAAAGGATCCCTAACTCGGCAGACAGATAGGGCGCACAGGAGTAACCAACGAGAAATAAAGGATATAAATGCATGGAGCCGCGAAGTGGTCACAGAAGTGAAGGAGGTCACCGAGACGGTGGCTGATGAAAGCGAAGCAGGGGCACTAGACAGACGTCTGCTTAACCTGTGGAAGCAAAACAAGCAGTGGGAAAAGCAGCTTGGGGGCCGCACGTGGGACTGTGGACAAAAAAAGGATCCCTAACTCGGCAGAGTGATAGGGCGCACTGGAGTAACCTAGGAGAAATAAAGGAAATCAATGCATGAAGCCGTCAAGTGGTCACAGAAGTGAGGAGGTCACAGAGACGATGGCTCATGAAAGCGAAGCAGGGGCACTAGACAGACGTCTGCTTAACCTGTGGAAGCGAAAGAAGCAGTGGGAAAAGCAGCTTGGGGGCCGCACGTGTGACTGTGGACAAAAAAAGGATCCCTAACTCGGCAGAGAGATAGGGCGCAAAGGAGTAACCTAGGAGAAATAAAGGATATCAATGCATAGAGCCGCGAAGCGGTCACAGAAGTGCAGGAGGTCACTGAGATGGTGGCTCATGAAAGCGAAGCAGGGGCACTAGACAGATATCTGCTTAACCTGTGGAAGCGAAAGAAGCAGTGGGAAGAGCAGCTTGGGGGCCGCACGTGGGACAGTGAGCTCCGAAAAAGGGTCCCAAACTCGGCAGACAGATAGGGCGCACAGGAGTAACCTAGGAGAAATAAAGGATATCAATGCATGGAGCCGCGAAGTAGTCACAGAAGTGGAGGAGGTCACAGAGACGGTGCCTCATGAAAGCGAAGCAGGGGCACTAGTCAGACGTCTGCTTAACCTGTGGAAGCGAAAGAAGCAGTGGGAAGAGCAGCTTAGGGCTGCACATCGGACAGTGGGCTCCAAAAAAGGATCTCTAACTCGGCAGACAAATAGGGCGCCCAGGAGTAACCTAGGGGAATAAAGGATATCAATGCATGGAGCTGCGAAGTGGTCAGAGCAGTGGAGGAGGTCACAGAGACGATTGCTGATGAAAGCGAAGCAGGGGCACTAGACACACATTTGCTTAACCTGTGGAAGCGAAAGAAGAAGTGGGAAGAGCAGCTTACGGGCCGCACGTCGGACAGTGGGCTAAGAAAAAAGATCCCCAACTCGGCAGAGAGATAGGGCGCGAAGGAGTAACCTAGGAGAAAAAGGATATCAATGCATGGAGCCGCGAAGCGGTCGTAGAAGTGGAGGAGGTCACTGAGATGGTGGCTCATGAAAGCGAAGCAAGGGCACTAGACAGATATCTGCTTAACCTGTGGAAGCGAAAGAAGCAGTGGGAAGAGCAGCTTGGGGGCCGCACGTGGGACAGTGAGCTCCGAAGAAGGATCCCAAACTTGGCAGACAGATAGGGCGCACAGGAGTAACCAAGGAGAAATAAAAGATATCAATGCATGGAGCCGCGAAGTGGTCACAGAAGTGGAGGAGGTCACAGAGACGGTGGCTCATGAAAGCGAAGCAGGGGCACTAGACAGACGTCTGCTTAACCTGTGGAAGCGAAAGAAGCAGTGGGAAGAGCAGCTTACGGGCCGCACGTCGGACAGCGGGCTTCGAAAAAGGATCCCTAACTCGGCAGACAGATAGGGCGCACAGGAGTAACCTAGGAGAAATAAAGGATATCAATGCATGAAGCCGCGAAGTGGTCACAGAAGTGGGGAGGTCACTGAGACGGTGGCTCATGAAAGCGAAGCAGGGCACTAGACAGACGTCTGATTAACCTGTGGAGTAAAAAGAAGCAGTGAAAAGAGCATCTTAGGGGCCGCACGTGGGACAGTGGGCTTCGAAAAAGGATCCCTAACTCGTCAAAGACTTAGGGCGCTCAGGTATAACCTAGGAGAAATAAAGGATATCAATGCATGGAGCCGCGAAGTGGTCACAGAAGTGGAGGAGGTCACAGAGACGGTGGCTCATGAAAGCGAAGCAGGGGCACTAGACAGACGTCTGCTTAACCTGTGGAAGCGAAAGAAGCAGTGGGAAGAGCAGCTTACGGGCCGCACGTCGGACAGTGGGCTTCGAAAAAGGATGACTAACTCGGCAGACAGATAGGGCGCACAGGAGTAACCTAGGAGAAATAAAGGATATCAATGCATGAAGCCGCGAAGTGGTCACAGAAGTGGGGGAGGTCACATAGACGGTGGCTCATGAAAGCGAAGCAGGGCACTAGACAGACGTCCGCTTAACCTGTGGAGTAAAAAGAAGCAGTGAAAAGAGCATCTTAGGGGCCGCACGTGGGACAGTGGGCTTCGAAAAAGGATCCCTAACTCGTCAAAGAGGTAGGGCGCTCAGGTATGACCTAGGAGAAATAAAGGATATCAATGCATTGAGCCGCGAAGTGGTCACAGAAGTGGAGGAGGTCACGGAGACGGTGGCTCATGAAAGCGAAGCAGGGGCACTAGACAGACGTCTGCTTAACCTGTGGAAGCGAAAGAAGCAGTGGGAAGAGCAGCTTACGGGCCGCACGTCGGACAGTGGGCTTCGAAAAAGGATCCCTAACTCGGCAGACAGATAGGGCGCACAGGAGTAACCTAGGAGAAATAAAGGATATCAATGCATGAAGCCGCGAAGTGGTCACAGATGTGGGGGAGGTCACATAGACGGTGGCTCATGAAAGCGAAGCAGGGCACTAGACAGACGTCCGCTTAACCTGTGGAGTAAAAAGAAGCAGTGAAAAGAGCATCTTAGGGGCCGCACGTGGGACAGTGGGCTTCGAAAAAGGATCCCTAACTCGTCAAAGAGGTAGGGCGCTCAGGTATGACCTAGGAGAAATAAAGGATATCAATGCATTGAGCCGCGAAGTGGTCACAGAAGTGGAGGAGGTCACGGAGACGGTGGCTCATGAAAGCGAAGCAGGGGCATTAGACAGACGTCTGCTTAACCTGTGGAAGCGAAAGAAGCAGTGACAAGAGCATCTTAGGGGGGCGCACGTGGGACAGTGGGCTTCGAAAAAGGATCCCCAACTCGGCAGAAAAATAGGGCGCTCATGGGTAACCTAGGAGAAATAAAGGTTATCAATGCATGGAGCCGCGAAGTGGTCACAGAAGTGGAGGAGGTCACGGAGACGGTGGCTCATGAAAGCGAAGCAGGGGCACTAGACAGACGTCTGCTTAACCTGTCGAAGCGAAAGAAGCAGTAGGAAGAGCAGTTTGGGGGCCGCAAGTGGGACAGTGGACAAAGAAAAAGAATCCCTAACTCGGCAAAGAGATAGGGCGCACAGGAGTAACCTAGGAGAAATAAAGGATATCAATGCATGGAGCCGCGAAGTGGTCACAGAAGTGGAGGAGGTCACAGAGACGGTGGGTATGAAAGCGAAGAGGGGCCACTTGGCAGATATTTGCTTAACCTGTGGAGGCGAAAGAAGCAGTGAAAAGAGCATCTTAGGGGCCGCACGTGGGACAGTGGGCTTCCAAAAAGGATCCCTTACTCGGCAAAGAGGTAGGGGCGATGATGTATAGCCTAGGAGAAGTAAAGGATATCAATGCATGGAGCCGTGAAGTGGTCACAGAAGTGGAGGAGTTCAAGGAGACGGTGGCTCATGAAAGCGAAGCAGGGGCATTAGACAGAAGTCTGCTTAACCTCTGGAAGCGAAAGAAGCAGTGGGAAGAGCAGCTTGGGGGCCGCATGTGGGACAGTGGGCTCCGAAAAAGGATCCCGAACTCGGCAGAGAGATAGGGCGCACAGGAGTAACCTAGGCGAAATAAAGCATATCAATGCATAGAGCCGCGAAGTGGTCACAGAATTGGAGCAGGTCACAGAGACGGTGGGTATGAAAGCGAAGAGGGGCCACTTGACAGATATTTGCTTAACCGGTGGAAGTGAAAGAAGCAGTGGCAAGAGCAGCTTAGGGGCCGCACGTCCGACAGTGTGCTTCGAAAAAGGATCCCTAACTCGTCAAAGATTTAGGGCGCTCAGGTATAACCTAGGAGAAATAAAGGATATCAATGCATGGAGCCGTGTAGTGGTCACAGAAGTGGAGGAGGTCACGGAGACGGTGGCTCATGAAAGCGAAGCAGGGGCATTAGACAGACGTCTGCTTAACCTGTGGAAGCGAAAGAAGCAGTGAGAAGAGCAGCTTGGGGGCCGCACGTGGGACAGTGGACAAAGAAAAAGAATCCCCAACTCGGCAAAGAGATAGGGCGCACAGGAGTAACCTAGGAGAAATAAAGGATATCAATGCATGGAGCCGCGAAGTGGTCACAGAAGTGGAGGAGGTCACAGAGACGGTGGGTATGAAAGCGAAGAGGGGGCCACTTGACAGATATTTGCTTAACCTGTGGAAGTGAAAGAAGCAGTGGCAAGAGCAGCTTAGAGGCCGACGTCGGACAGTGGGCTCCGAAAAAGAATCCCTAACTCGGCAGACAGATAGGGCGCACAGGAGTAACCAACGAGAAATAAAGGATATCAATGCATGGAGCCGCGAAGTGGTCACAGAAGTGAAGGAGGTCACCGAGACGGTGGCTGATGAAAGCGAAGCAGGGGCACTAGACAGACGTCTGCTTAACCTGTGGAAGCAAAACAAGCAGTGGGAAAAGCAGCTTGGGGGCCGCACGTGGGACTGTGGACAAAAAAAAGGATCCCTAACTCGGCAGAGTGATAGGGCGCACAGGAGTAACCTAGGAGAAATAAAGGAAATCAATGCATGGAGCCGCGAAGTAGTCACAGAAGTGGAGGAGGTCACAGAGACGGTGGCTCATGAAAGCGAAGCAGGGGCACTAGACAGACGTCTGCTTAACCTGTGGAAGCGAAAGAAGCAGTGGGAAGAGCAGCTTACGGGCCGCACGTCGGACAGTGGGATTCGAAAAAGGATCCCTAACTCGTCAAAGAGGTAGGGCGCTCAGGTATAACCTAGGAGAAATAAAGGATATCAATGCATGGAGCCGCGAAGTGGTCACAGAGGTGGAGGAGGTCACGGAGACGGTGGCTCATGAAAGCGAAGCAGGGGCACTAGACAGACGTCTGCTTAACCTGTGGAAGCGAAAGAAGCAGTGGGAAGAGCAGCTTAGGGCTGCACATCGGACAGTGGGCTCCAAAAAAGGATCTCTAACTCGGCAGACAAATAGGGCGCCCAGGAGTAACCTAGGGGAATAAAGGATATCAATGCATGGAGCTGCGAAGTGGTCAGAGCAGTGGAGGAGGTCACAGAGACGATTGCTGATGAAAGCGAAGCAGGGGCACTAGACACACATTTGCTTAACCTGTGGAAGCGAAAGAAGAAGTGGGAAGAGCAGCTTACGGGCCGCACGTCGGACAGTGGGCTAAGAAAAAGGATCCCCAACTCGGCAGAGAGATAGGGCGCGAAGGAGTAACCTAGGAGAAAAAGGATATCAATGCATGGAGCCGCGAAGCGGTCGTAGAAGTGGAGGAGGTCACTGAGATGGTGGCTCATGAAAGCGAAGCAAGGGCACTAGACAGATATCTGCTTAACCTGTGGAAGCGAAAGAAGCAGTGGGAAGAGCAGCTTGGGGGCCGCACGTGGGACAGTGAGCTCCGAAGAAGGATCCCAAACTCGGCAGACAGATAGGGCGCACAGGAGTAACCAAGGAGAAATAAAAGATATCAATGCATGGAGCCGCGAAGTGGTCACAGAAGTGGAGGAGGTCACAGAGACGGTGGCTCATGAAAGCGAAGCAGGGGCACTAGACAGACGTCTGCTTAACCTGTGGAAGCGAAAGAAGCAGTGGGAAGAGCAGCTTACGGGCCGCACGTCGGACAGCGGGCTTCGAAAAAGGATCCCTAACTCGGCAGACAGATAGGGCGCACAGGAGTAACCTAGGAGAAATAAAGGATATCAATGCATGAAGCCGCGAAGTGGTCACAGAAGTGGGGAGGTCACTGAGACGGTGGCTCATGAAAGCGAAGCAGGGCACTAGACAGACGTCTGATTAACCTGTGGAGTAAAAAGAAGCAGTGAAAAGAGCATCTTAGGGGCCGCACGTGGGACAGTGGGCTTCGAAAAAGGATCCCTAACTCGTCAAAGACTTAGGGCGCTCAGGTATAACCTAGGAGAAATAAAGGATATCAATGCATGGAGCCGCGAAGTGGTCACAGAAGTGGAGGAGGTCACAGAGACGGTGGCTCATGAAAGCGAAGCAGGGGCACTAGACAGACGTCTGCTTAACCTGTGGAAGCGAAAGAAGCAGTGGGAAGAGCAGCTTACGGGCCGCACGTCGGACAGTGGGCTTCGAAAAAGGATCACTAACTCGGCAGACAGATAGGGCGCACAGGAGTAACCTAGGAGAAATAAAGGATATCAATGCATGAAGCCGCGAAGTGGTCACAGAAGTGGGGGAGGTCACATAGACGGTGGCTCATGAAAGCGAAGCAGGGCACTAGACAGACGTCCGCTTAACCTGTGGAGTAAAAAGAAGCAGTGAAAAGAGCATCTTAGGGGCCGCACGTGGGACAGTGGGCTTCGAAAAAGGATCCCTAACTCGTCAAAGAGGTAGGGCGCTCAGGTATGACCTAGGAGAAATAAAGGATATCAATGCATTGAGCCGCGAAGTGGTCACAGAAGTGGAGGAGGTCACGGAGACGGTGGCTCATGAAAGCGAAGCAGGGGCACTAGACAGACGTCTGCTTAACCTGTGGAAGCGAAAGAAGCAGTGGGAAGAGCAGCTTACGGGCCGCACGTCGGACAGTGGGCTTCGAAAAAGGATCCCTAACTCGGCAGACAGATAGGGCGCACAGGAGTAACCTAGGAGAAATAAAGGATATCAATGCATGAAGCCGCGAAGTGGTCACAGAAGTGGGGGAGGTCACATAGACGGTGGCTCATGAAAGCGAAGCAGGGCACTAGACAGACGTCCGCTTAACCTGTGGAGTAAAAAGAAGCAGTGAAAAGAGCATCTTAGGGGCCGCACGTGGGACAGTGGGCTTCGAAAAAGGATCCCTAACTCGTCAAAGAGGTAGGGCGCTCAGGTATGACCTAGGAGAAATAAAGGATATCAATGCATTGAGCCGCGAAGTGGTCACAGAAGTGGAGGAGGTCACGGAGACGGTGGCTCATGAAAGCGAAGCAGGGGCATTAGACAGACGTCTGCTTAACCTGTGGAAGCGAAAGAAGCAGTGACAAGAGCATCTTAGGGGGGCGCACGTGGGACAGTGGGCTTCGAAAAAGGATCCCCAACTCGGCAGAAAAATAGGGCGCTCATGGGTAACCTAGGAGAAATAAAGGTTATCAATGCATGGAGCCGCGAAGTGGTCACAGAAGTGGAGGAGGTCACGGAGACGGTGGCTCATGAAAGCGAAGCAGGGGCACTAGACAGACGTCTGCTTAACCTGTCGAAGCGAAAGAAGCAGTAGGAAGAGCAGTTTGGGGGCCGCAAGTGGGACAGTGGACAAAGAAAAAGAATCCCTAACTCGGCAAAGAGATAGGGCGCACAGGAGTAACCTAGGAGAAATAAAGGATATCAATGCATGGAGCCGCGAAGTGGTCACAGAAGTGGAGGAGGTCACAGAGACGGTGGGTATGAAAGCGAAGAGGGGCCACTTGGCAGATATTTGCTTAACCTGTGGAGGCGAAAGAAGCAGTGAAAAGAGCATCTTAGGGGCCGCACGTGGGACAGTGGGCTTCCAAAAAGGATCCCTTACTCGGCAAAGAGGTAGGGCGATGATGTATAGCCTAGGAGAAGTAAAGGATATCAATGCATGGAGCCGTGAAGTGGTCACAGAAGTGGAGGAGTTCAAGGAGACGGTGGCTCATGAAAGCGAAGCAGGGGCATTAGACAGAAGTCTGCTTAACCTCTGGAAGCGAAAGAAGCAGTGGGAAGAGCAGCTTGGGGGCCGCATGTGGGACAGTGGGCTCCGAAAAAGGATCCCGAACTCGGCAGAGAGATAGGGCGCACAGGAGTAACCTAGGCGAAATAAAGCATATCAATGCATAGAGCCGCGAAGTGGTCACAGAATTGGAGCAGGTCACAGAGACGGTGGGTATGAAAGCGAAGAGGGGCCACTTGACAGATATTTGCTTAACCGGTGGAAGTGAAAGAAGCAGTGGCAAGAGCAGCTGAGGGGCCGCACGTCCGACAGTGTGCTTCGAAAAAGGATCCCTAACTCGTCAAAGATTTAGGGCGCTCAGGTATAACCTAGGAGAAATAAAGGATATCAATGCATGGAGCCGTGTAGTGGTCACAGAAGTGGAGGAGGTCACGGAGACGGTGGCTCATGAAAGCGAAGCAGGGGCATTAGACAGACGTCTGCTTAACCTGTGGAAGCGAAAGAAGCAGTGAGAAGAGCAGCTTGGGGGCCGCACGTGGGACAGTGGACAAAGAAAAAGAATCCCCAACTCGGCAAAGAGATAGGGCGCACAGGAGTAACCTAGGAGAAATAAAGGATATCAATGCATGGAGCCGCGAAGTGGTCACAGAAGTGGAGGAGGTCACAGAGACGGTGGGTATGAAAGCGAAGAGGGGCCACTTGACAGATATTTGCTTAACCTGTGGAAGTGAAAGAAGCAGTGGCAAGAGCAGCTTAGAGGCCGGACGTCGGACAGTGGGCTCCGAAAAAGAATCCCTAACTCGGCAGACAGATAGGGCGCACAGGAGTAACCAACGAGAAATAAAGGATATCAATGCATGGAGCCGCGAAGTGGTCACAGAAGTGAAGGAGGTCACCGAGACGGTGGCTGATGAAAGCGAAGCAGGGGCACTAGACAGACGTCTGCTTAACCTGTGGAAGCAAAACAAGCAGTGGGAAAAGCAGCTTGGGGGCCGCACGTGGGACTGTGGACAAAAAAAGGATCCCTAACTCGGCAGAGTGATAGGGCGCACAGGAGTAACCTAGGAGAAATAAAGGAAATCAATGCATGAAGCCGTCAAGTGGTCACAGAAGTGAGGAGGTCACAGAGACGATGGCTCATGAAAGCGAAGCAGGGGCACTAGACAGACGTCTGCTTAACCTGTGGAAGCGAAAGAAGCAGTGGGAAGAGCAGCTTGGGGGCCGCACGTGGGACAGTGACCTCCGAAAAAGGGTCCCAAACTCGGCAGACAGATAGGGCGCACAGGAGTAACCTAGGAGAAATAAAGGATATCAATGCATGGAGCCGCGAAGTAGTCACAGAAGTGGAGGAGGTCACAGAGACGGTGGCTCATGAAAGCGAAGCAGGGGCACTAGACAGACGTCTGCTTAACCTGTGGAAGCGAAAGAAGCAGTGGGAAGAGCAGCTTACGGGCCGCACGTCGGACAGTGGGATTCGAAAAAGGATCCCTAACTCGTCAAAGAGGTAGGGCGCTCAGGTATAACCTAGGAGAAATAAAGGATATCAATGCATGGAGCCGCGAAGTGGTCACAGAGGTGGAGGAGGTCACGGAGACGGTGGCTCATGAAAGCGAAGCAGGGGCACTAGACAGACGTCTGCTTAACCTGTGGAAGCGAAAGAAGCAGTGGGAAGAGCAGCTTAGGGCTGCACATCGGACAGTGGGCTCCAAAAAAGGATCTCTAACTCGGCAGACAAATAGGGCGCCCAGGAGTAACCTAGGGGAATAAAGGATATCAATGCATGGAGCTGCGAAGTGGTCAGAGCAGTGGAGGAGGTCACAGAGACGATTGCTGATGAAAGCGAAGCAGGGGCACTAGACACACATTTGCTTAACCTGTGGAAGCGAAAGAAGCAGTGGGAAGAGCAGCTTGGGGGCCGCACGTGGGACAGTGAGCTCCGAAGAAGGATCCCAAACTCGGCAGACAGATAGGGCGCACAGGAGTAACCAAGGAGAAATAAAAGATATCAATGCATGGAGCCGCGAAGTGGTCACAGAAGTGGAGGAGGTCACAGAGACGGTGGCTCATGAAAGCGAAGCAGGGGCACTAGACAGACGTCTGCTTAACCTGTGGAAGCGAAAGAAGCAGTGGGAAGAGCAGCTTACGGGCCGCACGTCGGACAGCGGGCTTCGAAAAAGGATCCCTAACTCGGCAGACAGATAGGGCGCACAGGAGTAACCTAGGAGAAATAAAGGATATCAATGCATGAAGCCGCGAAGTGGTCACAGAAGTGGGGAGGTCACTGAGACGGTGGCTCATGAAAGCGAAGCAGGGCACTAGACAGACGTCTGATTAACCTGTGGAGTAAAAAGAAGCAGTGAAAAGAGCATCTTAGGGGCCGCACGTGGGACAGTGGGCTTCGAAAAAGGATCCCTAACTCGTCAAAGACTTAGGGCGCTCAGGTATAACCTAGGAGAAATAAAGGATATCAATGCATGGAGCCGCGAAGTGGTCACAGAAGTGTAGGAGGTCACGGAGACGGTGGTTCATGAAAGCGAAGCAGGGGCACTAGACTGACGTCTGCTTAACCTGTGGAGGCGAAAGAAGCAGTAGGAAGAGCAGTTTGGGGGCCCACGTGGGCAGTGGACAAAGAAAAGGATCCCCAACTCGGCAAAGAGATAGGGCGCACAGGAGTAACCTAGGAGAAATAAAGGATATCAATGCATGGATTCGCGAAGTGCTCACAGAAGTGGAGGAGGTTACAGAGACGGTGGCTCATGAAAACGAAGCAGGGGCACTAGACAGACGTCTGCTTAACCTGTGGAGGCGAAAGAAGCAGTGAAAAGAGCATCTTAGGGGCCGCACGTGGGACAGTGGGCTTCCAAAAAGGATCCCTAACTCGGCAAAGAGGTAGGGCGTTGAGGTATAACCTAGGAGAAATAAAGGATATCAATGCATGGAGCCGCGAAGTGGTCACAGAAGTGGAGGAGTTCACGGAGACGGTGGCTCGAGAAAGCGAAGCAGGGGCGTTAGACAGAAGTCTGCTTAACCTCTGGAAGCGAAAGAAGCAGTGGGAAGAGCAGCTTACGGGCCGCACGTCGGACAGTGGGCTTCGAAAAGGATCCATAACTTGGCAGACAGATAGGGCGCACAGGAGTAACCAAGGAGAAATAAAGAATATCAATGCATAGAGCCGCGAAGTGGTCACAGAAGTGGAGGAGGTCACGGAGACGGTGGCTCATGAAAGCGAAGCAGGGGTATTAGACAGACGTCTGCTTAACCTGTGGAAGCGAAAGAAGCAGTGAAAAGAGCATCTTAGGGGGGCGCACGTGGGACAGTGGGCTTCGAAAAAGGATCCCCAACTCGGCAGAAAAATAGGGCGCTCATGGGTAACCTAGGAGAAATAAAGGTTATCAATGCATGGAGCCGCGAAGTGGTCACAGAAGTGGAGGAGGTCACGGAGACGGTGGCTCATGAAAGCGAAGCAGGGGCACTAGACAGACGTCTGCTTAACCTGTCGAAGCGAAAGAAGCAGTAGGAAGAGCAGTTTGGGGGCCGCAAGTGGGACAGTGGACAAAGAAAAAGAATCCCCAACTCGGCAAAGAGATAGGGCGCACAGGAGTAACCTAGGAGAAATAAAGGATATCAATGCATGGAGCCGCGAAGTGGTCACAGAAGTGGAGGAGGTCACAGAGACGGTGGGTATGAAAGCGAAGAGGGGCCACTTGACAGATATTTGCTTAACCTGTGGAGGCGAAAGAAGCAGTGAAAAGAGCATCTTAGGGGCCGCACGTGGGACAGTGGGCTTCCAAAAAGGATCCCTTACTCGGCAAAGAGGTAGGGCGATGATGTATAGCCTAGGAGAAGTAAAGGATATCAATGCATGGAGCCGTGAAGTGGTCACAGAAGTGGAGGAGTTCACGGAGACGGTGGCCCATGAAAGCGAAGCAGGGGCATTAGACAGAAGTCTGCTTAACCTCTGGAAGCGAAAGAAGCAGTGGGAAGAGCAGCTTGGGGGCCGCATGTGGGACAGTGGGCTCCGAAAAAGGATCCCGAACTCGGCAGAGAGATAGGGCGCACAGGAGTAACCTAGGCGAAATAAAGCATATCAATGCATAGAGCCGCGAAGTGGTCACAGAATTGGAGCAGGTCACAGAGGCGGTGGGTATGAAAGCGAAGAGGGGCCACTTGACAGATATTTGCTTAACCTGTGGAAGTGAAAGAAGCAGTGGCAAGAGCAGCTTAGGGGCCGCACGTCCGACAGTGTGCTTCGAAAAAGGATCCCTAACTCGTCAAAGAGGTAGGGCGCTCAGGTATAACCTAGGAGAAATAAAGGATATCAATGCATGGAGCCGTGTAGTGGTCACAGAAGTGGAGGAGGTCACGGAGACGGTGGCTCATGAAAGCGAAGCAGGGGCATTAGACAGACGTCTGCTTAACCTGTGGAAGCGAAAGAAGCAGTGAGAAGAGCAGCTTGGGGGCCGCACGTGGGACAGTGGACAAAGAAAAAGAATCCCCAACTCGGCAAAGAGATAGGCCGCACAGGAGTAACCTAGGAGAAATAAAGGATATCAATGCATGGAGCCGCGAAGTGGTCACAGAAGTGAGGAGGTCACAGAGACGATGGCTCATGAAAGCGAAGCAGGGGCACTAGACAGACGTCTGCTTAACCTGTGGAAGCGAAAGAAGCAGTGGGAAAAGCAGCTTGGGGGCCGCACGTGTGACTGTGGACAAAAAAAGGATCCCTAACTCGGCAGAGAGATAGGGCGCACAGGAGTAACCTAGGAGAAATAAAGGATATCAATGCATAGAGCCGCGAAGCGGTCACAGAAGTGCAGGAGGTCACTGAGATGGTGGCTCATGAAAGCGAAGCAGGGGCACTAGACAGATATCTGCTTAACCTGTGGAAGCGAAAAAAGCAGTGGGAAGAGCAGCTTGGGGGCCGCACGTGGGACAGTGAGCTCCGAAAAAGGATCCCAAACTCGGCAGACAGATAGGGCGCACAGGAGTAACCTAGGAGAAATAAAGGATATCAATGCATGAAGCCGCGAAGTAGTCACAGAAGTGGAGGAGGTCACAGAGACGGTGGCTCATGAAAGCGAAGCAGGGGCACTAGACAGACGTCTGCTTAACATGTGGAAGCGAAAGAAGCAGTGGGAAGAGCAGCTTACGGGCCGCACGTCGGACAGTGGGATTCGAAAAAGGATCTCTAACTCGGCAGACAAATAGGGCGCCCAGGAGTAACCTAGGGGAATAAAGGATATCAATGCATGGAGCTGCGAAGTGGTCAGAGAAGTGGAGGAGGTCACAGAGACGATTGCTGATGAAAGCGAAGCAGGGGCACTAGACACACATTTGCTTAACCTGTGGAAGCGAAAGAAGAAGTGGGAAGAGAAGCTTAGGGGCCGCACGTGGGACAGTGGGCTCCGAGAAAGGATCCCCAACTCGGCAGAGAGATAGGGCGCGCAGAAGTAACCTAGGAGAAATAAAGGATATCAATGCATGGAGCCGCGAAGTGGTGAGAGAAGTGGAGATCACAAAGACGGTGGCTGATGAAAGCGAAGCAGGGGCACTAGATAGACTTCTGCTTAACCTGTGGAAGCGAAAGAAGCAGTGAAAAGAGCATCTTAGGGGCCGCACGTGGGACAGTGGGCTTCGAAAAAGGATCCCTAACTCGGCAGAGAGGTAGGGCGCTTAGGAGTAACCTAGGAGAAATTAAGAATATCAATGCATGGAGCCGCGAAGTGCTCACAGAAGTGGAGGAGGTCACAGAGACGGTGTGCATGAAAGCGAAGCAGGGCCAGTAGACAGATATCTGCTTAACCTGTGGAAGGGAAAGAAGCAGTGGCAAGAGCAGCTTAGGGGCCGCACGTCGGACAGTGGGCTCCGAAAAAGGATCCCTAACTCGGCAGACAGATAGGGCGCACAGGAGTAACCAATGAGAAATAAAGGATATCAATGCATGCAGCCGTGAAGTGGTCACAGTAATGGAGGAGGTCACAGAGACGGTGGGTATGAAAGCGAAGCAGGGGCACTAGATAGATATCTGCTTAACCTGTGCAAGCGAAAGAAGCAGTGGGAAGAGCAGCTTAGGTGCTGCACGTGGGACAGTGAGCTTCGAGAAAGGATCCCCAACTCGGCAGAGAGATAGGGCGACAGGAGTAACCTAGGCGAAATAAAGGATATCAATGCATAGAGCCGCAAAGTGGTCACAGAAGTGGAGGAGGTCACAGAGACGGTGGGTATGAAAGCGAAGCAGGGGCACTAGATAGATATCTGCTTAACCTGTGCAAGCGAAAGAAGCAGTGGGAAGAGCAGCTTAGGTGCTGCACGTGGGACAGTGAGCTTCGAGAAAGGATCCCCAACTCGGCAGAGAGATAGGGCGCACAGGAGTAACCTAGACGAAATAAAGGATATCAATGCATAGAGCCGCGAAGTGGTCACAGATGTGGAGGACGTCACAGAGACGGTTGCTGATGAAAGCGAAGCAGGGGCACTAGACAGATATCTGCTAAACGTGTGCAAGCGAAAGAAGCAGTGGGAAGAGCAGCTTAGGTGCCGCACGTGGGGCAGTAGGCTTCGAGAAAGGATCCCCAACTCGGCAGAGAGATAGGGCGCACAGGAGTAACCTAGGAGAATTAAAGAGATCAATGCATGGAGCCGTGAAGTGGTCAGAAAAGTGGAGGAGCTCACGGAGACGGTGGTTGATGAAAGCGAAGGAGGGGCACAAGACAGACGTCTGCTTAACCTGTGGAAGCGAAAGACGCAGTGGGAAGAGCAGCTTAGGGGCCGCACGTGGGACATTGGGCTCCGAGAAAGGATCCCCAACTCGGGAGAGAGATAGGGCACACAGAAGTAACCTAGGAGAAATAAAGGATATCAATGCATGGAGCCGCAAAGTGGTCAGAGAAGTGGAGGAGGTCACAGAGACGGTGGCTGATGAAAACGAAGCAGGGGCACTAGACAGTCGTCTGTTTAACCTCTGGAAGCGAAAGAAGCAGTGGAAGAGCAGCTTAGGGGCCGCACGTGCGACAGTGGGCTGCGAAATGGATCCCCAACACGGCAGAGATATAGGGCGCACATGAGTAACCAAGGAGAAATAAAGGATATCAATGCATGGAGCCGCAAAGTGGTCAGAGAGGTGGAGGAGGTCACAGAGATGGTGGCTGATGAAAGCGAAGCAGGACACAAGACAGACGTCTGCTTAACCTGTGGAAGCGAAAGAAGCAGTGGGGCGAGCAGCTTAGGGGCCGCACGTGGGACAGTGGGCTCGAGAAAGGATCCCCAACTCGGCAGAGAGATAGGGGCACAGAAGTAACCTTAGAGAAATAAAGTATATCCATGCATGGAGCCGTGAAGTGGTCAGAGAACTGGAGGAGGTCACAGAGACGGTGGCTGATGAAAGCGAAGCAGGGGCACCAGACAGATGTCTGCTTAACCCGTGGAAGCGAAAGACGCAGAGGGAAGAGCAGCTTAGGTGCCGCACGTGGGACAGTGGGCTCCGAAAAAGGATCCCCAACTCGGCAGAGATATAGGGCGTACAGGAGTAAAATTGGAGAAATAAAGATATCAATCCATAGAGCCGTGAAGTTGTCAGAGAAGTGGAGGAGGTCACAGAGACTGTGGCTGATGAAAGCGAAGCAGGGCACAAGACTGACGCCTGCTTAAACTGTGAAGCGAAACAAGTAGTGGGAAGAGCAGCTTAAGGGCGGCACGTGGGACAGTGGGCTCCGAAAAAGGATCCCCAACTCGACAGAGTGATATTGCACACATTAGTAACCTAGGAGAAATAAAGATATCAATGCATGGAGCCTTGAAGTGGTCAGAGAAGTGGAGGAGGTCACAGAGACGGTGGCTGATGAAAGTGAAGCAGGGGCACAAGACAGACGTCTGCTTAACCTGTGGAAGCGAAAGAAGCAGTGGGAAGAGCAGCTTAGGGGCCGCACGTTAGACAGTGGGCTCCGAGAAAGGATCCCCAACTCGGCAGAGAGATAGGGCGCACAGGAGTAACCTAGGAGAAATAAAGGATATCAATGCATGGAGCCGCGAAGTCGTCACAGAAGTGGAGGAGGTCACAGAGACGGTGGGTATGAAAGCGAAGAGGGGCCACTTGACAGATATTTGCTTAACCTGTGGAGGCGAAAGAAGCAGTGAAAAGAGCATCTTAGGGGCCGCACGTGGGACAGTGGGCTTCCAAAAAGGATCCCTAACTCGGCAAAGAGGTAGGGCGATGATGTATAACCTAGAAGTAAAGGATATGAATGCATGGAGCCGTGAAGTGGTCACAGAAGTGGAGGAGTTCACGGAGACGGTGGCTCATGAAAGCGAAGCAGGGGCATTAGACAGAAGTCTGCTTAACCTGTGGAAGCGAAAGAAGCAGTGGGAAGAGCAGCTTGGGGGCCGCACGTGGGACAGCGAGCTCCGAAAAAGGATCCCAAACTCGGCAGACAGATAGGGCGCACAGGAGTAACCTAGGAGAAATAAAAGATATCAATGCATGGAGCCGCGAAGTGGTCACAGAAGTGGAGGAGGTCACAGAGACGGTGGCTCATGAAAGCGAAGCAGGGGCACTAGACAGACGTCTGCTTAACCTGTGGAAGCGAAAGAAGCAGTGGGAAGAGCAGCTTACGGGCCGCACGTCGGACAGTGGGCTTCGAAAAAGGATCCCTAACTAGGCAGACAGATAGGGCGCACAGGAGTAACCTAGGAGAAATAAAGGATATCAATGCATGAAGCCGCGAAGTGGTCACAGAAGTGGGGGAGGTCACATAGACGGTGGCTCATGAAAGCGAAGCAAGGCACTAGACAGACGTCCGCTTAACCTGTGGAGTAAAAAGAAGCAGTGAAAAGAGCATCTTAGGGGCCGCACGTGGGACAGTGGGCTTCGAAAAAGGATCCCTAACTCGTCAAAGAGGTAGGGCGCTCAGGTATGACCTAGAAGAAATAAAGGATATCAATGCATTGAGCCGCGAAGTGGTCACAGAAGTGGAGGAGGTCACGGAGACGGTGGCTCATGAAAGCGAAGCAGGGGCATTAGACAGACGTCTGCTTAACCTGTGGAAGCGAAAGAAGCAGTGAAAAGAGCATCTTAGGGGGGCGCACGTGGGACAGTGGGCTTCGAAAAAGGATCCCCAACTCGGCAGAAAAATAGGGCGCTCATGGGTAACCTAGGAGAAATAAAGGTTATCAATGCATGGAGCCGCGAAGTGGTCACAGAAGTGGAGGAGGTCACGGAGACGGTGGCTCATGAAAGCGAAGCAGGGGCACTAGACAGATGTCTGCTTAACCTGTCGAAGCGAAAGAAGCAGTAGGAAGAGCAGTTTGGGGGCCGCAAGTGGGACAGTGGACAAAGAAAAAGAATCCCTAACTCGGCAAAGAGATAGGGCGCACAGGAGTAACCTAGGAGAAATAAAGGATATCAATGCATGGAGCCGCGAAGTGGTCACAGAAGTGGAGGAGGTCACAGAGACGGTGGGTATGAAAGCGAAGAGGGGCCACTTGGCAGATATTTGCTTAACCGGTGGAAGTGAAAGAAGCAGTGGCAAGAGCAGCTTAGGGGCCGCACGTCCGACAGTGTGCTTCGAAAAAGGATCCCTAACTCGTCAAAGATTTAGGGCGCTCAGGTATAACCTAGGAGAAATAAAGGATATCAATGCATGGAGCCGTGTAGTGGTCACAGAAGTGGAGGAGGTCACGGAGACGGTGGGTATGAAAGCGAAGAGGGGCCACTTGACAGATATTTGCTTAACCTGTGGAAGTGAAAGAAGCAGTGGCAAGAGCAGCTTAGGGGCCGGACGTCGGACAGTGGGCTCCGAAAAAGGATCCCTAACTCGGCAGACAGATAGGGCGCACAGGAGTAACCAACGAGAAATAAAGGATATCAATGCATGGAGCCGCGAAGTGGTCACAGAAGTGAAGGAGGTCACCGAGACGGTGGCTGATTAAAGCGAAGCAGGGGCACTAGACAGACGTCTGCTTAACCTGTGGAAGCAAAACAAGCAGTGGGAAAAGCAGCTTGGGGGCCGCACGTGGGACTGTGGACAAAAAAAGGATCCCTAACTCGGCAGAGTGATAGGGCGCACTGGAGTAACCTAGGAGAAATAAAGGAAATCAATGCATGAAGCCGTCAAGTGGTCACAGAAGTGAGGAGGTCACAGAGACGATGGCTCATGAAAGCGAAGCAGGGGCACTAGACAGACGTCTGCTTAACCTGTGGAAGCGAAAGAAGCAGTGGGAAAAGCAGCTTGGGGGCCGCACGTGTGACTGTGGACAAAAAAATGATCTCTAACTCGGCAGAGAGATAGGGCGCACAGGAGTAACCTAGGAGAAATAAAGGATATCAATGCATAGAGCCGCGAAGCGGTCACAGAAGTGCAGGAGGTCACTGAGATGGTGGCTCATGAAAGCGAAGCAGGGGCACTAGACAGATATCTGCTTAACCTGTGGAAGCGAAAGAAGCAGTGGGAAGAGCAGCTTGGGGGCCGCACGTGGGACAGTGAGCTCCGAAAAAGGGTCCCAAACTCGGCAGACAGATAGGGCGCACAGGAGTAACCTAGGAGAAATAAAGGATATCAATGCATGGAGCCGCGAAGTAGTCACAGAAGTGGAGGAGGTCACAGAGACGGTGGCTCATGAAAGCGAAGCAGGGGCACTAGACAGACGTCTGCTTAACCTGTGGAAGCGAAAGAAGCAGTGGGAAGAGCAGCTTACGGGCCGCACGTCGGACAGTGGGATTCGAAAAAGGATCCCTAACTCGTCAAAGAGGTAGGGCGCTCAGGTATAACCTAGGAGAAATAAAGGATATCAATGCATGGAGCCGCGAAGTGGTCACAGAGGTGGAGGAGGTCACGGAGACGGTGGCTCATGAAAGCGAAGCAGGGGCACTAGACAGACGTCTGCTTAACCTGTGGAAGCGAAAGAAGCAGTGGGAAGAGCAGCTTAGGGCTGCACATCGGACAGTGGGCTCCAAAAAAGGATCTCTAACTCGGCAGACAAATAGGGCGCCCAGGAGTAACCTAGGGGAATAAAGGATATCAATGCATCGAGCTGCGAAGTGGTCAGAGCAGTGGAGGAGGTCACAGAGACGATTGCTGATGAAAGCGAAGCAGGGGCACTAGACACACATTTGCTTAACCTGTGGAAGCGAAAGAAGAAGTGGGAAGAGCAGCTTATGGGCCGCACGTCGGACAGTGGGCTAAGAAAAAGGATCCCCAACTCGGCAGAGAGATAGGGCGCGAAGGAGTAACCTAGGAGAAAAAGGATATCAATGCATGGAGCCGCGAAGCGGTCGTAGAAGTGGAGGAGGTCACTGAGATGGTGGCTCATGAAAGCGAAGCAAGGGCACTAGACAGATATCTGCTTAACCTGTGGAAGCGAAAGAAGCAGTGGGAAGAGCAGCTTGGGGGCCGCACGTGGGACAGTGAGCTCCGAAGAAGGATCCCAAACTCGGCAGACAGATAGGGCGCACAGGAGTAACCTAGGAGAAATAAAGGATATCAATGCATGAAGCCGCGAAGTGGTCACAGAAGTGGGGAGGTCACTGAGACGGTGGCTCATGAAAGCGAAGCAGGGCACTAGACAGACGTCTGATTAACCTGTGGAGTAAAAAGAAGCAGTGAAAAGAGCATCTTAGGGGCCGCACGTGGGACAGTGGGCTTCGAAAAAGGATCCCTAACTCGTCAAAGACTTAGGGCGCTCAGGTATAACCTAGGAGAAATAAAGGATATCAATGCATGTAGCCGCGAAGTGGTCACAGAAGTGGAGGAGGTCACGGAGACGGTGGTTCATGAAAGCGAAGCAGGGGCACTAGACAGACGTCTGCTTAACCTGTGGAGGCGAAAGAAGCAGTAGGAAGAGCAGTTTGGGGGCCCACGTGGGCAGTGGACAAAGAAAAGGATCCCCAACTCGGCAAAGAGATAGGGCGCACAGGAGTAACCTAGGAGAAATAAAGTATATCAATGCATGGATTCGCGAAGTGCTCACAGAAGTGGAGGAGGTCACAGAGACGGTGGCTCATGAAAACGAAGCAGGGGCACTAGACAGACGTCTGCTTAACCTGTGGAGGCGAAAGAAGCAGTGAAAAGAGCATCTTAGGGGCCGCACGTGGGACAGTGGTCCTCCAAAAAGGATCCCTAACTCGGCAAAGAGGTAGGGCGTTGAGGTATAACCTAGGAGAAATAAAGGATATCAATGCATGGAGCCGCGAAGTGGTCACAGAAGTGGAGGAGTTCACGGAGACGGTGGCTCGAGAAAGCGAAGCAGGGGCGTTAGACAGAAGTCTGCTTAACCTCTGGAAGCGAAAGAAGCAGTGGGAAGAGCAGCTTACGGGCCGCACGTCGGACAGTGGGCTTCGAAAAGGATCCATAACTCGGCAGACAGATAGGGCGCACAGGAGTAACCTAGGAGAAATAAAGGATATCAATGCATAGAGCCGCGAAGCGGTCACAGAAGTGGAGGAGGTCACTGAGATGGTGGCTCATGAAAGCGAAGCAGGGGCACTAGACAGATATCTGCTTAACCTGTGGAAGCGAAAGAAGCAGTGGGAAGAGCAGCTTGGGGGCCGCACGTGGGACAGCGAGCTCCGAAAAAGGATCCCAAACTCGGCAGACAGATAGGGCGCACAGGAGTAACCTAGGAGAAATAAAAGATATCAATGCATGGAGCCGCGAAGTGGTCACAGAAGTGGGGAGGTCACAGAGACGGTGGCTCATGAAAGCGAAGCAGGGGCACTAGACAGACGTCTGCTTAACCTGTGGAAGCGAAAGAAGCAGTGGGAAGAGCAGCTTACGGGCCGCACGTCGGACAGTGGGCTTCGAAAAAGGATCCCTAACTCGGCAGACAGATAGGGCGCACAGGAGTAACCTAGGAGAAATAAAGAATATCAATGCATGAAGCCGCGAAGTGTCACAGAAGTGGGGGAGGTCACATAGACGGTGGCTCATGAAAGCGAAGCAGGGCACTAGACAGACGTCCGCTTAACCTGTGGAGTAAAAAGAAGCAGTGAAAAGAGCATCTTAGGAGCCGCACGTGGGACAGTGGGCTTCGAAAAAGGATCCCTAACTCGTCAAAGAGGTAGGGCGCTCAGGTATGACCTAGGAGAAATAAAGGATATCAATGCATTGAGCCGCGAAGTGGTCACAGAAGTGGAGGAGGTCACGGAGACGGTGGCTCATGAAAGCGAAGCAGGGGCATTAGACAGACGTCTGCTTAACCTGTGGAAGCAAAAGAAGCAGTGAAAAGAGCATCTTAGGGGGGCGCACGTGGGACAGTGGGCTTCGAAAAAGGATCCCCAACTCGGCAGAAAAATAGGGCGCTCATGGGTAACCTAGGAGAAATAAAGGTTATCAATGCATGGAGCCGCGAAGTGGTCACAGAAGTGGAGGAGGTCACGGAGACGGTGGCTCATGAAAGCGAAGCAGGGGCACTAGACAGACGTCTGCTTAACCTGTCGAAGCGAAAGAAGCAGTAGGAAGAGCAGTTTGGGGGCCGCAAGTGGGACAGTGGACAAAGAAAAAGAATCCCCAACTCGGCAAAGAGATAGGGCGCACAGGAGTAACCTAGGAGAAATAAAGGATATCAATGCATGGAGCCGCGAAGTGGTCACAGAAGTGGAGGAGGTCACAGAGACGGTGGGTATGAAAGCGAAGAGGGGCCACTTGACAGATATTTGCTTAACCTGTGGAAGTGAAAGAAGCAGTGGCAAGAGCAGCTTAGGGGCCGCACGTCGGACAGTGGGCTCCGAAAAAGGATCCCTAACTCGGCAGACAGATAGGGCGCACAGGAGTAACCTACGAGAAATAAAGGATATCAATGCATGGAGCCGCGAAGTGGTCACAGAAGTGGAGGAGGTCACCGAGACGGTGGCTGATGAAAGCGAACTAGGGCACTAGACAGACGTCTGCTTAACCTGTGGAAGCAAAAGAAGCAGTGGGAAAAGCAGCTTAGGGGCCGCACGTGGGACTGTGGACAAAAAAAGGATCACTAACTCGGCAGAGAGATAGGGCGCACAGGAGTAACCTAGGAGAAATAAAGGAAATCAATGCATGAAGCCGTCAAGTGGTCACAGAAGTGAGGAGGTCACAGAGACGATGGCTCATGAAAACGAAGCAGGGCCACTAGACAGACGTCTGCTTAACCTGTGGAAGCGAAAGAAGCAGTGTGGAGAGCAGCGTTGGGGCCGCACGTGGGACAGTGGACAAAGAAAAAGGATCCCCAACTCGGCAGACAGATAGGGCGCACAGGAGTAACCTAGGAGAAATAAAGGATATCAATGCATGGAGCCGCGAAGTGGTCACAGAAGTGGGGGAGGTCACACAGACGGTGGCTCATGAAAGCGAACTAGGGCACTAGACAGACGTCTGCTTAACCTGTGGAGTAAAAAGAAGCAGTGAAAAGAGCATCTTAGGGGCCGCACGTGGGACAGTGGGCTTCGAAAAAGGATCCCTAACTCGTCAAAGAGGTAGGGCGCTCAGGTATAACCTAGGAGAAATAAAGGATATCAATGCATGGAGCCGCGAAGTGGTCACAGAAGTGGAGGAGGTCACGGAGACGGTGGCTCATGAAAGCGAAGCAGGGGCATTAGACAGACGTCTGCTTAACCTGTGGAAGCGAAAGAAGCAGTGAAAAGAGCATCTTAGGGGGTGCACGTGGGACAGTGGGCTTCAAAAAAGGATCCCTAACTCGGCAGAAAATTAGGGCGCTCATGGGTAACCTAGGAGAAATAAAGGATATCAATGCATGGAGCCGCGAAGTGGTCACAGAAGTGGAGGAGGTCACGGAGACGGTGGCTCATGAAAGCGAAGCAGGGGCACTAGCCAGACGTCTGCCTAACCTGTGGAAGCGAAAGAAGCTGTAGGAAGAGCAGTTTGGGGGCCGCACGTGGGACAGTGGACAAAGAAAAAGGATCCCCAACTCGGCAAAGAGATAGGGCGCACAGGAGTAACCTAGGAGAAATGAAGGATATCAATGCATGGATTCGCGAAGTGGTCACAGAAGTGGAGGAGGTCACAGAGACGGTGGCTCATGAAAGCGAAGCAGGGCACTAGACAGACGTCTGATTAACCTGTGGAATAAAAAGAAGCAGTGAAAAGAGCATCTTAGGGGCCGCACGTGGGACAGTGGGCTTCGAAAAAGGATCCCTAACTCGTCAAAGACTTAGGGCGCTCAGGTATAACCTAGGAGAAATAAAGGATATCAATGCATGGAGCCGCGAAGTGGTCACAGTAGTGGAGGAGGTCACGGAGACGGTGGCTCATGAAAGCGAAGCAGGGGCACTAGACAGACGTCTGCTTAACCTGTGGAGGCGAAAGAAGCAGTAGGAAGAGCAGTTTGGGGGCCGCACGTGGGCAGTGGACAAAGAAAAGGATCCCCAACTCGGCAAAGAGATAGGGCGCACAGGAGTAACCTAGGAGAAATAAAGGATATCAATGCATGGATTCGCGAAGTGCTCACAGAAGTGGAGGAGGTCACAGAGACGGTGGCTCATGAAAACGAAGCAGGGGCACTAGACAGACGTCTGCTTAACCTGTGGAGGCGAAAGAAGCAGTGAAAAGAGCATCTTAGGGGCCGCACGTGGGACAGTGGGCTTCCAAAAAGGATCCCTAACTCGGCAAAGAGGTAGGGCGTTGAGGAATAACCTAGGAGAAATAAAGGATATCAATGCATGGAGCCGCGAAGTGGTCACAGAAGTGGAGGAGTTCACGGAGACGGTGGCTCGAGAAAGCGAAGCAGGGGCATTAGACAGAAGTCTGCTTAACCTCTGGAAGCGAAAGAAGCAGTGGGAAGAGCAGCTTACGGGCCGCACGTCGGACAGTGGGCTTCGAAAAGGATCCCTAACTCGGCAGACAGATAGGGCGCACAGGAGTAACGTAGGAGAAATAAAGGATATCAATGCATAGAGCCGCGAAGCGGTCGCAGATGTGGAGGAGGTCACTGAGATGGTGGCTCATGAAAGCGAAGCAGGGGCACTAGACAGATATCTGCTTAACCTGTGGAAGCGAAAGAAGCAGTGGGAAGAGCAGCTTGGGGACCGCACGTGGAACAGTGAGCTCCGAAAAAGGATCCCAAACGCGGCAGACAGATAGGGCGCACAGGAGTAACCTAGGAGAAATAAAAGATATCAATGCATGGAGCCGCGAAGTGGTCACAGAAATGGAGGAGGTCACAGAGACGGTGGCTCATGAAAGCGAAGCAGGGGCACTAGACAGACGTCTGCTTAACCTGTGGAAGCGAAAGAAGCAGTGCGAAGAGCAGCTTACGGGCCGCACGTCGGACAGTAGGCTTCGAAAAAGGATCCCTAACTCGGCAGACAGATAGGGCGCACAGGAGTAACCTAGGAGAAATAAAGGATATCAATGCATGAAGCCGTCAAGTGGTCGCAGAACCGAGGAGGTCACAGAGACGGTGGCTCATGAAAGCGAAGCAGGGGCACTAGACAGACGTCTGCTTAACCTGTGGAAGCGGAAGAAGCAGTGGGGAGAGCAGCTTGGGGCCGCACGTGGGACAGTGGACAAAGAAAAAGGATCCCCAACTCGGCAGAGAGATAGGGCGCGAAGGAGTAACCTAGGAGAAAAAGGATATCAATGC
The DNA here is from genome assembly GCF_052857255.1 of Amblyomma americanum. Taxonomy (NCBI): domain Eukaryota; kingdom Metazoa; phylum Arthropoda; class Arachnida; order Ixodida; family Ixodidae; genus Amblyomma; species Amblyomma americanum. The sequence continues at coordinate 80,750,574 of NC_135497.1, read as the reverse complement.
ATGGAGCCGCGAAGCGGTCGTAGAAGTGGAGGAGGTCACTGAGATGGTGGCTCATGAAAGCGAAGCAAGGGCACTAGACAGATATCTGCTTAACCTGTTGAAGCGAAAGAAGCAGTGGGAAGAGCAGCTTGGGGGCCGCACGTGGGACAGTGAGCTCCGAAAAAGGATCCCTAACTCGGCAGACAGATAGGGCGCACAGGAGTAACCTAGGAGAAATAAAGGATATCAATGCATGAAGCCGCGAAGTGGTCACAGAAGTGGGGAGGTCACTGAGACGGTGGCTCATGAAAGCGAAGCAGGGCACAAGACAGACGTCTGATTAACCTGTGGAGTAAAAACAAGCAGTGAAAAGAGCATCTTAGGGGCCGCACGTGGGACAGTGGGCTTCGAAAAAGGATCCCTAACTCGTCAAAGACTTAGGGCGCTCAGGTATAACCTAGGAGAAATAAAGGATATCAATGCATGGAGCCGCGAAGTGGTCACAGTAGTGGAGGAGGTCACGGAGACGGTGGCTCATGAAAGCGAAGCAGGGGCACTAGACAGACGTCTGCTTAACCTGTGGAGGCGAAAGAAGCAGTAGGAAGAGCAGTTTGGGGGCCGCACGTGGGCAGTGGACAAAGAAAAGGATCCCCAACTCGGCAAAGAGATAGGGCGCACAGGAGTAACCTAGGAGAAATAAAGGATATCAATGCATGGATTCGCGAAGTGCTCAGAGAAGTGGAGGAGGTCACAGAGACGGTGGCTCATGAAAACGAAGCAGGGGCACTAGACAGACGTCTGCTTAACCTGTGGAAGCGAAAGAAGCAGTGGGAAGAGCAGCTTGGGGACCGCACGTGGAACAGTGAGCTCCGAAAAAGGATCCCAAACGCGGCAGACAGATAGGGCGCACAGGAGTAACCTAGGAGAAATAAAATATATCAGTGCATGGAGCCGCGAAGTGGTCACAGAAATGGAGGAGGTCACAGAGACGGTGGCTCATGAAAGCGAAGCAGGGGCACTAGACAGACGTCTGCTTAACCTGTGGAAGCGAAAGAAGCAGTGCGAAGAGCAGCTTACGGGCCGCACGTCGGACAGTAGGCTTCAAAAAAGGATCCCCAACTCGGCAGAGAGATAGGGCTCACAGGAGTAACCTAGGCGAAATAAAGGATATCAATGCATGGAGCCGCGAAGTGGTCACAGAAGTGGAGGAGGTCACCGAGACGGTGGCTCATGAAAGCGAAGCAGGGGCATTAGACAGACGTCTGCCTAACCTGTGGAAGCGAAAGAAGCAGTGAAAAGAGCATCTTAGGGGGCGCACGTGGGACAGTGGGCTTCGAAAAAGGATCCCCAACTCGGCAGAAAAATAGGGCGCTCATGGGTAACCTAGGAGAAATAAAGGTTATCAATGCATGGAGCCGCGAAGTGGTCACAGAAGTGGAGGAGGTCGCGGAGACGGTGGCTCATGAAAGCGAAGCAGGGGCACTAGACAGACGTCTGCTTAACCTGTCGAAGCGAAAGAAGCAGTAGGAAGAGCAGTTTGGGGGCCGCACGTGGGACAGTGGACAAAGAAAAAGAATCTCCAACTCGGCAAAGAGATAGGGCGCACAGGAGTAACCTAGGAGAAATAAAGGATATCAATGCATGGAGCCGCGAAGTGGTCACAGAAGTGGAGGAGGTCACAGAGACGGTGGGCATGAAAGCGAAGAGGGGCCACTTGACAGATATTTGCTTAACCTGTGGAAGTGAAAGAAGCAGTGGCAAGAGCAGCTTAGGGGCCGCACGTCGGACAGTGGGCTCCGAAAAAGGATCCCTAACTCGGCAGACAGATAGGGCGCACAGGAGTAACCTACGAGAAATAAAGGATATCAATGCATGGAGCCGCGAAGTGGTCACAGAAGTGGAGGAGGTCACCGAGACGGTGGCTGATGAAAGCGAAGCAGGGGCACTAGACAGACGTCTGCTTAACCTGTGGAAGCGAAAGAAGCAGTGTGGAGAGCAGCGTTGGGGCCGCACGTGGGACAGTGGACAAAGAAAAAGGATCCCCAACTCGGCAGACAGATAGGGCGCACAGGAGTAACCTAGGAGAAATAAAGGATATCAATGCATGGAGCCGCGAAGTGGTCACAGAAGTGGGGGAGGTCACACAGACGGTGGCTCATGAAAGCGAACTAGGGCACTAGACAGACGTCTGCTTAACCTGTGGAGTAAAAAGAAGCAGTGAAAAGAGCATCTTAGGGGCCGCACGTGGGACAGTGGGCTTCGAAAAAGGATCCCTAACTCGTCAAAGAGGTAGGGCGCTCAGGTATAACCTAGGAGAAATAAAGGATATCAATGCATGGAGCCGCGAAGTGGTCACAGAAGTGGAGGAGGTCACGGAGACGGTGGCTCATGAAAGCGAAGCAGGGGCATTAGACAGACGTCTGCTTAACCTGTGGAAGCGAAAGAAGCAATGTGGAGAGCAGCGTTGGGGCCGCACGTGGGACAGTGGACAAAGAAAAAGGATCCCCAACTCGGCAGACAGATAGGGCGCACAGGAGTAACCTAGGAGAAATAAAGGATATCAATGCATGGAGCCGCGAAGTGGTCACAGAAGTGGGGGAGGTCACACAGACGGTGGCTCATGAAAGCGAACTAGGGCACTAGACAGACGTCTGCTTAACCTGTGGAGTAAAAAGAAGCAGTGAAAAGAGCATCTTAGGGGCCGCACGTGGGACAGTGGGCTTCGAAAAAGGATCCCTAACTCGTCAAAGAGGTAGGGCGCTCAGGTATAACCTAGGAGAAATAAAGGATATCAATGCATGGAGCCGCGAAGTGGTCACAGAAGTGGAGGAGGTCACGGAGACGGTGGCTCATGAAAGCGAAGCAGGGGCATTAGACAGACGTCTGCTTAACCTGTGGAAGCGAAAGAAGCAGTGAAAAGAGCATCTTAGGGGGTGCACGTGGGACAGTGGGCTTCAAAAAAGGATCCCTAACTCGGCAGAAAATTAGGGCGCTCATGGGTAACCTAGGAGAAATAAAGGATATCAATGCATGGAGCCGCGAAGTGGTCACAGAAGTGGAGGAGGTCACGGAGACGGTGGCTCATGAAAGCGAAGCAGGGGCACTAGCCAGACGTCTGCTTAACCTGTGGAAGCGAAAGAAGCTGTAGGAAGAGCAGTTTGGGGGCCGCACGTGGGACAGTGGACAAAGAAAAAGGATCCCCAACTCGGCAAAGAGATAGGGCGCACAGGAGTAACCTAGGAGAAATGAAGGATATCAATGCATGGATTCGCGAAGTGGTCACAGAAGTGGAGGAGGTCACAGAGACGGTGGCTCATGAAAGCGAAGCAGGGGCACTAGACAGACGTCTGCTTAACCTGTGGAGGCGAAAGAAGCAGTGAAAAGAGCACCTTAGGGGCCGCACGTGGGACAGTGGGCTTCCAAAAAGGATCCCTAACTCGGCAAAGAGGTAGGGCGATGATGTATAACCTAGGAGAAGTAAAGGATATCAATGCATGGAGCCGCGAAGTGGTCACAGAAGTGGAGGAGTTCACGGAGACGGTGGCTCATGAAAGCGAAGCAGGGGCATTAGACAGAAGTCTGCTTAACCTCTGGAAGCGAAAGAAGCAGTGGGAAGAGCAGCTTGGGGGCCGCATGTGGGACAGTGGGCTCCGAAAAAGGATCCCGAACTCGGCAGAGAGATAGGGCGCACAGGAGTAACCTAGGCGAAATAAAGCATATCAATGCATAGAGCCGCGAAGTGGTCACAGAATTGGAGCAGGTCACAGAGACGGTGGGTATGAAAGCGAAGAGGGGCCACTTGACAGATATTTGCTTAACCTGTGGAAGTGAAAGAAGCAGTGGCAAGAGCAGCTTAGGGGCCGCACGTCCGACAGTGGGCTTCGAAAAAGGATCCCTAACTCGTCAAAGAGGTAGGGCGCTCAGGTATAACCTAGGAGAAATAAAGGATATCAATGCATAGAGCCGTGTAGTGGTCACAGAAGTGGAGGAGGTCACGGAGACGGTGGCTCATGAAAGCGAAGCAGGGGCATTAGACAGACGTCTGCTTAACCTGTGGAAGCGAAAGAAGCAGTGGGAAGAGCAGCTTGGGGGCCGCACGTGGGACAGTGGACAAAGAAAAAGAATCCCCAACTCGGCAAAGAGATAGGGCGCACAGGAGTAACCTAGGAGAAATAAAGGATATCAATGCATGGAGCCGCGAAGTGGTCACAGAAGTGGAGGAGGTCACAGAGACGGTGGGTATGAAAGCGAAGAGGGGCCACTTGACAGATATTTGCTTAACCTGTGGAAGTGAAAGAAGCAGTGGCAAGAGCAGCTTAGGGGCCGGACGTCGGACAGTGGGCTCCGAAAAAGGATCCCAAACTCGGCAGACAGGGCGCACAGGAGTAACCAAGGAGAAATAAAAGATATCAATGCATGGAGCCGCGAAGTGGTCACAGAAGTGGAGGAGGTCACAGAGACGGTGGCTCATGAAAGCGAAGCAGGGGCACTAGACAGACGTCTGCTTAACCTGTTGAAGCGAAAGAAGCAGTGGGAAGAGCAGCTTACGGGCCGCACGTCGGACAGTGGGCTTCGGAAAAGGATGCCTAACTCGGCAGACAGATAGGGCGCACAGGAGTAACCTAGGAGAAATAAAGGATATCAATGCATGAAGCCGCGAAGTGGTCACAGAAGTGGGGGAGGTCACTGAGACGGTGGCTCATGAAAGCGAGGCAGGGCACTAGACAGACGTCTGATTAACCTGTGGAGTAAAAAGAAGCAGTGAAAAGAGCATCTTAGGGGCCGCACGTGGGACAGTGGGCTTCCAAAAAGGATCCCTAACTCGGCAAAGAGGTAGGGCGATGATGTAAAACCTAGGAGAAGTAAAGGATATCAATGCATGGAGCCGTGAAGTGGTCACAGAAGTGGAGGAGTTCACGGAGACGGTGGCTCATGAAAGCGAAGCAGGGGCATTAGACAGAAGTCTGCTTAACCTGTGGAAGCGAAAGAAGCAGTGGGAAGAGCAGCTTGGGGGCCGCACGTGGGACAGTGAGCTCCGAAAAAGGATCCCAAACTCGGCAGACAGATAGGGCGCACACGAGTAACCTAGGAGAAATAAAAGATATCAATGCATGGAGCCGCGAAGTGGTCACAGAAGTGGAGGAGGTCACAGAGACGGTGGCTCATGAAAGCGAAGCAGGGGCACTAGACAGACGTCTGCTTAACCTGTGGAAGCGAAAGAAGCAGTGGGAAGAGCAGCTTACGGGCCGCACGTCGGACAGCGGGCTTCGAAAAAGGATCCCTAACTCGGCAGACAGATAGGGCGCACAGGAGTAACCTAGGAGAAATAAAGGATATCAATGCATGAAGCCGCGAAGTGGTCACAGAAGTGGGGAGGTCACTGAGACGGTGGCTCATGAAAGCGAAGCAGGGCACTAGACAGACGTCTGATTAACCTGTGGAGTAAAAAGAAGCAGTGAAAAGAGCATCTTAGGGGCCGCACGTGGGACAGTGGGCTTCGAAAAAGGATCCCTAACTCGTCAAAGACTTAGGGCGCTCAGGTATAACCTAGGAGAAATAAAGGATATCAATGCATGGAGCCGCGAAGTGGTCACAGTAGTGGAGGAGGTCACGGAGACGGTGGCTCATGAAAGCGAAGCAGGGGCACTAGACAGACGTCTGCTTAACCTGTGGAGGCGAAAGAAGCAGTAGGAAGAGCAGTTTGGGGGCCGCACGTGGGCAGTGGACAAAGAAAAGGATCCCCAACTCGGCAAAGAGATAGGGCACACAGGAGTAACCTAGGAGAAATAAAGGATATCAATGCATGGATTCGCGAAGTGCTCACAGAAGTGGAGGAGGTCACAGAGACGGTGGCTCATGAAAACGAAGCAGGGGCACTAGACAGACGTCTGCTTAACCTGTGGAGGCGAAAGAAGCAGTGAAAAGAGCATCTTAGGGGCCGCACGTGGGACAGTGGGCTTCCAAAAAGGATCCCTAACTCGGCAAAGAGGTAGGGCGTTGAGGAATAACCTAGGAGAAATAAAGGATATCAATGCATGGAGCCGCGAAGTGGTCACAGAAGTGGAGGAGTTCACGGAGACGGTGGCTCGAGAAAGCGAAGCAGGGGCATTAGACAGAAGTCTGCTTAACCTCTGGAAGCGAAAGAAGCAGTGGGAAGAGCAGCTTACGGGCCGCACGTCGGACAGTGGGCTTCGAAAAGGATCCCTAACTCGGCAGACAGATAGGGCGCACAGGTGTAACCTAGGAGAAATAAAGGATATCAATGCATAGAGCCGCGAAGCGGTCACAGAAGTGGAGGAGGTCACTGAGATGGTGGCTCATGAAAGCGAAGCAGGGGCACTAGACAGATATCTGCTTAACCTGTGGAAGCGAAAGAAGCAGTGGTAAGAGCAGCTTGGGGACCGCACGTGGAACAGTGAGCTCCGAAAAAGGATCCCAAACGCGGCAGACAGATAGGGCGCACAGGAGTAACCTAGGAGAAATAAAAGATATCAATGCATGGAGCCGCGAAGTGGTCACAGAAATGGAGGAGGTCACAGAGACGGTGGCTCATGAAAGCGAAGCAGGGGCACTAGACAGACGTCTGCTTAACCTGTGGAAGCGAAAGAAGCAGTGCGAAGAGCAGCTTACGGGCCGCACGTCGGACAGTAGGCTTCGAAAAAGGATCCCTAACTCGGCAGACAGATAGGGCGCACAGGAGTAACCTAGGAGAAATAAAGGATATCAATGCATGAAGCCGCGAAGTGGTCACAGAAGTGGGGGAGGTCACATAGACGGTGGCTCATGAAAGCGAAGCAGGGCACTAGACAGACGTCCGCTTAACCTGTGGAGTAAAAAGAAGCAGTGAAAAGAGCATCTTAGGGGCCGCACGTGGGACAGTGGGCTTCGAAAAAGGATCCCTAACTCGTCAAAGAGGTAGGGCGCTCAGGTATGACCTAGGAGAAATAAAGGATATCAATGCATTGAGCCGCGAAGTGGTCACAGAAGTGGAGGAGGTCACGGAGACGGTGGCTCATGAAAGCGAAGCAGGGGCATTAGACAGACGTCTGCTTAACCTGTGGAAGCGAAAGAAGCAGTGAAAAGAGCATCTTAGGGGGGCGCACGTGGGACAGTGGGCTTCAAAAAAGGATCCCCAACTCGGCAGAAAAATAGGGCGCTCATGGGTAACCTAGGAGAAATAAAGGTTATCAATGCATGGAGCCGCGAAGTGGTCACAGAAGTGGAGGAGGTCACGGAGACGGTGGCTCATGAAAGCGAAGCAGGGGCACTAGACAGACGTCTGCTTAACCTGTCGAAGCGAAAGAAGCAGTAGGAAGAGCAGTTTGGGGGCCGCAAGTGGGACAGTGGACAAAGAAAAAGAATCCCCAACTCGGCAAAGAGATAGGGCGCACAGGAGTAACCTAGGAGAAATAAAGGATATCAATGCATGGAGCCGCGAAGTGGTCACAGAAGTGGAGGAGGTCACAGAGACGGTGGGTATGAAAGCGAAGAGGGGCCACTTGACAGATATTTGCTTAACCTGTGGAGGCGAAAGAAGCAGTGAAAAGAGCATCTTAGGGGCCGCACGTGGGACAGTGGGCTTCCAAAAAGGACCCCTTACTCGGCAAAGAGGTAGGGCGATGATGTATAGCCTAGTAGAAATAAAGGATATCAATGCATGGAGCCGTGAAGTGGTCACAGAAGTGGAGGAGTTCACGGAGACGGTGGCTCATGAAAGCGAAGCAGGGGCATTAGACAGAAGTCTGCTTAACCTCTGGAAGCGAAAGAAGCAGTGGGAAGAGCAGCTTGGGGGCCGCATGTGGGACAGTGGGCTCCGAAAAAGGATCCCGAACTCGGCAGAGAGATAGGGCGCACAGGAGTAACCTAGGCGAAATAAAGCATATCAATGCATAGAGCCGCGAAGTGGTCACAGAATTGGAGCAGGTCACAGAGGCGGTGGGTATGAAAGCGAAGAGGGGCCACTTGACAGATATTTGCTTAACCTGTGGAAGTGAAAGAAGCAGTGGCAAGAGCAGCTTAGGGGCCGCACGTCCGACAGTGTGCTTCGAAAAAGGATCCCTAACTCGTCAAAGAGGTAGGGCGCTCAGGTATAACCTAGGAGAAATAAAGGATATCAATGCATGAAGCCGTCAAGTGGTCGCAGAATCGAGGAGGTCACAGAGACGGTGGCTCATGAAAGCGAAGCAGGGGCACTAGACAGACGTCTGCTTAACCTGTGGAAGCGGAAGAAGCAGTGGGGAGAGCAGCTTGGGGCCGCACGTGGGACAGTGGACAAAGAAAAAGGATCCCCGACTCGGCAGAGAGATAGGGCGCGAAGGAGTAACCTAGGAGAAAAAGGATATCAATGCATGGAGCCGCGAAGCGGTCGTAGAAGTGGAGGAGGTCACTGAGATGGTGGCTCATGAAAGCGAAGCAAGGGCACTAGACAGATATCTGCTTAACCTGTGGAAGCGAAAGAAGCAGTGGGAAGAGCAGCTTGGGGGCCGCACGTGGGACAGTGAGCTCCGAAAAAGGATCCCAAACTCGGCAGACAGATAGGGCGCACAGGAGTAACCAAGGAGAAATAAAAGATATCAATGCATGGAGCCGCGAAGTGGTCACAGAAGTGGAGGAGGTCACAGAGACGGTGGCTCATGAAAGCGAAGCAGGGGCACTAGACAGACGTCTGCTTAACCTGTGGAAGCGAAAGAAGCAGTGGGAAGAGCAGCTTACGGGCCGCACGTCGGACAGCGGGCTTCGAAAAAGGATCCCTAACTCGGCAGACAGATAGGGCGCACAGGAGTAACCTAGGAGAAATAAAGGATATCAATGCATGAAGCCGCGAAGTGGTCACAGAAGTGGGGAGGTCACTGAGACGGTGGCTCATGAAAGCGAAGCAGGGCACAAGACAGACGTCTGATTAACCTGTGGAGTAAAAAGAAGCAGTGAAAAGAGCATCTTACGGGCCGCACGTGGGACAGTGGGCTTCGAAAAAGGATCCCTAACTCGTCAAAGACTTAGGGCGCTCAGGTATAACCTAGGAGAAATAAAGGATATCAATGCATGGAGCCGCGAAGTGGTCACAGTAGTGGAGGAGGTCACGGAGACGGTGGCTCATGAAAGCGAAGCAGGGGCACTAGACAGACGTCTGCTTAACCTGTGGAGGCGAAAGAAGCAGTAGGAAGAGCAGTTTGGGGGCCGCACGTGGGCAGTGGACAAAGAAAAGGATCCCCAACTCGGCAAAGAGATAGGGCGCACAGGAGTAACCTAGGAGAAATAAAGGATATCAATGCATGGATTCGCGAAGTGCTCACAGAAGTGGAGGAGGTCACAGAGACGGTGGCTCATGAAAACGAAGCAGGGGCACTAGACAGACGTCTGCTTAACCTGTGGAGGCGAAAGAAGCAGTGAAAAGAGCATCTTAGGGGCCGCACGTGGGACAGTGGGCTTCCAAAAAGGATCCCTAACTCGGCAAAGAGGTAGGGCGTTGAGGAATAACCTAGGAGAAATAAAGGATATCAATGCATGGAGCCGCGAAGTGTTCACAGAAGTGGAGGAGTTCACGGAGACGGTGGCTCGAGAAAGCGAAGCAGGGGCATTAGAGAGAAGTCTGCTTAACCTCTGGAAGCGAAAGAAGCAGTGGGAAGAGCAGCTTACGGGCCGCACGTCGGACAGTGGGCTTCGAAAAGGATCCCTAACTCGGCAGACAGATAGGGCGCACAGGAGTAACCTAGGAGAAATAAAGGATATCAATGCATAGAGCCGCGAAGCGGTCACAGAAGTGGAGGAGGTCACTGAGATGGTGGCTCATGAAAGCGAAGCAGGGGCACTAGACAGATATCTGCTTAACCTGTGGAAGCGAAAGAAGCAGTGGGAAGAGCAGCTTGGGGACCGCACGTGGAACAGTGATCTCCGAAAAAGGATCCCAAACGCGGCAGACAGATAGGGCGCACAGGAGTAACCTAGGAGAAATAAAAGATATCAATGCATGGAGCCGCGAAGTGGTCACAGAAATGGAGGAGGTCACAGAGACGGTGGCTCATGAAAGCGAAGCAGGGGCACTAGACAGACGTCTGCTTAACCTGTGGAAGCGAAAGAAGCAGTGCGAGGAGCAGCTTACGGGCCGCACGTCGGACAGTAGGCTTCGAAAAAGGATCCCCAACTCGGCAGAGAGATAGGGCTCACAGGAGTAACCTAGGCGAAATAAAGGATATCAATGCATGGAGCCGCGAAGTGGTCACAGAAGTGGAGGAGGTCACCGAGACGGTGGCTCATGAAAGCGAAGCAGGGGCATTAGACAGACGTCTGCTTAACCTGTGGAAGCGAAAGAAGCAGTGAAAAGAGCATCTTAGGGGGGCGCACGTGGGACAGTGGGCTTCGAAAAAGGATCCCCAACTCGGCAGAAAAATAGGGCGCTCATGGGTAACCTAGGAGAAATAAAGGTTATCAATGCATGGAGCCGCGAAGTGGTCACAGAAGTGGAGGAGGCCGCGGAGACGGTGGCTCATGAAAGCGAAGCAGGGGCACTAGACAGACGTCTGCTTAACCTGTCGAAGCGAAAGAAGCAGTAGGAAGAGCAGTTTGGGGGCCGCACGTGGGACAGTGGACAAAGAAAAAGAATCTCCAACTCGGCAAAGAGATAGGGCGCACAGGAGTAACCTAGGAGAAATAAAGGATATCAATGCATGGAGCCGCGAGGTGGTCACAGAAGTGGAGGAGGTCACAGAGACGGTGGGCATGAAAGCGAAGAGGGGCCACTTGACAGATATTTGCTTAACCTGTGGAAGTGAAAGAAGCAGTGGCAAGAGCAGCTTAGGGGCCGCACGTCGGACAGTGGGCTCCGAAAAAGGATCCCTAACTCGGCAGACAGATAGGGCGCACAGGAGTAACCTACGAGAAATAAAGGATATCAATGCATGGAGCCGCGAAGTGGTCACAGAAGTGGAGGAGGTCACCGACACGGTGGTTGATGAAAGCGAAGCAGGGGCACTAGACAGACGTCTGCTTAACCTGTGGAAGCAAAAGAAGCAGTGGGAAAAGCAGCTTAGGGGCCGCACGTGGGACTGTGGACAAAAAAAGGATCACTAACTCGGCAGAGAGATAGGGCGCACAGGAGTAACCTAGGAGAAATAAAGGAAATCAATGCATGAAGCCGTCAAGTGGTCACAGAAGTGAGGAGGTCACAGAGACGATGGCTCATGAAAACGAAGCAGGGGCACTAGACAGACGTCTGCTTAACCTGTGGAAGCGAAAGAAGCAGTGTGGAGAGCAGCGTTGGGGCCGCACGTGGGACAGTGGACAAAGAAAAAGGATCCCCAACTCGGCAGACAGATAGGGCGCACAGGAGTAACCTAGGAGAAATAAAGGATATCAATGCATGGAGCCGCGAAGTGGTCACAGAAGTGGGGGAGGTCACACAGACGGTGGCTCATGAAAGCGAACTAGGGCACTAGACAGACGTCTGCTTAACCTGTGGAGTAAAAAGAAGCAGTGAAAAGAGCATCTTAGGGGCCGCACGTGGGACAGTGGGCTTCGAAAAAGGATCCCTAACTCGTCAAAGAGGTAGGGCGCTCAGGTATAACCTAGGAGAAATAAAGGATATCAATGCATGGAGCCGCGAAGTGGTCACAGAAGTGGAGGAGGTCACGGAGACGGTGGCTCATGAAAGCGAAGCAGGGGCATTAGACAGACGTCTGCTTAACCTGTGGAAGCGAAAGAAGCAGTGAAAAGAGCATCTTAGGGGGCGCACGTGGGACAGTGGGCTTCAAAAAAGGATCCATAACTCGGCAGAAAATTAGGGCGCTCATGGGTAACCTAGGAGAAATAAAGGATATCAATGCATGGAGCCGCGAAGTGGTCACAGAAGTGGAGGAGGTCACGGAGACGGTGGCTCATGAAAGCGAAGCAGGGGCACTAGCCAGACGTCTGCTTAACCTGTGGAAGCGAAAGAAGCTGTAGGAAGAGCAGTTTGGGGGCCGCACGTGGGACAGTGGACAAAGAAAAAGGATCCCCAACTCGGCAAAGAGATAGGGCGCACAGGAGTAACCTAGGAGAAATGAAGGATATCAATGCATGGATTCGCGAAGTGGTCACAGAAGTGGAGGAGGTCACAGAGACGGTGGCTCATGAAAGCGAAGCAGGGGCACTAGACAGACGTCTGCTTAACCTGTGGAGGCGAAAGAAGCAGTGAAAAGAGCACCTTAGGGGCCGCACGTGGGACAGTGGGCTTCCAAAAGGATCCCTAACTCGGCAAAGAGGTAGGGCGATGATGTATAACCTAGGAGACCTAAAAGAATATCAATGCATGGAGCCGCGAAGTGGTCACAGAAGTGGAGGAGTTCACGGAGACGGTGGCTCATGAAAGCGAAGCAGGGGCATTAGACAGAAGTCTGCTTAACCTCTGGAAGCGAAAGAAGCAGTGGGAAGAGCAGCTTGGGGGCCGCATGTGGGACAGTGGGCTCCGAAAAAGGATCCCGAACTCGGCAGAGAGATAGGGCGCACAGGAGTAACCTAGGCGAAATAAAGCATATCAATGCATAGAGCCGCGAAGTGGTCACAGAATTGGAGCAGGTCACAGAGACGGTGGGTATGAAAGCGAAGAGGGGCCACTTGACAGATATTTGCTTAACCTGTGGAAGTGAAAGAAGCAGTGGCAAGAGCAGCTTAGGGGCCGCACGTCCGACAGTGGGCTTCGAAAAAGGATCCCTAACTCGTCAAAGAGGTAGGGCGCTCAGGTATAACCTAGGAGAAATAAAGGATATCAATGCATAGAGCCGTGTAGTGGTCACAGAAGTGGAGGAGGTCACGGAGACGGTGGCTCATGAAAGCGAAGCAGGGGCATTAGACAGACGTCTGCTTAACCTGTGGAAGCGAAAGAAGCAGTGGGAAGAGCAGCTTGGGGGCCGCACGTGGGACAGTGGACAAAGAAAAAGAATCCCCAACTCGGCAAAGAGATATGGCGCACAGGAGTAACCTAGGAGAAATAAAGGATATCAATGCATGTAGCCGCGAAGTGGTCACAGAAGTGGAGGAGGTCACAGAGACGGTGGGTATGAAAGCGAAGAGGGGCCACTTGACAGATATTTGCTTAACCTGTGGAAGTGAAAGAAGCAGTGGCAAGAGCAGCTTAGGGGCCGGACGTCGGACAGTGGGCTTCGAAAAAGGATCCCTAACTCGGCAGACAGATAGGGCGCACAGGAGTAACCTAGGAGAAATAAAGGATATCAATGCATGAAGCCGCGAAGCGGTCACAGAAGTGGGGGAGGTCACTGAGACGGTGGCTCATGAAAGCGAGGCAGGGCACTAGACAGACGTCTGATTAACCTGTGGAGTAAAAAGAAGCAGTGAAAAGAGCATCTTAGGGGCCGCACGTGGGACAGTGGGCTTCCAAAAAGGATCCCTAACTCGGCAAAGAGGTAGGGCGATGATGTAAAACCTAGGAGAAGTAAAGGATATCAATGCATGGAGCCGTGAAGTGGTCACAGAAGTGGAGGAGTTCACGGAGACGGTGGCTCATGAAAGCGAAGCAGGGGCATTAGACAGAAGTCTGCTTAACCTGTGGAAGCGAAAGAAGCAGTGGGAAGAGCAGCTTGGGGGCCGCACGTGGGACAGCGAGCTCCGAAAAAGGATCCCAAACTCGGCAGACAGATAGGGCGCACAGGAGTAACCTAGGAGAAATAAAAGATATCAATGCATGGAGCCGCGAAGTGGTCACAGAAGTGGAGAAGGTCACAGAGACGGTGGCTCATGAAAGCGAAGCAGGGGCACTAGACAGACGTCTGCTTAACCTGTGGAAGCGAAAGAAGCAGTGGGAAGAGCAGCTTACGGGCCGCACGTCGGACAGTGGGCTTCGAAAAAGGATCCCTAACTCGGCAGACAGATAGGGCGCACAGGAGTAACCTAGGAGAAATATAGGATATCAATGCATGAAGCCGCGAAGTGGTCACAGAAGTGGGGGAGGTCACATAGACGGTGGCTCATGAAAGCGAAGCAGGGCACTAGACAGACGTCCGCTTAACCTGTGGAGTAAAAAGAAGCAGTGAAAAGAGCATCTTAGGGGCCGCACGTGGGACAGTGGGCTTCGAAAAAGGATCCCTAACTCGTCAAAGAGGTAGGGCGCTCAGGTATGACCTAGGAGAAATAAAGGATATCAATGCATTGAGCCGCGAAGTGGTCACAGAAGTGGAGGAGGTCACGGAGACGGTGGCTCATGAAAGCGAAGCAGGGGCATTAGACAGACGTCTGCTTAACCTGTGGAAGCCAAAGAAGCAGTGAAAAGAGCATCTTAGGGGGGCGCACGTGGGACAGTGGGCTTCGAAAAAGGATCCCCAGCTCGGCAGAAAAATAGGGCGCTCATGGGTAACCTAGGAGAAATAAAGGTTATCAATGCATGGAGCCGCGAAGTGGTCACAGAAGTGGAGGAGGTCACGGAGACGGTGGCTCAAAAAAGCGAAGCAGGGGCACTAGACAGACGTCTGCTTAACCTGTCGAAGCGAAAGAAGCAGTAGGAGGAGCAGTTTGGGGGCCGCAAGTGGGACAGTGGACAAAGAAAAAGAATCCCCAACTCGGCAAAGAGATAGGGCGCACAGGAGTAACCTAGGAGAAATAAAGGATATCAATGCATGGAGCCGCGAAGTGGTCACAGAAGTGGAGGAGGTCACAGAGACGGTGGGTATGAAAGCGAAGAGGGGCCACTTGACAGATATTTGCTTAACCTGTGGAGGCGAAAGAAGCAGTGAAAAGAGCATCTTAGGGGCCGCACGTGGGACAGTGGGCTTCCAAAAAGGATCCCTTACTCGGCAAAGAGGTAGGGCGATGATGTATAGCCTAGGAGAAGTAAAGGATATCAATGCATGGAGCCGTGAAGTGGTCACAGAAGTGGAGGAGTTCACGGAGACGGTGGCTCATGAAAGCGAAGCAGGTGCATTAGACAGAAGTCTGCTTAACCTCTGGAAGCGAAAGAAGCAGTGGGAAGAGCAGCTTGGGGGCCGCATGTGGGACAGTGGGCTCCGAAAAAGGATCCCGAACTCGGCAGAGAGATAGGGCGCACAGGAGTAACCAGGAGTAACCTAGGCGAAATAAAGCATATCAATGCATAGAGCCGCGAAGTGGTCACAGAATTGGAGCAGGTCACAGAGACGGTGGGTATGAAAGCGAAGAGGGGCCACTTGACAGATATTTGCTTAACCTGTGGAAGTGAAAGAAGCAGTGGCAAGAGCAGCTTAGGGGCCGCACGTCCGACAGTGGGCTTCGAAAAAGGATCCCTAACTCGTCAAAGAGGTAGGGCGCTCAGGTATAACCTAGGAGAAATAAAGGATATCAATGCATGGAGCCGTGTAGTGGTCACAGAAGTGGAGGAGGTCACGGAGACGGTGGCTCATGAAAGCGAAGCAGGGGCATTAGACAGACGTCTGCTTAACCTGTGGAAGCGAAAGAAGCAGTGGGAAGAGCAGCTTGGGGGCCTCACGTGGGACAGTGGACAAAGAAAAAGAATCCCCAACTCGGCAGACAGATAGGGCGCACAGGAGTAACCAAGGAGAAATAAAAGATATCAATGCATGGAGCCGCGAAGTGGTCACAGAAGTGGAGGAGGTCACAGAGACGGTGGCTCATGAAAGCGAAGCAGGGGCACTAGACAGACGTCTGCTTAACCTGTGGAAGCCAAAGAAGCAGTGGGAAGAGCAGCTTACGGGCCGCACGTCGGACAGTGGGCTTCGAAAAAGGATCCCTAACTCGGCAGACAGATAGGGCGCACAGGATTAACCTAGGAGAAATAAAGGATATCAATGCATGAAGCCGCGAAGTGGTCACAAAAGTGGGGGAGGTCACTGAGACGGTGGCTCATGAAAGCGAAGCAGGGCACTAGACAGACGTCTGATTAACCTGTGGAGTAAAAAGAAGCAGTGAAAAGAGCATCTTAGGGGCCGCACGTGGGACAGTGGGCTTCCAAAAAGGATCCCTAACTCGGCAAAGAGGTAGGGCGATGATGTATAACCTAGGAGAAGTAAAGGATATCAATGCATGGAGCCGTGAAGTGGTCACAGAAGTGGAGGAGTTCACGGAGACGGTGGCTCATGAAAGCGAAGCAGGGGCATTAGACAGAAGTCTGCTTAACCTGTGGAAGCGAAAGAAGCAGTGGGAAGAGCAGCTTGGGGGCCGCACGTGGGACAGCGAGCTCCGAAAAAGGATCCCAAACTCGGCAGACAGATAGGGCGCACAGGAGTAACCTAGGAGAAATAAAAGATATCAATGCATGGAGCCGCGAAGTGGTCACAGAAGTGGAGGAGGTCACAGAGACGGTGGCTCATGAAAGCGAAGCAGGGGCACTAGACAGACGTCTGCTTAACCTGTGGAAGCGAAAGAAGCAGTGGGAAGAGCAGCTTACGGGCCGCACGTCGGACAGTGGGCTTCAAAAAAGGATCCCTAACTCGGCAGACAGATAGGGCGCACAGGAGTAACCTAGGAGAAATAAAGGATATCAATGCATGAAGCCGCGAAGTGGTCACAGAAGTGGGGGAGGTCACATAGACGGTGGCTCATGAAAGCGAAGCAGGGCACTAGACAGACGTCCGCTTAACCTGTGGAGTAAAAAGAAGCAGTGAAAAGAGCATCTTAGGGGCCGCACGTGGGACAGTGGGCTTCGAAAAAGGATCCCTAACTCGTCAAAGAGGTAGGGCGCTCAGGTATGACCTAGGAGAAATAAAGGATATCAATGCATTGAGCCGCGAAGTGGTCACAGAAGTGGAGGAGGTCACGGAGACGGTGGCTCATGAAAGCGAAGCAGGGGCATTAGACAGACGTCTGCTTAACCTGTGGAAGCGAAAGAAGCAGTGAAAAGAGCATCTTAGGGGGGCGCACGTGGGACAGTGGGCTTCGAAAAAGGATCCCCAACTCGGCAGAAAAATAGGGCGCTCATGGGTAACCTAGGAGAAATAAAGGTTATCAATGCATGGAGCCGCGAAGTGGTCACAGAAGTGGAGGAGGTCACGGAGACGGTGGCTCATGAAAGCGAAGCAGGGGCACTAGACAGACGTCTGCTTAACCTGTCGAAGCGAAAGAAGCAGTGGGAAGAGCAGCTTGGGGGCCGCATGTGGGACAGTGGGCTCCGAAAAAGGATCCCGAACTCGGCAGAGAGATAGGGCGCACAGGAGTAACCTAGGCGAAATAAAGCATATCAATGCATAGAGCCGCGAAATGGTCACACAATTGGAGCAGGTCACAGAGACGGTGGGTATGAAAGCGAAGAGGGGCCACTTGACAGATATTTGCTTAACCTGTGGAAGTGAAAGAAGCAGTGGCAAGAGCAGCTTAGGGGCCGCACGTCCGACAGTGTGCATCGAAAAAGGATCCCTAACTCGTCAAACAGGTAGGGCGCTCAGGTATAACGTAGGAGAAATAAAGGATATCAATGCATTGAGCCGTGTAGTGGTCACAGAAGTGGAGGAGGTCACGGAGACGGTGGCTCATGAAAGCGAAGCAGGGGCATTAGACAGACGTCTGCTTAACCTGTGGAAGCGAAAGAAGCAGTGAGAAGAGCAGCTTGGGGGCCGCACGTGGGACAGTGGACAAAGAAAAAGAATCCCCAACTCGGCAAAGAGATAGGGCGCACAGGAGTAACCTAGGAGAAATAAAGGATATCAATGCATGGAGCCGCGAAGTGGTCACAGAAGTGGAGGAGGTCACAGAGACGGTGGGTATGAAAGCGAAGAGGGGCCACTTGACAGATATTTGCTTAACCTGTGGAAGTGAAAGAAGCAGTGGCAAGAGCAGCTCAGGGGCCGGACGTCGGACAGTGGGCTCCGAAAAAGGATCCCTAACTCGGCAGACAGATAGGGCGCACAGGAGTAACCAACGAGAAATAAAGGATATCAATGCATGGAGCCGCGAAGTGGTCACAGAAGTGAAGGAGGTCACCGAGACGGTGGATGATGAAAGCGAAGCAGGGGCACTAGACAGACGTCTGCTTAACCTGTGGAAGCAAAACAAGCAGTGGGAAAAGCAGCTTGGGGGCCGCACGTGGGACTGTGGACAAAAAAAGGATCCCTAACTCGGCAGAGTGATAGGGCGCACTGGAGTAACCTAGGAGAAATAAAGGAAATCAATGCATGAAGCCGTCAAGTGGTCACAGAAGTGAGGAGGTCACAGAGACGATGGCTCATGAAAGCGAAGCAGGGGCACTAGACAGACGTCTGCTTAACCTGTGGAAGCGAAAGAAGCAGTGGGAAAAGCAGCTTGGGGGCCGCACGTGTGACTGTGGACAAAAAAAGGATCCCTAACTCGGCAGAGAGATAGGGCGCACAGGAGTAACCTAGGAGAAATAAAGGATATCAATGCATAGAGCCGCGAAGCGGTCACAGAAGTGCAGGAGGTCACTGAGATGGTGGCTCATGAAAGCGAAGCAGGGGCACTAGACAGATATCTGCTTAACCTGTGGAAGCGAAAGAAGCAGTGGGAAGAGCAGCTTGGGGGCCGCACGTGGGACAGTGAGGTCCGAAAAAGGATCCCAAACTCGGCAGACAGATAGGGCGGACAGGAGTAACCTAGAAGAAATAAAGGATATCAATGCATGGAGCCGCGAAGTAGTCACAGAAGTGGAGGAGGTCACAGAGACGGTGGCTCATGAAAGCGAAGCAGGGGCACTAGACAGACGTCTGCTTAACCTGTGGAAGCGAAAGAAGCAGTGGGAAGAGCAGCTTACGGGCCGCACGTCGGACAGTGGGATTCGAAAAAGGATCCCTAACTCGTCAAAGAGGTAGGGCGCTCAGGTATAACCTAGGAGAAATAAAGGATATCAATGCATGGAGCCGCGAAGTGGTCACAGAGGTGGAGGAGGTCACGGAGACTGTGGCTCATGAAAGCGAATCAGGGGCACTAGACAGACGTCTACTTAACCTGTGGAAGCGAAAGAAGCAGTGGGAAGAGAAGCTTAGGGCTGCACATCGGACAGTGGGCTCCAAAAAAGGATCTCTAACTCGGCAGACAAATAGGGCGCCCAGGAGTAACCTAGGGGAATAAAGGATATCAATGCATGGAGCTGCGAAGTGGTCAGAGAAGTGGAGGAGGTCACAGAGACGATTGCTGATGAAAGCGAAGCAGGGGCACTAGACACACATTTGCTTAACCTGTGGAAGCGAAAGAAGAAGTGGGAAGAGCAGCTTACGGGCCGCACGTCGGACAGTGGGCTTCGAAAAAGGATCCCTAACTCGGCAGACAGATAGGGCGCACAGGAGTAACCTAGAAGAAATAAAGGATATCAATGCATGAAGCCGCGAATTGGTCACAGAAGTGGAGGACGTCTCAGAGACGGTTGCTGATGAAAGCGAAGCAGGGGCACAAGATAGACATCTGCTTAACCTGTGCAAGCGATAGAAGCAGTGGGAAGAGCAGCTTAGGGGCCGCACGTCGGACAGTGAGCTCCGAAAAAGGATCCCTAACTCGGCAGACAGATAGGGCGCACAGGAGCAACCTAGGAGAAATAAAGGATATCAATGCATGAAGCCGTCAAGTGGTCGCAGAACTGAGGAGGTCACAGAGACGGTGGCTCATGAAAGCGAAGCAGGGGCACTAGACAGACGTCTGCTTAACCTGTGGAAGCGGAAGAAGCAGTGGGGAGAGCAGCTTGGGGCCGCACGTGGGACAGTGGACAAAGAAAAAGGATCCCCAACTCGGCAGAGAGATAGGGCGCGAAGGAGTAACCTAGGAGAAAAAGGATATCAATGCATGGTGCCGCGAAGCGGTCGTAGAAGTGGAGGAGGTCACTGAGATGGTGGCTCATGAAAGCGAAGCAAGGGCACTAGACAGATATCTGCTTAACCTGTGGAAGCGAAAGAAGCAGTGGGAAGAGCAGCTTGGGGGCCGCACGTCGGACAGTGAGCTCCGAAAAAGGATCCCAAACTCGGCAGACAGATAGGGCGCACAGGAGTAACCAAGGAGAAATAAAAGATATCAATGCATGGAGCCGCGAAGTGGTCACAGAAGTGGAGGAGGTCACAGAGACGGTGGCTCATTAAAGCGAAGCAGGGGCACTAGACAGACGTCTGCTTAACCTGTGGAAGCGAAAGAAGCAGTGGGAAGAGCAGCTTACGGGCCGCACGTCGGACAGCGGGCTTCGAAAAAGGATCCCTAACTCGGCAGACAGATAGGGCGCACAGGAGTAACCTAGGAGAAATAAAGGATATCAATGCATGAAGCCGCGAAGTGGTCACAGAAGTGGGGGAGGTCACTGAGACGGTGGCTCATGAAAGCGAAGCAGGGCACTAGACAGACGTCTGATTAACCTGTGGAGTAAAAAGAAGCAGTGAAAAGAGCATCTCAGGGGCCGCACGTGGGACAGTGGGCTTCGAAAAAGGATCCCTAACTCGTCAAAGACTTAGGGCGCTCAGGTATAACCTAGGAGAAATAAAGGATATCAATGCATGGAGCCGCGAAGTGGTCACAGAAGTGGAGGAGGTCACGGAGACGGTGGCTCATGAAAGCGAAGCAGGGGCACTAGACAGACGTCTGCTTAACCTGTGGAGGCGAAAGAAGCAGTAGGAAGAGCAGTTTGGGGGCCGCACGTGGGCAGTGGACAAAGAAAAGGATCCCCAACTCGGCAAAGAGATAGGGCGCACAGGAGTAACCTAGGAGAAATAAAGGATATCAATGCATGGAGCCGCGAAGTGCTCACAGAAGTGGAGGAGGTCACAGAGACGGTGGCTCATGAAAACGAAGCAGGGGCACTAGACAGACGTCTGCTTAACCTGTGGAGGCGAAAGAAGCAGTGAAAAGAGCATCTTAGGGGCCGCACGTGGGACAGTGGGCTTCCAAAAAGGATCCCTAACTCGGCAAAGAGGTAGGGCGTTGAGGTATAACCTAGGAGAAATAAAGAATATCAATGCATGGAGCCGCGAAGTGGTCACAGAAGTGGAGGAGTTCACGGAGACGGTGGCTCGAGAAAGCGAAGCAGGGGCATTAGACAGAAGTCTGCTTAACCTCTGGAAGCGAAAGAAGCAGTGGGAAGAGCAGCTTACGGGCCGCACGTCGGACAGTGGGCTTCGAAAAGGATCCCTAACTCGGCAGACAGATAGGGCGCACAGGAGTAACCTAGGAGAAATAAAGGAAATCAATGCATGAAGCCGTCAAGTGGTCACAGAAGTGAGGATGTCACAGAGACGATGGCTCATGAAAACGAAGCAGGGGCACTAGACAGACGTCTGCTTAACCTGTGGAAGCGAAAGAAGCAGTGGGGAGAGCAGCGTTGGGGCCGCACGTGGGACAGTGGACAAAGAAAAAGGATCCCCAACTCGGCAGACAGATAGGGTGCACAGGAGTAACCTAGGAGAAATAAAGGATATCAATGCATGGAGCCGCGAAGTGGTCACAGAAGTGGGGGAGGTCACACAGACGGTGGCTCATGAAAGCGAACTAGGGCACTAGACAGACGTCTGCTTAACCTGTGGAGTAAAAAGAAGCAGTGAAAAGAGCCTCTTAGGTGCCGCACGTGGGACAGTGGGCTTCGAAAAAGGATCCCTAACTCGTCAAAGAGGTAGGGCGCTCAGGTATAACCTAGGAGAAATAAAGGATATCAATGCATGGAGCCGTCAAGTGGTCACAGAAGGGAGGAGGTCACAGAGACGGTGGCTCATGAAAGCGAAGCAGGGGCACTAGACAGACGTCTGCTTAACCTGTGGCAGCGAACGAAGCAGTGGGGAGAGCAGCCTGGGGGCCGCACGTGGGACAGTGGGCTTCCAAAAAGGATCCCTAACTCGGCAAAGAGGTAGGGCGCTGAGGTATAACCTGGGAGAAATAAAGAATATCAATGCATGGAGCCGCGAAGTGGTCACAGAATTGGAGCAGGTCACAGAGACGGTGGGTATGAAAGCGAAGAGGGGCCACTTGACAGATATTTGCTTAACCTGTGGAAGCGAAAGAAGCCGTGGCAAGAGCAGCTTAGGGGCCGCACGTCGGAGAATGGGCTCCGAAAAAGGATTCTTAACTCGGCATACAGATAGGGCGCACAGGAGTAACCTACGAGAAATAAAGGATATCAATGCATGGAGCCGCGAAGTGGTCACAGAAGTGGAGGAGGTCACCGAGATGGTGGCTGATGAAAGCGAAGCAGGGGCACTAGACAGACGTGTGCTTAACCTGTGGAAGCGAAAGATACAGTGGGAAGAGCAGCTTAGGGCTGCACATCGGACAGTGGGCTCCGAAAAAGGATCCCCAACTCGGCAGAGAGATAGGGCGACAGGAGTAACCTAGGCGAAATAAAGGATATCAATGCATAGAGCCGCAAAGTGGTCACAGAAGTGGAGGAGGTCACAGAGACGGTGGGTATGAAAGCGAAGCAGGGGCACTAGATAGATATCTGCTTAACCTGTGCAAGCGAAAGAAGCAGTGGGAAGAGCAGCTTAGGTGCCGCACGTGGGGCAGTAGGCTTCGAGAAAGGATCCCCAACTCGGCAGAGAGATAGGGCGCACAGGAGTAACCTAGGAGAATTAAAGATATCAATGCATGGAGCAGTGAAGTGGTCAGAAAAGTGGAGGAGCTCACAGAGACGGTGGTTGATGAAAGCGAAGGAGGGGCACTAGACAGTCGTCTGTTTAACCTCTGGAAGCGAAAGAAGCAGTGGAAGAGCAGCTTAGGGGCCGCACGTGCGACAGTGGGCTGCGAAATGGATCCCCAACACGGCAGAGATATAGGGCGCACATGAGTAACCAAGGAGAAATAAAGGATATCAATGCATGGAGCCGCAAAGTGGTCAGAGAGGTGGAGGAGGTCACAGAGATGGTGGCTGATGAAAGCGAAGCAGGACACAAGACAGACGTCTGCTTAACCTGTGGAAGCGAAAGAAGCAGTGGGGCGAGCAGCTTAGGTGCCGCACGTGGGACAGTGGGCCCCGAAAAAGGATCCCCAACTCGGCAGAGATATAGGGCGTACAGGAGTAAAATTGCAGAAATAAAGACATCAATCCATAGAGCCGTGAAGTTGTCAGAGAAGTGGAGGAGGTCACATAGACTGTGGCTGATGAAAGCGAAGCAGGGCACAAGACTGACGCCTGCTTAAACTGTGAAGCGAAATAAGTAGTGGGAAGAGCAGCTTAAGGGCGGCACGTGGGACAGTGGGCTCCGAAAAAGGATCCCCAACTCGACAGAGTGATATTGCACACATTAGTAACGTAGGAGAAATAAAGATATCAATGCATGGAGCCTTGAAGTGGTCAGAGAAGTGGAGGAGGTCACAGAGACGGTGGCTGATGAAAGTGAAGCAGGGGCACAAGACAGACGTCTGCTTAACCTGTGGAAGCGAAAGAAGCAGTGGGAAGAGCAGCTTAGGGGCCGCACGTGGGACAGTGGGCTCCGAGAAAGGATCCCCAACTCGGCAGAGAGATAGGGCGCACAGGATTACCCTAGGAGAAATAAAGAATATCAATGCATGGAGCCGCGAAGTGGTCACAGAAGTGGAGGAGGTCACAGAGACGGTGGGTATGAAAGCGAAGAGGGGCCACTTGACAGATATTTGCTTAACCTGTGGAGGCGAAAGAAGCAGTGAAAAGAGCATCTTAGGGGCCGCACGTGGGACAGTGGGCTTCCAAAAAGGATCCCTAACTCGGCAAAGAGGTAGGGCGATGATGTATAACCTAGGAGAAGTAAAGGATATCAATGCATGGAGCCGTGAAGTGGTCACAGAAGTGGAGGAGTTCACGGAGACGGTGGCTCATGAAAGCGAAGCAGGGGCATTAGACAGAAGTCTGCTTAACCTGTGGAAGCGAAAGAAGCAGTGGGAAGAGCAGCTTGGGAGCCGCACGTGGGACAGCGAGCTCCGAACAGGATCCCAAACTCGGCAGACAGATAGGGCGCACAGGAGTAACCTAGGAGAAATAAAAGATATCAATGCATGGAGCCGCGAAGTGGTCACAGAAGTGGAGGAGGTCACAGAGACGGTGGCTCATGAAAGCGAAGCAGGGGCACTAGACAGACGTCTGCTTAACCTGTGGAAGCGAAAGAAGCAGTGGGAAGAGCAGCTTACGGGCCGCACGTCGGACAGTGGGCTTCGAAAAAGGATTCCAAACTCGGCAGACAGATAGGGCGCACAGGAGTAACCTAGGAGAAATAAAGGATATCAATGCATGAAGCCGCGAAGTGGTCACAGAAGTGGGGGAGGTCACATAGACGGTGGCTCATGAAAGCGAAGCAGGGCACTAGACAGACGTCCGCTTAACCTGTGGAGTAAAAAGAAGCAGTGAAAAGAGCATCTTAGGGGCCGCACGTGGGACAGTGGGCTTCGAAAAAGGATCCCTAACTCGTCAAAGAGGTAGGGCGCTCAGGTATGACCTAGGAGAAATCAAGGATATCAATGCATTGAGCCGCGAAGTGGTCACAGAAGTGGAGGAGGTCACGGAGACGGTGGCTCATGAAAGCGAAGCAGTGGCATTAGACAGACGTCTGCTTAACCTGTGGAAGCGAAAGAAGCAGTGAAAAGAGCATCTTAGGGGGGCGCACGTGGGACAGTGGGCTTCGAAAAAGGATCCCCAACTCGGCAGAAAAATAGGGCGCTCATGGGTAACCTAGGAGAAATAAAGGTTATCAATGCATGGAGCCGCGAAGTGGTCACAGAAGTGGAGGAGGTCACGGAGACGGTGGCTCATGAAAGCGAAGCAGGGGCACTAGACAGACGTCTGCTTAACCTGTCGAAGCGAAAGAAGCAGTAGGAAGAGCAGTTTGGGGGCCGCAAGTGGGACAGTGGACAAAGAAAAAGAATCCCCAACTCGGCAAAGAGATAGGGCGCACAGGAGTAACCTAGGAGAAATAAAGGATATCAATGCATGGAGCCGCGAAGTGGTCACAGAAGTGGAGGAGGTCACAGAGACGGTGGGTATGAAAGCGAAGAGGGGCCACTTGACAGATATTTGCTTAACCTGTGGAGGCGAAAGAAGCAGTGAAAAGAGCATCTTAGGGGCCGCACGTGGGACAGTGGGCTTCCAAAAAGGATCCCTTACTCGGCAAAGAGGTAGGGCGATGATGTATAGCCTAGGAGAAGTAAAGGATATCAATGCATGAAGCCGTGAAGTGGCCACAGAAGTGGAGGAGTTCACGGAGACGGTGGCTCATGAAAGCGAAGCAGGGGCATTAGACAGAAGTCTGCTTAACCTCTGGAAGCGAAAGAAGCAGTGGGAAGAGCAGCTTGGGGGCCGCATGTGGGACAGTGGGCTCCGAAAAAGGATCCCGAACTCGGCAGAGAGATAGGGCGCACAGGAGTAACCTAGGCGAAATAAAGCATATCAATGCATAGAGCCGCGAAGTGGTCACAGAATTGGAGCAGGTCACAGAGACGGTGGGTATGAAAGCGAAGAGGGGCCACTTGACAGATATTTGCTTAACCTGTGGAAGTGAAAGAAGCAGTGGCAAGAGCAGCTTAGGGGCCGCACGTCCGACAGTGTGCTTCGAAAAAGGATCCCTAACTCGTCAAAGAGGTAGGGCGCTCAGGTATAACCTAGGAGAAATAAAGGATATCAATGCATGGAGCCGTGTAGTGGTCACAGAAGTGGAGGAGGTCACGGAGACGGTGGCTCATGAAAGCGAAGCAGGGGCATTAGACAGACGTCTGCTTAACCTGTGGAAGCGAAAGAAGCAGTGAGAAGAGCAGCTTGGGGGCCGCACGTGGGACAGTGGACAAAGAAAAAGAATCCCCAACTCGGCAAAGAGATAGGGCGCACAGGAGTAACCTAGGAGAAATAAAGGATATCAATGCATGGAGCCGCGAAGTGGTCACAGAAGTGGAGGAGGTCACAGAGACGGTGGGTATGAAAGCGAAGAGGGGCCACTTGACAGATATTTGCTTAACCTGTGGAAGTGAAAGAAGCAGTGGCAAGAGCAGCTTAGGGGCCGGACGTCGGACAGTGGGCTCCGAAAAAGGATCCCTAACTCGGCAGACAGATAGGGCGCACAGGAGTAACCAACGAGAAATAAAGGATATCAATGCATGGAGCCCCGAAGTGGTCACAGAAGTGAAGGAGGTCACCGAGACGGTGGCTGATGAAAGCGAAGCAGGGGCACTAGACAGACGTCTGCTTAACCTGTGGAAGCAAAACAAGCAGTGGGAAAAGCAGCTTGGGGGCCGCACGTGGGACTGTGGACAAAAAAAGGATCCCTAACTCGGCAGAGTGATAGGGCGCACTGGAGTAACCTAGGAGAAATAAAGGAAATCAATGCATGAAGCCGTCAAGTGGTCACAGAAGTGAGGAGGTCACAGAGACGATGGCTCAAGAAAGCGAAGCAGGGGCACTAGACAGACGTCTGCTTAACCTGTGGAAGCGAAAGAAGCAGTGGGAAAAGCAGCTTGGGGGCCGCACGTGTGACTGTGGACAAAAAAAGGATCCCTAACTCGGCAGAGAGATAGGGCGCACAGGAGTAACCTAGGAGAAATAAAGGATATCAATGCATAGAGCCGCGAAGCGGTCACAGAAGTGCAGGAGGTCACTGAGATGGTGGCTCATGAAAGCGAAGCAGGGGCACCAGACAGACGTCTGCTTAACCTGTGGAGGCGAAAGAAGCAGTAGGAAGAGCAGTTTGGGGGCCGCACGTGGGCAGTGGACAAAGAAAAGGATCCCCAACTCGGCAAAGAGATAGGGCGCACAGGAGTAACCTAGGAGAAATAAAGGATATCAATGCATGGATTCGCGAAGTGCTCACAGAAGTGGAGGATGTCACAGAGACGGTGGCTCATGAAAACGAAGCAGGGGCACTAGACAGACGTCTGCTTAACCTGTGGAGGCGAAAGAAGCAGTGAAAAGAGCATCTTAGGGGCCGCACGTGGGACAGTGGGCTTCGAAAAAGGATCCCTAACTCGTCAAAGACTTAGGGCGCTCAGGTATAACCGAGGAGAAATAAAGGATATCAATGCATGGAGCCGCGAAGTGGTCACAGAAGTGGAGGAGGTCACGGAGACGGTGGCTCATGAAAGCGAAGCAGGGGCACTAGACAGACGTCTGCTTAACCTGTGGAGGCGAAAGAAGCAGTAGGAAGAGCAGTTTGGGGGCCGCACGTGGGCAGTGGACAAAGAAAAGGATCCCCATCTCGGCAAAGAGATAGCGCGCACAGGAGTAACCTAGGAGAAATAAAGGATATCAATGCATGGATTCGCGAAGTGCTCACAGAAGTGGAGGAGGTCACAGAGACGGTGGCTCATGAAAACGAAGCAGGGGCACTAGACAGACGTCTGCTTAACCTGTGGAGGCGAAAGAAGCAGTGAAAAGAGCATCTTAGGGGCGGCACGTGGGACAGTGGGCTTCCAAAAAGGATCCCTAACTCGGCAAAGAGGTAGGGCGTTGAGGTATAACCTAGGAGAAATAAAGGATATCAATGCATGGAGCCGCGAAGTGGTCAAAGAAGTGGAGGAGTTCACGGAGACGGTGGCTCGAGAAAGCGAAGCAGGGGCATTAGACAGAAGTCTGCTTAACCTCTGGAAGCGAAAGAAGCAGTGGGAAGAGCAGCTTACGGGCCGCACGTCGGACAGTGGGCTTCGAAAAGGATCCCTAACTCGGCAGACAGATAGGGCGCACAGGAGTAACCTAGGAGAAATAAAGGATATCAATGCATGGAGCCGCGAAGTGGTCACAGAAGTGGAGGAGGTCACAGAGACGGTGGGTATGAAAGCGAAGAGGGGCCACTTGACAGATATTTGCTTAACCTGTGGGAGTGAAAGAAGCAGTGGCAAGAGCAGCTTAGGGGCCGGACGTCGGACAGTGGGCTCCGAAAAAGGATCCCTAACTCGGCAGACAGATAGGGCGCACAGGAGTAACCAACGAGAAATAAAGGATATCAATGCATGGAGCCGCGAAGTGGTCACAGAAGTGAAGGAGGTCACCGAGACGGTGGCTGATGAAAGCGAAGCAGGGGCACTAGACAGACGTCTGCTTAACCTGTGGAAGCAAAACAAGC
Organism: Amblyomma americanum; assembly: GCF_052857255.1. Lineage (NCBI taxonomy): Eukaryota > Metazoa > Arthropoda > Arachnida > Ixodida > Ixodidae > Amblyomma > Amblyomma americanum. Next base: position 80,722,699 of record NC_135497.1, on the reverse strand, counting down.
AGTGGGAAAAGCAGCTTGGGGGCCGCACGTGGGACTGTGGACAAAAAAAGGATCCCTAACTCGGCAGAGTGATAGGGCGCACTGGAGTAACCTAGGAGAAATAAAGAAATCAATGCATGAAGCCGTCAAGTGGTCACAGAAGTGAGGAGGTTACAGAGACGATGGCTCATGAAAGCGAAGCAGGGGCACTAGACAGACGTCTGCTTAACCTGTGGAAGCGAAAGAAGCAGTGGGAAAAGCAGCTTGGGGGCCGCACGTGTGACTGTGGACAAAAAAAGGATCCCTAACTCGGCAGAGCGATAGGGCGCACAGCAGTAACCTAGGAGAAATAAAGGATATCAATGCATAGAGCCGTGAAGCGGTCACAGAAGTGCAGGAGGTCACTGAGATGGTGGCTCATGAAAGCGAAGCAGGGGCACTAGACAGATATCTGCTTAACCTGTGGAAGCGAAAGAAGCAGTGGGAAGAGCAGCTTGGGGGCGGCACGTGGGACAGTGAGCTCCGAAAAAGGATCCCAAACTCGGCAGACAGATAGGGCGCACAGGAGTAACCTAGGAGAAATAAAGGATATCAATGCATGGAGCCGCGAAGTAGTCACAGAAGTGGAGGAGGTCACAGAGACGGTGGCTCATGAAAGCGAAGCAGGGGCACTATACAGACGTCTGCTTAACCTGTGGAAGCGAAAGAAGCAGTCGGAAGAGCAGCTTACGGGCCGCACGTCGGACAGTGGGATTCGAAAAAGGATCCCTAACTCGTCAAAGAGGTAGGGCGCTCAGGTATAACCTAGGAGAAATAAAGGATATCAATGCATGGAGCCGTGAAGTGGTCACAGAAGTGGAGGAGGTCACGGAGACGGTGGCTCATGAAAGCGAAGCAGGGGCACTAGACAGACGTCTGCTTAACCTGTGGAGGCGAAAGAAGCAGTAGGAAGAGCAGTTTGGGGGCCGCACGTGGGCAGTGGACAAAGAAAAGGATCCCCAACTCGGCAAAGAGATAGGGCGCACAGGAGTAACCTAGGAGAAATAAAGGATATCAATGCATGGATTCGCGAAGTGCTCACAGAAGTGGAGGAGGTCACAGAGACTGTGGCTCATGAAAACGAAGCAGGGGCACTAGACAGACGTCTGCTTAACCTGTGGAGGCGAAAGAAGCAGTGAAAAGAGCATCTTAGGGGCCGCACGTGGGACAGTGGGCTTCCAAAAAGGATCCCTAACTCGGCAAAGAGGTAGGGCGTTGAGGTATAACCTAGGAGAAATAAAGGATATCAATGCATGGAGCCGCGAAGTGGTCACAGAAGTGGAGGAGTTCACGGAGACGGTGGCTCGAGAAAGCGAAGCAGGGGCATTAGACAGAAGTCTGCTTAACCTCTGGAAGCGAAAGAAGCAGTGGGAAGAGCAGCTTACGGGCCGCACGTCGGACAGTGTGCTTCGAAAAGGATCCCTAACTCGGCAGACAGATAGGGCGCACAGGAGTAACCTAGGAGAAATAAAGGATATCAATGCATAGAGCCGCGAAGCGCTCACAGAAGTGGAGGAGGTCACTGAGATGGTGGCTCATGAAAGCGAAGCAGGGGCACTAGACAGATATCTGCTTAACCTGTGGAAGCGAAAGAAGCAGTGGGAAGAGCAGCTTGGGGGCCGCACGTGGGACAGCGAGCTCCGAAAAAGGATCCCAAACTCGGCAGACAGATAGGGCGCACAGGAGTAACCTAGGAGAAATAAAAGATATCAATGCATGGAGCCGCGAAGTGGTCACAGAAGTGGAGGAGGTCACAGAGACGGCGGCTCATGAAAGCGAAGCAGGGGCACTAGACAGACGTCTGCTTAACCTGTGGAAGCGAAAGAAGCAGTGGGAAGAGCAGCTTACGGGCCGCACGTCGGACAGTGGGCTTCGAAAAAGGATCCCTAACTCGGCAGACAGATAGGGCGCACAGGAGTAACCTAGGAGAAATAAAGGATATCAATGCATGAAGCCGCGAAGTGGTCACAGAAGTGGGGGAGGTCACATAGACGGTGGCTCATGAAAGCGAAGCAGGGCACTAGACAGACGTCCGCTTAACCTGTGGAGTAAAAAGAAGCAGTGAAAAGAGCATCTTAGGGGCCGCACGTGGGACAGTGGGCTTCGAAAAAGGATCCCTAACTCGTGAAAGAGGTAGGGCGCTCAGGTATGACCTAGGAGAAATAAAGGATATCAATGCATTGAGCCGCGAAGTGGTCACAGAAGTGGAGGTGGTCACGGAGACGGTGGCTCATGAAAGCGAAGCAGGGGCATTAGACAGACGTCTGCTTAACCTGTGGAAGCAAAAGAAGCAGTGAAAAGAGCATCTTAGGGGGGCGCACGTGGGACAGTGGGCTTCGAAAAAGGACCCCAACTCGGCAGAAAAATAGGGCGCTCATGGGTAACCTAGGAGAAATAAAGGTTATCAATGCATGGAGCCGCGAAGTGGTCACAGAAGTGGAGGAGGTCACGGAGACGGTGGCTCATGAAAGCGAAGCAGGGGCACTAGACAGACGTCTGCTTAACCTGTCGAAGCGAAAGAAGCAGTAGGAAGAGCAGTTTGGGGGCCGCAAGTGGGACAGTGGACAAAGAAAAAGAATCCCCAACTCGGCAAAGAGATAGGGCGCACAGGAGTAACCTAGGAGAAATAAAGCATATCAATGCATGGAGCCGCGAAGTGGTCACAGAAGTGGAGGAGGTCACAGAGACGGTGGGTATGAAAGCGAAGAGGGGCCACTTGACAGATATTTGCTTAACCTGTGGAGGCGAAAGAAGCAGTGAAAAGAGCATCTTAGGGGCCGCACGTGGGACAGTGGGCTTCCAAAAAGGATCCCTTACTCGGCAAAGAGGTAGGGCGATGATGTATAACCTAGGAGAAATAAAGGATATCAATGCATGGAGCCGTGTAGTGGTCACAGAAGTGGAGGAGGTCACGGAGACGGTGGCTCATGAAAGCGAAGCAGGGGCATTAGACAGACGTCTGCTTAACCTGTGGAAGCGAAAGAAGCAGTGAGAAGAGCAGCTTGGGGGCCGCACGTGGGACAGTGGACAAAGAAAAAGAATCCCCAACTCGGCAGACAGATAGGGCGCACAGGAGTAACCTAGGAGAAATAAAGGATATCAATGCATGAAGCCGTCAAGTGGTCGCAGAAATGAGGAGGTCACAGAGACGGTGGCTCATGAAAGCGAAGCAGGGGCACTAGACAGACGTCTGCTTAACCTGTGGAAGCGGAAGAAGCAGTGGGGAGAGCAGCTTGGAGCCGCACGTGTTGCAGTGGACAAAGAAAAAGGAACCCAACTCGGCAGAGAGATAGGGCGCGAAGGAGTAACCTAGGAGAAAAAGGATATCAATGCATGGAGCCGCGAAGCGGTCGTAGAAGTGGAGGAGGTCACAGAGACGGTGGGTATGAAAGCGAAGAGGGGCCACTTGACAGATATTTGCTTAACCTGTGGAAGTGAAAGAAGCAGTGGCAAGAGCAGCTTAGGGGCCGGACGTCGGACAGTGGGCTCCGAAAAAGGATCCCTAACTCGGCAGACAGATAGGGCGCACAGGAGTAACCAACGAGAAATAAAGGATATCAATGCATGGAGCCGCGAAGTGGTCACAGAAGTGAAGGAGGTCACCGAGACGGTGGCTGATGAAAGCGAAGCAGGGGCACTAGACAGACGTCTGCTTAACCTGTGGAAGCAAAACAAGCAGTGGGAAAAGCAGCTTGGGGGCCGCACGTGGGACTGTGGACAAAAAAAGGATCCCTAACTCGGCAGAGTGATAGGGCGCACTGGAGTAACCTAGGAGAAATAAAGGAAATCAATGCATGAAGCCGTCAAGTGGTCACAGAAGTGAGGAGGTCACAGAGACGATGGCTCATGAAAGCGAAGCAGGGGCACTAGACAGACGTCTGCTTAACCTGTGGAAGCGAAAGAAGCAGTGGGAAAAGCAGCTTGGGGGCCGCACGTGTGACTGTGGACAAAAAAGGATCCCTAACTCGACAGAGAGATAGGGCGCACAGGAGTAACCTAGGAGAAATAAAGGATATCAATGCATAGAGCCGCGAAGCGGTCACAGAAGTGCAGGAGGTCACTGAGATGGTGGCTCATGAAAGCGAAGCAGGGGCACTAGACAGATATCTGCTTAACCTGTGGAAGCGAAAGAAGCAGTGGGAAGAGCAGCTTGGGGGCCGCACGTGGGACAGTGAGCTCCGAAAAAGGATCCCAAACTCGGCAGACAGATAGGGCGCACAGGAGTAACCTAGGAGAAATAAAGGATAGCAATGCATGGAGCCGCGAAGTAGTCACAGAAGTGGAGGAGGTCACAGAGACGATGGCTCATGAAAGCGAAGCAGAGGCACTAGACAGACGTCTGCTTAACCTGTGGAAGCGAAAGAAGCAGTGGGAAGAGCAGCTTACGGGCCGCACGTCGGACAGTGGGATTCGAAAAAGGATCCCTAACTGGTCAAAGAGGTAGGGTGCTCAGGTATAACCTAGGAGAAATAAAGGATATCAATGCATGGAGCCGCGAAGTGGTCACAGAGGTGGAGGAGGTCACGGAGACGGTGGCTCATGAAAGCGAAGCAGGGGCACTAGACAGACGTCTGCTTAACCTGTGGAAGCGAAAGAAGCATTGGGAAGAGCAGCTTAGGGCAGCACATCGGACAGTGGGCTCCAAAAAAGGATCTCTAACTCGGCAGACAAATAGGGCGCCCAGGAGTAACCTAGGGGAATAAAGGATATCAATGCATGGAGCTGCGAAGTGGTCAGAGAAGTGGAGGAGGTCACAGAGACGATTGCTGATGAAAGCGAAGCAGGGGCACTAGACACACATTTGCTTAACCTGTGGAAGCGAAAGAAGAAGTGGGAAGAGCAGCTTACGGGCCGCACGTCGGACAGTGGGCTTCGAAAAAGGATCCCTAACTCGGCAGACAGATAGGGCGCACAGGAGTAACCTAGAAGAAATAAAGGATATCAATGCATGAAGCCGCGAGTTGGTCACAGAAGTGGAGGACGTCTCAGAGACGGTTGCTGATGAAAGCGAAGCAGGGGCACTAGATAGACATCTGCTTAACCTGTGCAAGCGATAGAAGCAGTGGGAAGAGCAGCTTAGGGGCCGCACGTCGGACAGTGAGCTCCGAAAAAGGATCCCTAACTCGGCAGACAGATAGGGCGCACAGGAGTAACCTAGGAGAAATAAAGGATATCAATGCATGAAGCCGTCAAGTGGTCGCAGAACTGAGGAGGTCACAGAGACGGTGGCTCATGAAAGCGAAGCAGGGGCACTAGACAGACGTCTGCTTAACCTGTGGAAGCGGAAGAAGCAGTGGGGAGAGCAGCTTGGGGCCGCACGTGGGACAGTGGACAAATTAAAAGGAACCCAACTCGGCAGAGAGATAGGGCGCGAAGGAGTAACCTAGGAGAAAAAGGATATCAATGCATGGAGCCGCGAAGCGGTCGTAGAAGTGGAGGAGGTCACTGAGATGGGGCTCATGAAAGCGAAGCAAGGGCACTAGACAGATATCTGCTTAACCTGTGGAAGCGAAAGAAGCAGTGGGAAGAGCAGCTTGGGGGCCGCACGTGGGACAGTGAGCTCCGAAAAAGGATCCCAAACTCGGCAGACAGATAGGGCGCACAGGAGTAACCAAGGAGAAATAAAAGATATCAATGCATGGAGCCGCGAAGTGGTCACAGAAGTGGAGGAGGTCACAGAGACGGTGGCTCATGAAAGCGAAGCAGGGGCACTAGACAGACGTCTGCTTAACCTGTGGAAGCGAAAGAAGCAGTGAGAAGAGCAGCTTACGGGCCGCATGTCGGACAGCGGGCTTCGAAAAAGGATCCCTAACTCGGCAGACAGATAGGGCGCACAGGAGTAACCTAGGAGAAATAAAGGATATCAATGCATGAAGCCGCGAAGTGGTCACAGAAGTGGAGGAGGTCACGGAGACGGTGGCTCATGAAAGCGAAGCTGGGGCACTAGACAGACGTCTGCTTAACCTGTGGAGGCGAAAGAAGCAGTAGGAAGAGCAGTTTGGGGGCCGCACGTGGGCAGTGGACAAAGAAAAGGATCCCCAACTCGGCAAAGAGATAGGGCGCACAGGAGTAACCTAGGGGAAATAAAGGATATCAATGCATGGATTCGCGAAGTGCTCACAGAAGTGGAGGAGGTCACAGAGACGGTGGCTCATGAAAGCGAAGCAGGGGCACTAGACAGACGTCTGCTTAACCTGTGGAAGCGAAAGAAGCTGTGCGAAGAGCAGCTTACGGGCCGCACGTCGGACAGTAGGCTTCGAAAAAGGATCCCCAACTCAGCAGAGAGATAGGGCTCACAGGAGTAACCTAGGCGAAATAAAGGATATCAATGCATGGAGCCGCGAAGTGGTCACAGAAGTGGAGGAGGTCACCGAGACGGTGGCTCATGAAAGCGAAGCAGGGGCATTAGACAGACGTCTGCTTAACCTGTGGAAGCGAAAGAAGCAGTGAAAAGAGCATCTTAGGGGGGCGCACGTGGGACAGTGGGCTTCGAAAAAGGATCCCCAACTCGGCAGAAAAATAGGGCGCTCATGGGTAACCTAGCAGAAATAAAGGTTATCAATGCATGGAGCCGCGAAGTGGTCACAGAAGTGGAGGAGGTCGCGGAGACGGTGGCTCATGAAAGCGAAGCAGGGGCACTAGACAGACGTCTGCTTAACCTGTCGAAGCGAAAGAAGCAGTAGGAAGAGCAGTTTGGGGGCCGCACGTGGGACAGTGGACAAAGAAAAAGAATCCCCAACTCGGCAAAGAGATAGGGCGCACAGGAGTAACCTAGGAGAGATAAAGGATATCAATGCATGGAGCCGCGAAGTGGTCACAGAAGTGGAGGAGGTCACAGAGACGGTGGCTCATGAAAGCGAAGCAGGGGCACTAGACAGACGTCTGATTAACCTGTGGAGTAAAAAGAAGCAGTGAAAAGAGCATCTTAGGGGCCGCACGTGGGACAGTGGGCTTCCAAAAAGGATCCCTAACTCGGCAAAGAGGTAGGTCGATGATGTATAACCTAGGAGAAGTAAAGGATATCAATGCATGGAGCCGTGAAGTGGTCACAGAAGTGGAGGAGGTCACAGAGACGGTGGCTGATGAAAGCGAAGCAGGGGCACCAGACAGATGTCTGCTTAACCCGTGGAAGCGAAAGACGCAGAGGGAAGAGCAGCTTAGGTGCCGCACGTTGGACAGTGGGCTCCGAAAAAGGATCCCCAACTCGGCAGAGAGATAGGGCGTACAGGAGTAAAATTGGAGAAATAAAGATATCAATCCATAGAGCCGTGAAGTAGTCAGAGAAGTGGAGGAGGTCACAGAGACTGTGGCTGATGAAAGCGAAGCAGGGCACAAGACTGACGCCTGCTTAAACTGTGAAGCGAAATAAGTAGTGGGAAGAGCAGCTTAAGGGCGGCGCGTGGGACAGTGGGCTCCGAAAAAGGATCCCCAACTCGGCAGAGTGATATTGCACACATTAGTAACCTAGGAGAAATAAAGATATCAATGCATGGAGCCTTGAAGTGGTCAGAGAAGTGGAGGAGGTCACAGAGACGGTGGCTGATGAAAGTGAAGCAGGGGCACAAGACAGACGTCTGCTTAACCTGTGGAAGCGAAAGAAGCAGTGGGAAGAGCAGCTTAGGGGCCGCACGTGGGACAGTGGGCTCCGAGAAAGGATCCCTAACTCGGCAGAGAGGTAGGGCGCTCGGGAGTAACCTAGGAGAAATAAAGGATATCAATGCATGGAGCCGCGAAGTGCTCACAGAAGTGGATGAGGTCACAGAGACGGTGGGTATAAAAGCGAAGCAGGGCCACTAGACAGATATCTGCTTAACCTGTGGAAGCGAAAGAAGCAGTGGCAAGAGCAGCTTAGGGGCCGCACCTCGGACAGTGGGCTCCGAAAAAGGATCCCTAACACGGCAGACAGATGGGTCGCACAGGAGTAACCTATGAGAAATAAAGGATACCAATGCATTGAGCCGCGAAGTGGTCACAGAAGTGGAGGAGGTCACGGAGACGGTGGCTCATGAAAGCGAAGCAGGGGCATTAGACAGACGTCTGCTTAACCTGTGGAAGCGAAAGAAGCAGTGAAAAGAGCATCTTAGGGGGGCGCACGTGGGACAGTGGGCTTCGAAAAAGGATCCCCAACTCGGCAGAAAAATAGGGCGCTCATGGGTAACCTAGGAGAAATAAAGGTTATCAATGCATGGAGCCGCGAAGTGGTCACTGAAGTGCAGGAGGTCACGGAGACGGTGGCTCATGAAAGCGAAGCAGGGGCACTAGACAGACGTCTGCTTAACCTGTCGAAGCGAAAGAAGCAGTAGGAAGAGCAGTTTGGGGGCCGCAAGTGGGACAGTGGACAAAGAAAAAGAATCCCCAACTCGGTAAAGAGACAGGGCGCACAGGAGTAACCTAGGAGAAATAAAGGATATCAATGCATGGAGCCGCGAAGTGGTCACAGAAGTGGAGGAGGTCACAGAGACGGTGGGTATGAAAGCGAAGAGGGGCCACTTTACAGATATTTGCTTAACCTGTGGAGGCGAAAGAAGCAGTGAAAAGAGCATCTTAGGGGCCGCACGTGGGACAGTGGGCTTCCAAAAAGGATCCCTTACTCGGCAAAGAGGTAGGGCGATGATGTATAGCCTAGGAGAAGTAAAGGATATCAATGCATGGAGCCGTGAAGTGGTCACAGAAGTGGAGGAGTTCACGGAGACGGTGGCTCATGAAAGCGAAGCAGGGGCATTAGACAGAAGTCTGCTTAACCTCTGGAAGCGAAAGAAGCAGTGGGAAGAGCAGCTTGGGGGCCGCATGTGGGACAGTGGGCTCCGAAAAAGGATCCCGAACTCGGCAGAGAGGGCGCACAGGAGTAACCTAGGCGAAATAAAGCATATCAATGCATAGAGCCGCGAAGTGGTCACAGAATTGGAGCAGGTCACAGAGACGGTGTGTATGAATGCGAAGAGGGGCCACTTGACAGATATTTGCTTAACATGTGGAAGTGAAAGAAGCAGTGGCAAGAGCAGCTTAGGGGCCGCACGTCCGACAGTGGGCTTCGAAAAAGGATCCCTAACTCGTCAAAGAGGTAGGGCGCTCAGGTATAACCTAGGAGAAATAAAGGATATCAATGCATGGAGCCGTGTAGTGGTCACAGAAGTGGAGGAGGTCACGGAGACGGTGGCTCATGAAAGCGAAGCAGGGGCATTAGACAGACGTCTGCTTAACCTGTGGAAGCAAAAGAAGCAGTGGGAAGAGCAGCTTGGGGGCCGCACGTGGGACAGTGGACAAAGAAAAAGAATCCCCAACTCGGCAAAGAGATAGGGCGCACAGGAGTAACCTAGGAGAAATAAAGGATATCAATGCATGGAGCCGCGAAGTGGTCACAGAAGTGGAGGAGGTCACAGAGACGGTGGCTCATGAAAGCGAAGCAGGGGCACTAGACAGACGTCTGATTAACCTGTGGAGTAAAAAGAAGCAGTGAAAAGAGCATCTTAGGGGCCGCACGTGGGACAGTGGGCTTCCAAAAAGGATGCCTAACTCGGCAAAGAGGTAGGGCGATGATGTATAACCTAGGAGAAGTAAAGGATATCAATGCATGGAGCCGTGAAGTGGTCACAGAAGTGGAGGAGGTCACAGAGACGGTGGCTGATGAAAGCGAAGCAGGGGCACCAGACAGATGTCTGCTTAACCCGTGGAAGCGAAAGACGCAGAGGGAAGAGCAGCTTAGGTGCCGCACGTTGGACAGTGGGCTCCGAAAAAGGATCCCCAACTCGGCCGAGAGATAGGGCGTACAGGAGTAAAATTGGAGAAATAAAGATATCAATCCATAGAGCCGTGAAGTAGTCAGGGAAGTGGAGGAGGTCACAGAGACTGTGGCTGATGAAAGCGAAGCAGGGCACAAGACTGACGCCTGCTTAAACTGTGAAGCGAAATAAGTAGTGGGAAGAGCAGCTTAAGGGCGGCACGTGGGACAGTGGGCTCCGAAAAAGGATCCCCAACTCGGCAGAGTGATATTGCACGCATTAGTAACCTAGGAGAAATAAAGATATCAATGCATGGAGCCTTGAAGTGGTCAGAGAAGTGGAGGAGGTCACAGAGACGGTGGCTGATGAAAGTGAAGCAGGGGCACAAGACAGACGTCTGCTTAACCTGTGGAAGCGAAAGAAGCAGTGGGAAGAGCAGCTTAGGGGCCGCACGTGGGACAGTGGGCTCCGAGAAAGGATCCCCAACTCGGCAGAGAGATAGGGCGCGCAGAAGTAACCTAGGAGAAATAAAGGATATCAATTCATGGAGCCGCGAAGTGGTCAGGGAAGTGGAGGAGGTCACGGAGACGGTGGCTCATGAAAGCGAAGCAGAGGCACAAGACAAACGTCTGCTTAACCTATGGAAGCGAAAGAAGCAGTGGGAAGAGCAGCTTAGGTGCCGCACGTGGGACAGTGGGATCCGATAAAGGATCCCCAACTCGGCAGAGAGATAGGGCGCACAGAAGTAACCTAGGAGAAATAAGGGATGTCAATCCATGGAGCCGCGAAGTGGTCACAAAAGTGGAGGAGGTCACAGAGACGGTGGGTATGAAAGCGAAGCAGGGTTTCTAGACAGATATCTGCTTAGCCTGTGCAAGCGATTGAAGCAGTGGGAAGAGCAGCTTAGGGGCCGCACGTGGGACAGTGGTCTTCGAAAAAGTATCCCTAACTCGGCAGACAGATAGGGCGCACAGGAGTAACCAATGAGAAATAAAGGATATCAAAGCATGCAGCCGGGAAGTGGTCACAGTTATGGAGGAGGTCACAGAGACGGTGGCTCATGAAAGCGAAGCAGGGGCACTCGACAGACGTCTGGTAGATAGGTAGGAAAAACTTTATTGAAAATGCCGGCAACCGACGGTTTGACGCGTCGTGACGTTGGCCAAGCGTCGACCCGGGGTTATGCCCTCCTCTGCACTACCCCCGTTCGGCCCGTTTGTGGTGGGTCGTGAGGCTTGTGCTTTTCGAGCGCACCCCGGGCCTGCTGGACGGCCCATAGTTGAATGTCCTTGTCTGCAACTGCACTGCACTTTGAAGTTCGGGCGGGTATATCCTGGAGGTAGACTCGGTCGGGAACCTGGCACAGTCCCACATGATGTGCCATTGGTCCGCCGGACCAGCTGCACAAACATTGCACACATCGCTCGGATAGAGTTCTGGGTGAAGTACGTGTAGCACTGCCGGGGCGAGGAGTGACCCGGTCTGTATCTGTCTTAGGATGACGGCCTCCTCCCGACTGAGTGCCGGGTGGGGAGGCGGCATTGTCCGTCGAGCTAGGCGGTAACACATGGTAACTTCGCCATAACTGGTTACGCGGTCGTTGGTTTCGAACCACCACCGTCTGCTTAACCTGTGGAAGCGAAACAAACAGTGGGAAGAGCAGCTTAGGGACTGCACATCGGACAGTGGGCTCCGAAAAAGGATCCCTAACTCGGCAGACAAATAGGGCGCACAGGAGTAACCTGGGGGAATAAAGGATATCAATGCATGGAGCCGCGAAGTTGTCAGAGAAGTGGAGGAGGTCACAGAGACGGTGGCTGATGAAACAGAAACACAGGCACTAGACAGACATCTGCTTAACATGTGAAAGTGAAAGAGGCAGTGGGATGAGCAACTCGGGGGCCGCACGTGGGACAGTGGGCTCCGAAAATGGATCCCCAACTCGGCAGAGCGATAGGGCGACAGGAGTAACCTAGGCGAAATAAAGGATATCAATGCATAGAGCGGCAAAGTGGTCACAGAAGTGGAGGAGGTCAGAGAGACGGTGGGTATGAAAGCGAAGCAGGGGCACAAGACAGACGTCTGCTTAACCTGTGCAAGCGAAAGAAGCAGTGGGGCGAGCAGCTTAGGGGCCGCACGTCGGACAGTGGGCTCGAGAAAGGATCCCCAACTCGGCAGAGAGATAGGGTGCACAGAAGTAACCTTAGAGAAATAAATTATATCCATGCATGGAGCCGTGAAGTGGTCAGAGAAGTGGAGAAGGTCACAGAGACGGTGGCTGATGAAAGCGAAGCAGGGGCACCAGACAGATGTCTGCTTAACCTGTGGAAGCGAAAGACGCAGAGGGAAGAGCAGCTTAGGGGCCGCACGTGGGACAGTGGGCTCCGAAAAAGGATCCCCAACTCGGCAGAGAGATAGGGCGCACAGGAGTAAAATTGGAGAAATAAAGATATCAATCCATAGAGCCGTGAAGTTGTCAGAGAAGTGGAGGAGGTCACAGAGACTGTGGCTGATGAAAGCGAAGCAGGGGCACAAGACAGACGCCTGCTTAAACTGTGAAGCGAAATAAGTAGTGGGAAGAGCAGGTTTGGGGCGGCACGTGGGACAGTGGGCTCCGAAAAAGGATCCCCAACTCGGCAGATTGATAGGTCAGACATTAGTAACCTAGGAGAAATAAAGATATCAATGCATGGAGCCTTGAAGTGGTCAGAGAAGTGGAGGAGGTCACAGAGACGGTGGCTGATGAAAGTGAAGCAGGGCACAAGACAGACGTCTGCTTAACCTGTGGAAGCGAAAGAAGCAGTGGGAATAGCAGCTTAGGGGCCGCGTGTGGGACAGTGGGCTCCGAGAAAGGATCCCCAACTCGGCAGAGAGATAGGGCGCGCAGAAGTAACCTAGGAGAAATAAAGGATATCAATGCATGGAGCCGCGAAGTGGTCAGAGATATGGAGATCACAAAGACGGTGGCTGATGAAAGCGAAGAGGGGGAACTAAACAGACGTATGCTTAACCTTGGGAAGCGAAAGAAGCAGTGAAAAGAGCATCTTAGGGGCCGCACGTGGGACAGTGGGCTTCGAAAAAGGATCCCTAACTCGGCAGAGAGGTAGGGGGCTCAGGAGTAACCTAGGAGAAATAAATTATATCAATGCATGGAGCCGCGAAGTGCTCACAAAAGTGGAGGAGGTTACGGAGACGGTGGCTCATGCAAGCGAAGCAGGGGCACAAGACAGACGTCTGCTTAACCTGTGGAAGCGAAAGAAGCAGTGGGAAGAGCAGCTTAGGTGCCGCACGTGGGACAGTGGGATCCGATAAAGGATCCCCAACTCGGCAGAGAGATAGGGCGCACAGAGGTAACCTAGGAGAAATAAGGGATGTCAATCCATGGAGCCGCGAAGTGGTCACAGAGGTGGAGGAGGTCACAGAGACGGTGGGTATGAAAGCGAAGCAGGGGCGCTAGACAGATATCTGCTTAGCCTGTGCAAGCGATTGAAGCAGTGGGAAGAGCAGCTTAGGGGCCGCACGTCGGACAGTGTCTCCGAAAAAGGATCCCTAACTCGGCAGACAGATAGGGCGCACAGGAGTAACCTAGGAGAAATAAAGGATATCAATGCATTGTGCCGCGAAGTGGTCACAGAAGTGGAGGAGGTTAGGGAGACGGTGGCTCATGCAAGCGAAGCAGGGGCACAAGACAGACGTCTGCTTAACCTGTGGAAGCGAAAGAAGCAGTGGGAAGAGCAGCTTAGGTGCCGCACGTGGGACAGTGGGATCCGATAAAGGATCCCCAACTCGGCAGAGAGATAGGGCGCACAGAAGTAACCTAGGAGGAATAAGGGATGTCAATCCATGGAGCCGCGAAGTGGTCACAGAGGTGGAGGAGGTCACAGAGACGGTGGGTATGAAAGCGAAGCAGGGGCGCTAGACAGATATCTGCTTAGCCTGTGCAAGCGATTGAAGCAGTGGGAAGAGCAGCTTAGGGGCCGCACGTCAAACAGTGGGCTCCGAAGAAGCATCCCTAACTCGGCAGACAGATAGGGCGCAGAGGAGTAACCTAGGAGAAATAGAGGATATCAATTCATGGAGCCGCGAAGTGGTCAGAGAAGTGGAGGAGGTCACAGAGACGGTGGCTGAAGAAAGCGAAGCAGGGCCATTAGACAGACGTCTGCTTTACCTGTGCAAGCGAAAGATGCAGTGGGAAGAGCACCTTAGGGGCCGCACGTGGGACAGTGGGCTCCGAAAAAGTATCTCCAACTCGGCAGAGAGATAGGGCGCACAGGAGTAACCTACGATAAATAGAGGATATCAATGCATGACGCCGCGAAGTGGTCACAGAAGTGGAGTAGGTTACGGAGACGGTTGCTCATGAAAGCGAAGCAGGGGCACAAGACAGACGTCTGCTTAACCTGTGGAAGAGAAAGAAGCAGTGGGAAGAGCAGCTTAGTGGCCGCACGTGGGACAGTGGGCTCCGAGAAAGGATCCCCAACTCGGCAGAAAGATAGGGCGCACAGAAGTAACCTAGGAGAATTAAAGATAGCAATGATTGGAGCCGTGAAGTGGTCAGAGAAGTGGAGGAGGTCATAGAGACGGTGGCTGATGAAAGCGAAGCAGGGGCACTAGACTGACGTCTGCTTAACCTCTGGAAGCGAAAGAAGCAGTGGAAGAGCAGCTTAGGGGCCGCACGTGGGACAGTGGGCTTCGAAAAAGGATCCCCAACTCGGCAGAGTGATAGGGCGCCCATGAGTAACCTAGGATAAATAAAGATATCAATGCATGGAGCCTTGAAGTGGTCAGAAAAGTGGAGGAGGTCACAGAGACGGTGGCTGATGAAACCGAAGCACGGGCACTACACTGACATCTGCTTAACATGTGAAAGCGAAAGAAGCAGTGAGAAGAGCAGCTTGGGGGCCACACGTGGGACAGTGGGCTCCGAAAAAGGATCTCCTACTCGGCAGAGAGATAGGGCGCACAGGAGTAACCTAGACGAAATAAAGGATATCAATGCCTTGAGCCGCGAAGTGGTCACAGAAATGGAGGACGTCACAGAGACGGTTGCTGATGAAAGCGAAGCAGGGGCACTGGACAGACATCTGCTTCACCTATGGAAGCGAAAGAAGTGGGAAGAGCACCTTGGGGGCTGCACGTGGGACAGTGGGCTCCGAAAAAGGATCCACAACTCGGCAGAGAGATAGCGCGACAGGAGTAACCTAGGCGAATTAAAGGATATCAATGCCTAGAGCCGCAAAGTGGTCACAGAAGTGGAGGAGGTCACAGAGACGGTGGGTATGAAAGCGAAGCAGGGGCACTAAAGAGATATCTGCTTAACCTGTGCAAGCGATAGAAGCAGTGGGAAGAGCAGCTTAGGGGCCGCACGTCGAACAGTGGGCTCCGAAAAAGGATCCCTAACTCGGCAGACAGATATGGCGCACAGGAGTAACCTAGGAGAAATAAAGGATATCAATGCATGGAGCCGCGAAGTGGTCACAGAAGTGGAGGAGGTCACGGAGACAGTGGCTCATGAAAGCGAAGTAGGGGCACAAGACAGACGTCTGCTTAATCTGTGGAAGCGAAAGAAGCAGTGGGAAGAGCAGCTTAGGTGAAGCACGTGGGAAAGTGGGCTTCGAGAAAGGATCCCCAACTCGGAAGAGAGATAGGACGCACAGAAGTAACCTAGGAGAAATGAGGGATGTCAATGCATGGAGCCGCGAAGTGGTCAGAGAAGTGGAGGAGATCACAGAGACGGTGGCTGATGAAAGCGAAGCACGTGCACTAGACAGACGTCTGCTTAACCTGTCGAAGCTAACGAATCGGTGGGAAGAGCAGCTTAGGGGCCTCACGTATGACAGTGGGCTGCAAAAAGGTTCCCAACTCGGCAGAAAGATAGGGCGCACAGGAGTAACCTAGGAGAAATAAAGATATCAATGCATGAAGCCGTGAAGTGGTCAGAGAAGTGGAGGAGGTCACAGAGACGGGGGCTGATGAAAGCGAAGGAGGGGCACCAGACAGACGTCTGCTTAACCTGTGGAAGCGAAAGACGCAGTGGGAAGAGCAGCTTAGGGGCCGCACGTGGGACAGTTGGCTCCAAAAAAGGATCCCCAACTCGGCAGAGAGATAGGGCGCACAGGCGTAACCTTGGAGAAATAAAGATATTAATTCTTAGAGCCGTGAAGTTGTCAGAGAAGTGGAGGAGGTCACAGAGACGGTGGCTGATGAAAGCTAAGATGGGCACAAGACAGACGCCTGCTTAAACTGTGAAGCGAAATAAAGTAGTAGGAAGAGCAGCTTAGGGGCGGCACGTGGGACAGTGGGCTCCGAAAAAGGATCCCCAGCTCGGCAGACAGATAGGGCGCACAGGAGTAACCTAGGAGTAATAAAGGATATCAATGCATGCAGCCGCGAAGGGGTCACAGAAGTGGAAGAGGTCAGAGAGGCGGTGGCTGAAGAAAGCGAAGCAGGGGCGCTACACAGACGTCTGCTTAACCTCTGGAAGCGAAAGACGCAGTGGGAAGAGCAGCTTAGGGGCCGCACGTGGGACAGTGGGCTTCGAAAAAGGATCCCTAACTCGGCAGAGAGGTAGGGCGCTTAGGAGTAACCTAGGAGAAATTAAGAATATCAATGCATGGAGCCGCGAAGTGCTCACAGAAGTGGAGGAGGTCACAGAGACGGTGGGCATGAAAGCGAAGCAGGGCCAGTAGACAGATATCTGCTTAACCTGTGGAAGCGAAAGAAGCAGTGGCAAGAGCAGCTTAGGGGCCGCACGTCGGACAGTGGGCTCCGAAAAAGGATCCCTAACTCGGCAGACAGATAGGGCGCACAGGAGTAACCAATGAGAAATAAAGGATATCAATGCATGCAGCCGTGAAGTGGTCACAGTAATGGAGGAGGTCACAGAGACGGTGGCTCATGAAAGCGATGCAGGGGCACTCGACAGACGTCTGCTTAACCTGTGGAAGCGAAACAAACAGTGGGAAGAGCAGCGTAGGGACTGCACATCGGACAGTGGGCTCCGAAAAAGGATCCCTAACAAGGCAGACAAATAGGGCGCACAGGAGTAACCGGGGGGAATAAAGGATATCAATGCATGGAGCCGCGAAGTTGTCAGAGAAGTGGAGGAGGTCACAGAGACGGTGGCTGATGAAACAGAAGCACAAGCACTAGACAGACATCTGCTTAAAATGTGAAAGTGAAAGAAGCAGTGGGATGAGCAGCTCGGGGGCCGAACGTGGGACAGTGGGCTCCGAAAAAGGATCCCCAACTCGGCAGAGAGATAGGGCGACAGGAGTAACCTAGGCGAAATAAAGGATATCAATGCATAGAGCCGCAAAGTGGTCACAGAAGTGGAGGAGGTCACAGAGACGGTGGGTATGAAAGCGAAGCAGGGGCACTAGATAGATATCTGCTTAACCTGTGCAAGCGAAAGAAGCAGTGGGAAGAGCAGCTTAGGTGCTGCACGTGGGACAGTGAGCTTCGAGAAAGGATCCCCAACTCGGCAGAGAGATAGGGCGCACAGGAGTAACCTAGAGGAAATAAAGGATATCAATGCATAGAGCCGCGAATTGGTCACAGATGTGGAGGACGTCACAGAGACGGTTGCTGATGAAAGCGAAGCAGGGGCACTAGACAGATATCTGCTTAACGTGTGCAAGCGAAAGAAGCAGTGGGAAGAGCAGCTTAGGTGCCGCACGTGGGGCAGTAGGCTTCGAGAAAGGATCCCCAACTCGGCAGAGAGATAGGGCGCACAGGAGTAACCTAGGAGAATTAAAGATATGAATGCATGGAGCCGTAAAGTGGTCAGAAAAGTGGAGGAGCTCACAGAGACGGTGGTTGATGAAAGCGAAGGAGGGGCACAAGACAGACGTCTGCTTAACCTTTGGAAGCGAAATACGCAGTGGGAAGAGCAGCTTAGGGGCCGCACGTGGGACAGTGGGCTCCGAGAAAGGATCCCCAACTCGGGAGAGAGATAGGGCACACAGAAGTAACCTAGGAGAAATAAAGGATATCAATGCATGGAGCCGCAAAGTGGT
This sequence comes from Amblyomma americanum, assembly GCF_052857255.1. Lineage (NCBI taxonomy): Eukaryota > Metazoa > Arthropoda > Arachnida > Ixodida > Ixodidae > Amblyomma > Amblyomma americanum. Next base: position 80,704,944 of record NC_135497.1, on the reverse strand, counting down.
CAGAGAAGTGGAGGAGGTCACAGAGACGGTGGCTGATGAAAGCGAAGCAGGGGCACTAGACAGTCGTCTGTTTAACCTCTGGAAGCGAAAGAAGCAGTGGAAGAGCAGCTTAGGGGCCGCACGTGGGACAGTGGGCTCGAGAAAGGATCCCCAACTCGGCAGAGAGATAGGGGCACAGAAGTAACCTTAGAGAAATAATGTATATCCATGCATGGAGCCGTGAAGTGGTCACAGAACTGGAGGAGGTCACAGAGACGGTGGCTGATGAAAGCGAAGCAGGGGCACCAGACAGATGTCTGCTTAACCCGTGGAAGCGAAAGACGCAGAGGGAAGGGCAGCTTAGGTGGCACACGTGGGACAGTGGGCTCCGAAAAAGGATCCCCAACTCGGCAGAGATATAGGGCGTACAGGAGTAAAATTGGAGAAATAAAGATATCAATCCATAGAGCCATGAAGTTGTCAGAGAAGTGGAGGAGGTCACAGAGACTGTGGCTGATGAAAGCGAAGCAGGGCACAAGACTGACGCCTGCTTAAACTGTGAAGCGAAATAAGTAGTGGGAAGAGCAGCTTAAGGGCGGCACGTGGGACAGTGGGCTCCGAAAAAGGATCCCCAACTCGACAGAGTGATATTGCACACATTAGTAACCTAGGAGAAATAAAGATATCAATGCATGGAGCCTTGAAGTGGTCAGAGAAGTGGAGGAGGTCACAGAGACGGTGGCTGATGAAAGTGAAGCAGGGGCACAAGACAGACGTCTGCTTAACCTGTGGAAGCGAAAGAAGCAGTGGGAAGAGCAGCTTAGGGGCCGCACGTGGGACAGTGGGCTCCGAGAAAGGATCCCCAACTCGGCAGAGAGATAGGGCGCACAGGAGTAACCTAGGAGAAATAAAGGATATCAATGCATGGAGCCGCGAAGTGGTCACAGAAGTGGAGGAGGTCACAGAGACGGTGGGTATGAAAGCGAAGAGGGGCCACTTGACAGATATTTGCTTAACCTGTGGAGGCGAAAGAAGCAGTGAAAAGAGCATCTTAGGGGCCGCACGTGGGACAGTGGGCTTCCAAAAAGGATCCCTAACTCGGCAAAGAGGTAGGGCGATGATGTATAACCTAGGAGAAGTAAAGGATATCAATGCATGGAGCCGTGAAGTGGTCACAGAAGTGGAGGAGTTCACGGAGACGGTGGCTCATGAAAGCGAAGCAGAGGCATTAGACAGAAGTCTGCTTAACCTGTGGAAGCGAAAGAAGCAGTGGGAAGAGCAGCTTGGGGGCCGCACATGGGACAGCGAGCTCCGAAAAAGGATCCCAAACTCGGCAGACAGATAGGGCGCACAGGAGTAACCTAGGAGAAATAAAAGATATCAATGCATGGAGCCGCGAAGTGGTCACAGAAGTGGAGGAGGTCACAGAGACGGTGGCTCATGAAAGCGAAGCAGGGGCACTAGACAGACGTCTGCTTAACCTGTGGAAGCGAAAGAAGCAGTGGGAAGAGCAGCTTACGGGCCGCACGTCGGACAGTGGGCTTCGAAAAAGGATCCCTAACTCGGCAGACAGATAGGGCGCACAGGAGTAACCTAGGAGAAATAAAGGATATCAATGCATGAAGCCGCGAAGTGGTCACAGAAGTGGGGGAGGTCACACAGACGGTGGCTCATGAAAGCGAAGCAGGGCACTAGACAGACGTCCGCTTAACCTGTGGAGTAAAAAGAAGCAGTGAAAAGAGCATCTTAGGGGCCGCACGTGTGACAGTGGGCTTCGAAAAAGGATCCCTAACTCGTCAAAGAGGTAGGGCGCTCAGGTATGACCTAGGAGAAATAAAGGATATCAATGCATTGAGCCGCGAAGTGGTCACAGAAGTGGAGGAGGTCACGGAGACGGTGGCTCATGAAAGCGAAGCAGGGGCATTAGACACACGTCTGCTTAACCTGTGGAAGCGAAAGAAGCAGTGAAAAGAGCATCTTAGGGTAGCGCACGTGGGACAGTGGGCTTCGAAAAAGGATCCCAACTCGGCAGAAAAATAGGGCGCTCATGGGTAACCTAGGAGAAATAAAGGTTATCAGTGCATGGAGCCGCGAAGTGGTCACAGAAGTGGAGGAGGTCACGGAGACGGTGGCTCATGAAAGCGAAGCAGGGGCACTAGACAGACGTCTGCTTAACCTGTCGAAGCGAAAGAAGCAGTAGGAAGAGCAGTTTGGGGGCCGCAAGTGGGACAGTGGACAAAGAAAAAGAATCCCCAACTCGGCAAAGAGATAGGGCGCACAGGAGTAACCTAGGAGAAATAAAGGATATCAATGCATGGAGCCGCGAAGTGGTCACAGAAGTGGAGGAGGTCACAGAGACGGTGGGTATGAAAGCGAAGAGGGGCCACTTGACAGATATTTGCTTAACCTGTGGAGGCGAAAGAAGCAGTGAAAAGAGCATCTTAGGGGCCGCACGTGGGACAGTGGGCTTCCAAAAAGGATCCCTTACTCGGCAAAGAGGTAGGGCGATGATGTATAGCCTAGGAGAAGTAAAGGATATCAATGCATGGAGCCGTGAAGTGGTCACAGAAGTGGAGGAGTTCAAGGAGACGGTGGCTCATGAAAGCGAAGCAGGGGCATTAGACAGAAGTCTGCTTAACCTCTGGAAGCGAAAGAAGCAGTGGGAAGAGCAGCTTGGGGGCCGCATGTGGGACAGTGGGCTCCGAAAAAGGATCCCGAACTCGGCAGAGAGGTAGGGCGCACAGGAGTAACCTAGGCGAAATAAAGCATATCAATGCATAGAGCCGCGAAGTGGTCACAAAATTGGAGCAGGTCACAGAGACGGTGGGTATGAAAGCGAAGAGGGGCCACTTGACAGATATTTGCTTAACCTGTGGAAGTGAAAGAAGCAGTGGCAAGAGCAGCTTAGGGGCCGCACGTCCGACAGTGTGCTTCGAAAAAGGATCCCTAACTCGTCAAAGAGGTAGGGCGCTCAGGTATAACCTAGGGGAAATAAAGGATATCAATGCATGGAGCCGCGAAGTGGTCACAGAAGTGGAGGAGGTCACAGAGACGGTGGGTATGAAAGCGAAGAGGGGCCACTTGACAGATATGTGCTTAACCTGTGGAAGTGAAGGAAGCAGTGGCAAGAGCAGCTTAGGGGCCGGACGTCGGACAGTGGGCTCCGAAAAAGGATCCCTAACTCGGCAGACAGATAGGGCGCACAGGAGTAACCAACGAGAAATAAAGGATATCAATGCATGGAGCCGCGAAGTGGTCACAGAAGTGATGGAGGTCACCGAGACGGTGGCTGATGAAAGCGAAGCAGGGGCACTAGACAGACGTCTGCTTAACCTGTGGAAGCAAAACAAGCAGTGGGAAAAGCAGCTTGGGGGCCGCACGTGGGACTGTGGACAAAAAAAGGATCCCTAACTCGGCAGAGAGATAGGGCGCACAGGAGTAACCTAGGAGAAATAAAGGATATCAATGCATAGAGCCGCGAAGCGGTCACAGAAGTGCAGGAGGTCACTGAGATGGTGGCTCATGAAAGCGAAGCAGGGGCACTAGACAGATATCTGCTTAACCTGTGGAAGCGAAAGAAGCAGTGGGAAGAGCAGCTTGGGGGCCGCACGTGGGACAGTGAGCTCCGAAAAAGGATCCCAAACTCGGCAGACAAATAGGGCGCACAGGAGTAACCTAGGAGAAATAAAGGATATCAATGCATGGAGCCGCGAAGTAGTCACAGAAGTGGAGGAGGTCACAGAGACGGTGGCTCATGAAAGCGAAGCAGGGGCACTAGACAGACGTCTGCTTAACCTGTGGAAGCGAAAGAAGCAGTGGGAAGAGCAGCTTACGGGCCGCACGTCGGACAGTGGGATTCGAAAAAGGATCCCTAACTCGTCAAAGAGGTAGGGCGCTCAGGTATAACCTAGGAGAAATAAAGGATATCAATGCATGGAGCCGCGAAGTGGTCACAGAGGTGGAGGAGGTCACGGAGACGGTGGCTCATGAAAGCGAAGCAGGGGCACTAGACAGACGTCTGCTTAACCTGTGGAAGCGAAAGAAGCAGTGGGAAGAGCAGCTTAGGGCTGCACATCGGACAGTGGGCTCCAAAAAAGGATCTCTAACTCGGCAGACAAATAGGGCGCCCAGGAGTAACCTAGGGGAATAAAGGATATCAATGCATGGAGCTGCGAAGTGGTCAGAGAAGTGGAGGAGGTCACAGAGACGATTGCTGATGAAAGCGAAGCAGGGGCACTAGACACACATTTGCTTAACCTGTGGAAGCGAAAGAAGAAGTTGGAAGTGCAGCTTACGGGCCGCACGTCGGACACTGGGCTTCGAAAAAGGATCCCTAACTCGGCAGACAGATAGGGCGCACAGGAGTAACCTAGAAGAAATAAAGGATATCAATGCATGAAGCCGCGAATTGGTCACAGAAGTGGAGGACGTCTCAGAGACGGTTGCTGATGAAAGCGAAGCAGGGGCACTAGATAGACATCTGCTTAACCTGTGCAAGCGATAGAAGCAGTGGGAAGAGCAGCTTAGGGGCCGCACGTCGGACAGTGAGCTCCGAAAAAGGATCCCTAACTCGGCAGACAGATAGGGCGCACAGGAGTAACCTAGGAGAAATAAAGGATATCAATGCATGAAGCCGTCAAGTGGTCGCAGAACTGAGGAGGTCACAGAGACGGTGGCTCATGAAAGCGAAGCAGGGGCACTAGACAGACGTCTGCTTAACCTGTGGAAGCGGAAGAAGCAGTGGGAAGAGCAGCTTACGGGCCGCACGTGGGACAGCGAGCTCCGAAAAAGGATCCCAAACTCGGCAGACAGATAGGGCGCACAGGAGTAACCTAGGAGAAATAAAAGATATCAATGCATGGAGCCGCGAAGTGGTCACAGAAGTGGAGGAGGTCACAGAGACGGTGGCTCATGAAAGCGAAGCAGGGGCACTAGACAGACGTCTGCTTAACCTGTGGAAGCGAAAGAAGCAGTGGGAAGAGCAGCTTGGGGGCCGCACGTGGGACAGTGAGCTCCGAAGAAGGATCCCAAACTCGGCAGACAGATAGGGTGCACAGGAGTAATCAAGGAGAAATAAAAGATATCAATGCATGGAGCCGCGAAGTGGTCACAGAAGTGGAGGAGGTCACAGAGACGGTGGCTCATGAAAGCGAAGCAGGGCACTAGACAGACGTCTGATTAACCTGTGGAGTAAAAAGAAGCAGTGAAAAGAGCATCTTAGGGGCCGCACGTGGGACAGTGGGCTTCGAAAAAGGATCCCTAACTCGTCAAAGACTTAGGGCGCTCAGGTATAACCTAGGAGAAATAAAGGATATCAATGCATGGAGCCGCGAAGTGGTCACAGAAGTGGAGGAGGTCACGGAGACGGTGGCTCATGAAAGCGAAGCAGGGGCACTAGACAGACGTCTGCTTAACCTGTGGAGGCGAAAGAAGCAGTAGGAAGAGCAGTTTGGGGGCCGCACGTGGGCAGTGGACAAAGAAAAGGATCCCTAACTCGGCAAAGAGATAGGGCGCACAGGAGTAACCTAGGAGAAATAAAGGATATCAATGCATGGATTCGCGAAGTGCTCACAGAAGTGGAGGAGGTCACAGAGACGGTGGCTCATGAAAACGAAGCAGGGGCACTAGACAGACGTCTGCTTAACCTGTGGAGGCGAAAGAAGCAGTGAAAAGAGCATCTTAGGGGCCGCACGTGGGACAGTGGGCTTCCAAAAAGGATCCCTAACTCGGCAAAGAGGTAGGGCGTTGAGGTATAACCTAGGAGAAATAAAGGATATCAATGCATGGAGCCGCGAAGTGGTCACAGAAGTGGAGGAGTTCACGGAGACGGTGGCTCGAGAAAGCGAAGCAGGGGCATTAGACAGAAGTCTGCTTAACCTCTGGAAGCGAAAGAAGCAGTGGGAAGAGCAGCTTACGAGCCGCACGTCGGACAGTGGGCTTCGAAAAGGATCCCTAACTCGGCAGACAGATTGGGCGCACAGGAGTAACCTAGGAGAAATAAAGGATATCAATGCATAGAGCCGCGAAGCGGTCACAGAAGTGGAGGAGGTCACTGAGATGGTGGCTCATGAAAGCGAAGCAGGGGCACTAGACAGATATCTGCTTAACCTGTGGAAGCGAAAGAAGCAGTGGGAAGAGCAGCTTGGGGGCCGCACGTCGGACAGTGGGCTTCGAAAAAGGATCCCTAACTCGGCAGACAGATAGGGCGCACAGGAATAACCTAGGAGAAATAAAGGATATCAATGCATGAAGCCGCGAAGTGGTCACAGAAGTGGGGGAGGTCACATAGACGGTGGCTCATGAAAGCGAAGCAGGGCACTAGACAGACGTCCGCTTAACCTGTGGAGTAAAAAGAAGCAGTGAAAAGAGCATCTTAGGGGCCGCACGTGGGACAGTGGGCTTCGAAAAAGGATCCCTAACTCGTCAAAGAGGTAGGGCGCTCAGGTATGACCTAGGAGAAATAAAGGATATCAATGCATTGAGCCGCGAAGTGGTCACAGAAGTGGAGGAGGTCACGGAGACGGTGGCTCATAAAAGCGAAGCAGGGGCATTAGACAGACGTCTGCTTAACCTGTGGAAGCGAAAGAAGCAGTGAAAAGAGCATCTTAGGGGGGCGCACGTGGGACAGTGGGCTTCGAAAAAGGATCCCCAACTCGGCAGAAAAATAGGGCGCTCATGGGTAACCTAGGAGAAATAAAGGTTATCAATGCATGGAGCCGCGAAGTGGTCACAGAAGTGGAGGAGGTCACGGAGACGGTGGCTCATGAAAGCGAAGCAGGGGCACTAGACAGACGTCTGCTTAACCTGTGGAAGCGGAAGAAGCAGTGGGGAGAGCAGCTTGGGGCCGCACGTGGGACAGTGGACCAAGAAAAAGGATCCCCAACTCGGCAGAGAGATAGGGCGCGAAGGAGTAACCTAGGAGAAAAAGGATATCAATGCATGGAGCCGCGAAGCGGTCGTAGAAGTGGAGGAGGTCACTGAGATGGTGGCTCATGAAAGCGAAGCAAGGGCACTAGACAGATATCTGCTTAACCTGTGGAAGCGAAAGAAGCAGTGGGAAGAGCAGCTTGGGGGCCGCACGTGGGACAGTGAGCTCCGAAGAAGGATCCCAAACTCGGCAGACAGATAGGGCGCACAGGAGTAACCAAGGACAAATAAAAGATATCAATGCATGGAGCCGCGAAGTGGTCACAGAAGTGGAGGAGGTCACAGAGACGGTGGCTCATGAAAGCGAAGCAGGGGCACTAGACAGACGTCTGCTTAACCTGTGGAAGCGAAAGAAGCAGTGGGAAGAGCAGCTTACGGGCCGCACGTCGGACAGCGGGCTTCGAAAAAGGATCCCTAACTCGGCAGACAGATAGGGCGCACCGGAGTAACCTAGGAGAAATAAAGGATATCAATGCATGAAGCCGCGAAGTGGTCACAGAAGTGGGGAGGTCACTGAGACGGTGGCTCATGAAAGCGAAGCAGGGCACTAGACAGACGTCTGATTAACCTGTGGAGTAAAAAGAAGCAGTGAAAAGAGCATCTTAGGGGCCGCACGTGGGACAGTGGGCTTCGAAAAAGAATCCCTAACTCGTCAAAGACTTAGGGCGCTCAGGTATAACCAAGGAGAAATAAAGGATATCAATGCATGGAGCCGCGAAGTGGTCACAGAAGTGGAGGAGGTCACGGAGACGGTGGCTCATGAAAGCGAAGCAGGGGCACTAGACAGACGTCTGCTTAACCTGTGGAGGCGAAAGAAGCAGTAGGAAGAGCAGTTTGGGGGCCGCACGTGGGCAGTGGACAAAGAAAAGGATCCCCAACTCGGCAAAGAGATAGGGCGCACAGGAGTAACCTAGGAGAAATAAAGGATATCAATGCATGGATTCGCGAAGTGCTCACAGAAGTGGAGGAGGTCACAGAGACGGTGGCTCATGAAAACGAAGCAGGGGCACTAGACAGACGTCTGCTTAACCTGTGGAGGCGAAAGAAGCAGTGAAAAGAGCATCTTAGGGGCCGCACGTGGGACAGTGGGCTTCCAAAAAGGATCCCTAACTCGGCAAAGAGGTAGGGCGTTGAGGTATAACCTAGGAGAAATAAAGGATATCAATGCATGGAGCCGCGAAGTGGTCACAGAAGTGGAGGAGTTCACGGAGACGGTGGCTCGAGAAAGCGAAGCAGGGGCATTAGACAGAAGTCTGCTTAACCTCTGGAAGCGAAAGAAGCAGTGGGAAGAGCAGCTTACGGGCCGCACGTCGGACAGTGGGCTTCGAAAAGGATCCCTAACTCGGCAGACAGATAGGGCGCACAGGAGTAACCTAGGAGAAATAAAGGATATCAATGCATAGAGCCGCGAAGCGGTCACAGAAGTGGAGGAGGTCACTGAGATGGTGGCTCATGAAAGCGAAGCAGGGGCACTAGACAGATATCTGCTTAACCTGTGGAAGCGAAAGAAGCAGTGGGAAGAGCAGCTTGGGGGCCGCACGTGGGACAGCGAGCTCCGAAAAAGGATCCCAAACTCGGCGGACAGATAGGGCGCACAGGAGTAACCTAGGAGAAATAAAAGATATCAATGCATGGAGCCGCGAAGTGGTCACAGAAGTGGGGGAGGTCACATAGACGGTGGCTCATGAAAGCGAAGCAGGGCACTAGACAGACGTCCGCTTAACCTGTGGAGTAAAAAGAAGCAGTGAAAAGAGCATCTTAGGGGCCGCACGTGGGACAGTGGGCTTCGAAAAAGGATCCCTAACACGTCAAAGAGGTAGGGCGCTCAGGTATGACCTAGGAGAAATAAAGGATATCAATGCATTGAGCCGCGAAGTGGTCACAGAAGTGGAGGAGGTCACGGAGACGGTGGCTCATGAAAGCGAAGCAGGGGCATTAGACAGACGTCTGCTTAACCTGTGGAAGCGAAAGAAGCAGTGAAAAGAGCATCTTAGGGGGGCGCACGTGGGACAGTGGGCTTCGAAAAAGGATCCCCAACTCGGCAGAAAAATAGGGCGCTCATGGGTAACCTAGGAGAAATAAAGGTTATCAATGCATGGAGCCGCGAAGTGGTCACAGAAGTGGAGGAGGTCACGGAGACGGTGGCTCATGAAAGCGAAGCAGGGGCACTAGACAGACGTCTGCTTAACCTGTGGAAGCGGAAGAAGCAGTGGGGAGAGCAGCTTGGGGCCGCACGTGGGACAGTGGACCAAGAAAAAGGATCCCCAACTCGGCAGAGAGATAGGGCGCGAAGGAGTAACCTAGGAGAAAAAGGATATCAATGCATGGAGCCGCGAAGCGGTCGTAGAAGTGGAGGAGGTCACTGAGATGGTGGCTCATGAAAGCGAAGCAAGGGCACTAGACAGATATCTGCTTAACCTGTGGAAGCGAAAGAAGCAGTGGGAAGAGCAGCTTGGGGGCCGCACGTGGGACAGTGAGCTCCGAAGAAGGATCCCAAACTCGGCAGACAGATAGGGCGCACAGGAGTAACCAAGGACAAATAAAAGATATCAATGCATGGAGCCGCGAAGTGGTCACAGAAGTGGAGGAGGTCACAGAGACGGTGGCTCATGAAAGCGAAGCAGGGGCACTAGACAGACGTCTGCTTAACCTGTGGAAGCGAAAGAAGCAGTGGGAAGAGCAGCTTACGGGCCGCACGTCGGACAGCGGGCTTCGAAAAAGGATCCCTAACTCGGCAGACAGATAGGGCGCACCGGAGTAACCTAGGAGAAATAAAGGATATCAATGCATGAAGCCGCGAAGTGGTCACAGAAGTGGGGAGGTCACTGAGACGGTGGCTCATGAAAGCGAAGCAGGGCACTAGACAGACGTCTGATTAACCTGTGGAGTAAAAAGAAGCAGTGAAAAGAGCATCTTAGGGGCCGCACGTGGGACAGTGGGCTTCGAAAAAGGATCCCTAACTCGTCAAAGACTTAGGGCGCTCAGGTATAACCTAGGAGAAATAAAGGATATCAATGCATGGAGCCGCGAAGTGGTCACAGAAGTGGAGGAGGTCACGGAGACGGTGGCTCATGAAAGCGAAGCAGGGGCACTAGACAGACGTCTGCTTAACCTGTGGAGGCGAAAGAAGCAGTAGGAAGAGCAGTTTGGGGGCCGCACGTGGGCAGTGGACAAAGAAAAGGATCCCCAACTCGGCAAAGAGATAGGGCGCACAGGAGTAACCTAGGAGAAATAAAGGATATCAATGCATGGATTCGCGAAGTGCTCACAGAAGTGGAGGAGGTCACAGAGACGGTGGCTCATGAAAACGAAGCAGAGGCACTAGACAGACGTCTGCTTAACCTGTGGAGGCGAAAGAAGCAGTGAAAAGAGCATCTTAGGGGCCGCACGTGGGACAGTGGGCTTCCAAAAAGGATCCCTAACTCGGCAAAGAGGTAGGGCGTTGAGGTATAACCTAGGAGAAATAAAGGATATCAATGCATGGAGCCGCGAAGTGGTCACAGAAGTGGAGGAGTTCACGGAGACGGTGGCTCGAGAAAGCGAAGCAGGGGCATTAGACAGAAGTCTGCTTAACCTCTGGAAGCGAAAGAAGCAGTGGGAAGAGCAGCTTACGGGCCGCACGTCGGACAGTGGGCTTCGAAAAGGATCCATAACTCGGCAGACAGATAGGGCGCACAGGAGTAACCTAGGAGAAATAAAGGATATCAATGCATAGAGCCGCGAAGCGGTCACAGAAGTGGAGGAGGTCACTGAGATGGTGGCTCATGAAAGCGAAGCAGGGGCACTAGACAGATATCTGCTTAACCTGTGGAAGCGAAAGAAGCAGTGGGAAGAGCAGCTTGGGGGCCGCACGTGGGACAGCGAGCTCCGAAAAAGGATCCCAAACTCGGCGGACAGATAGGGCGCACAGGAGTAACCTAGGAGAAATAAAAGATATCAATGCATGGAGCCGCGAAGTGGTCACAGAAGTGGAGGAGGTCACAGAGACGGTGGCTCATGAAAGCGAAGCAGGGGCACTAGACAGACGTCTGCTTAACCTGTGGAAGCGAAAGAAGCAGTGGGAAGAGCAGCTTACGGGCCGCACGTCGGACAGTGGGCTTCGAAAAAGGATCCCTAACTCGGCAGACAGATAGGGCGCACAGGAGTAACCTAGGAGAAATAAAGGATATCAATGCATGAAGCCGCGAAGTGTTCACAGAAGTGGGGGAGGTCACATAGACGGTGGCTCATGAAAGCGAAGCAGGGCACTAGACAGACGTCCGCTTAACCTGTGGAGTAAAAAGAAGCAGTGAAAAGAGCATCTTAGGGGCCGCACGTGGGACAGTGGGCTTCGAAAAAGGATCCCTAACTCGTCAAAGAGGTAGGGCGCTCAGGTATGACCTAGGAAAAATAAAGGATATCAATGCATTGAGCCGCGAAGTGGTCACAGAAGTGGAGGAGGTCACGGAGACGGTGGCTCATGAAAGCGAAGCAGGGGCATTAGACAGACGTCTGCTTAACCTGTGGAAGCGAAAGAAGCAGTGAAAAGAGCATCTTAGGGGGGCGCACGTGGGACAGTGGGCTTCCAAAAAGGATCCCTTACTCGGCAAAGAGGTAGGGCGATGATGTATAGCCTAGGAGAAGTAAAGGATATCAATGCATGGAGCCGCGAAGTGGTCACAGAAGTGGAGGAGGTCACAGAGACGGTGGGTATGAAAGCGAAGAGGGGCCACTTGACAGATATTTGCTTAACCTGTGGAAGTGAAAGAAGCAGTGGCAAGAGCAGCTTAGGGGCCGGACGTCGGACAGTGGGCTCCGAAAAAGGATCCCTAACTCGGCAGACAGATAGGGCGCACAGGAGTAACCAACGAGAAATAAAGGATATCAATGCATGGAGCCGCGAAGTGGTCACAGAAGTGAAGGAGGTCACCGAGACGGTGGCTGATGAAAGCGAAGCAGGGGCACTAGACAGACGTCTGCTTAACCTGTGGAAGCAAAACAAGCAGTGGGAAAAGCAGCTTGGGGGCCGCACGTGGGACTGTGGACAAAAAAAGGATCCCTAACTCGGCAGAGTGATAGGGCGCACTGGAGTAACCTAGGAGAAATAAAGGAAATCAATGCATGAAGCCGTCAAGTGGTCACAGAAGTGAGGAGGTCACAGAGACGATGGCTCATGAAAGCGAAGCAGGGGCACTAGACAGACGTCTGCTTAACCTGTGGAAGCGAAAGAAGCAGTGGGAAGAGCAGCTTACGGGCCGCACGTCGGACAGCGGGCTTCGAAAAAGGATCCCTAACTCGGCAGACAGATAGGGCGCACCGGAGTAACCTAGGAGAAATAAAGGATATCAATGCATGAAGCCGCGAAGTGGTCACAGAAGTGGGGAGGTCACTGAGACGGTGGCTCATGAAAGCGAAGCAGGGCACTAGACAGACGTCTGATTAACCTGTGGAGTAAAAAGAAGCAGTGAAAAGAGCATCTTAGGGGCCGCACGTGGGACAGTGGGCTTCGAAAAAGGATCCCTAACTCGTCAAAGACTTAGGGCGCTCAGGTATAACCTAGGAGAAATAAAGGATATCAATGCATGGAGCCGCGAAGTGGTCACAGAAGTGGAGGAGGTCACGGAGACGGTGGCTCATGAAAGCGAAGCAGGGGCACTAGACAGACGTCTGCTTAACCTGTGGAGGCGAAAGAAGCAGTAGGAAGAGCAGTTTGGGGGCCGCACGTGGGCAGTGGACAAAGAAAAGGATCCCCAACTCGGCAAAGAGATAGGGCGCACAGGAGTAACCTAGGAGAAATAAAGGATATCAATGCATGGATTCGCGAAGTGCTCACAGAAGTGGAGGAGGTCACAGAGACGGTGGCTCATGAAAACGAAGCAGGGGCACTAGACAGACGTCTGCTTAACCTGTGGAGGCGAAAGAAGCAGTGAAAAGAGCATCTTAGGGGCCGCACGTGGGACAGTGGGCTTCCAAAAAGGATCCCTAACTCGGCAAAGAGGTAGGGCGTTGAGGTATAACCTAGGAGAAATAAAGGATATCAATGCATGGAGCCGCGAAGTGGTCACAGAAGTGGAGGAGTTCACGGAGACGGTGGCTCGAGAAAGCGAAGCAGGGGCATTAGACAGAAGTCTGCTTAACCTCTGGAAGCGAAAGAAGCAGTGGGAAGAGCAGCTTACGGGCCGCACGTCGGACAGTGGGCTTCGAAAAGGATCCATAACTCGGCAGACAGATAGGGCGCACAGGAGTAACCTAGGAGAAATAAAGGATATCAATGCATAGAGCCGCGAAGCGGTCACAGAAGTGGAGGAGGTCACTGAGATGGTGGCTCATGAAAGCGAAGCAGGGGCACTAGACAGATATCTGCTTAACCTGTGGAAGCGAAAGAAGCAGTGGGAAGAGCAGCTTGGGGGCCGCACGTGGGACAGCGAGCTCCGAAAAAGGATCCCAAACTCGGCGGACAGATAGGGCGCACAGGAGTAACCTAGGAGAAATAAAAGATATCAATGCATGGAGCCGCGAAGTGGTCACAGAAGTGGAGGAGGTCACAGAGACGGTGGCTCATGAAAGCGAAGCAGGGGCACTAGACAGACGTCTGCTTAACCTGTGGAAGCGAAAGAAGCAGTGGGAAGAGCAGCTTACGGGCCGCACGTCGGACAGTGGGCTTCGAAAAAGGATCCCTAACTCGGCAGACAGATAGGGCGCACAGGAGTAACCTAGGAGAAATAAAGGATATCAATGCATGAAGCCGCGAAGTGTTCACAGAAGTGGGGGAGGTCACATAGACGGTGGCTCATGAAAGCGAAGCAGGGCACTAGACAGACGTCCGCTTAACCTGTGGAGTAAAAAGAAGCAGTGAAAAGAGCATCTTAGGGGCCGCACGTGGGACAGTGGGCTTCGAAAAAGGATCCCTAACTCGTCAAAGAGGTAGGGCGCTCAGGTATGACCTAGGAAAAATAAAGGATATCAATGCATTGAGCCGCGAAGTGGTCACAGAAGTGGAGGAGGTCACGGAGACGGTGGCTCATGAAAGCGAAGCAGGGGCATTAGACAGACGTCTGCTTAACCTGTGGAAGCGAAAGAAGCAGTGAAAAGAGCATCTTAGGGGGGCGCACGTGGGACAGTGGGCTTCCAAAAAGGATCCCTTACTCGGCAAAGAGGTAGGGCGATGATGTATAGCCTAGGAGAAGTAAAGGATATCAATGCATGGAGCCGCGAAGTGGTCACAGAAGTGGAGGAGGTCACAGAGACGGTGGGTATGAAAGCGAAGAGGGGCCACTTGACAGATATTTGCTTAACCTGTGGAAGTGAAAGAAGCAGTGGCAAGAGCAGCTTAGGGGCCGGACGTCGGACAGTGGGCTCCGAAAAAGGATCCCTAACTCGGCAGACAGATAGGGCGCACAGGAGTAACCAACGAGAAATAAAGGATATCAATGCATGGAGCCGCGAAGTGGTCACAGAAGTGAAGGAGGTCACCGAGACGGTGGCTGATGAAAGCGAAGCAGGGGCACTAGACAGACGTCTGCTTAACCTGTGGAAGCAAAACAAGCAGTGGGAAAAGCAGCTTGGGGGCCGCACGTGGGACTGTGGACAAAAAAAGGATCCCTAACTCGGCAGAGTGATAGGGCGCACTGGAGTAACCTAGGAGAAATAAAGGAAATCAATGCATGAAGCCGTCAAGTGGTCACAGAAGTGAGGAGGTCACAGAGACGATGGCTCATGAAAGCGAAGCAGGGGCACTAGACAGACGTCTGCTTAACCTGTGGAAGCGAAAGAAGCAGTGGGAAAAGCAGCTTGGGGGCCGCACGTGTGACTGTGGACAAAAAAAGGATCCCTAACTCGGCAGAGAGATAGGGCGCACAGGAGTAACCTAGGAGAAATAAAGGATATCAATGCATGGAGCCTTGAAGTGGTCAGAAAAGTGGAGGAGGTCACAGAGACGGTGGCTGATGAAACCGAAGCACGGGCACTACACAGACATCTGCTTAACATGTGAAAGCGAAAGAAGCAGTGGGAAGAGCAGCTTGGGGGCCACACGTGGGACAGTGGGCTCCGAAAAAGGATCTCCTACTCGGCAGAGAGATAGGGCGCACAGGAGTAACCTAGACGAAATAAAGGATATCAATGCCTAGAGCCGCGAAGTGGTCACAGAAATGGAGGACGTCACAGAGACGGTTGCTGATGAAAGCGAAGCAGGGGCACTGGACAGACATCTGCTTCACCTATGGAAGCGAAAGAAGTGGGAAGAGCACCTTGGGGGCTGCACGTGGGACAGTGGGCTCCGAAAAAGGATCCACAACTCGGCAGAGAGATAGCGCGACAGGAGTAACCTAGGCGAATTAAAGGATATCAATGCCTAGAGCCGCAAAGTGGTCACAGAAGTGGAGGAGATCACAGAGACGGTGGCTGATGAAAGCGAAGCACGTGCACTAGACAGACGTCTGCTTAACCTGTCGAAGCTAACGAATCGGTGGGAAGAGCAGCTTAGGGGCCTCACGTATGACAGTGGGCTTCGAAAAAGGATCCCTAACACGTCAAAGAGGTAGGGCGCTCAGGTATGACCTAGGAGAAATAAAGGATATCAATGCATTGAGCCGCGAAGTGGTCACAGAAGTGGAGGAGGTCACGGAGACGGTGGCTCATGAAAGCGAAGCAGGGGCATTAGACAGACGTCTGCTTAACCTGTGGAAGCGAAAGAAGCAGTGAAAAGAGCATCTTAGGGGGGCGCACGTGGGACAGTGGGCTTCGAAAAAGGATCCCCAACTCGGCAGAAAAATAGGGCGCTCATGGGTAACCTAGGAGAAATAAAGGTTATCAATGCATGGAGCCGCGAAGTGGTCACAGAAGTGGAGGAGGTCACGGAGACGGTGGCTCATGAAAGCGAAGCAGGGGCACTAGACAGACGTCTGCTTAACCTGTGGAAGCGGAAGAAGCAGTGGGGAGAGCAGCTTGGGGCCGCACGTGGGACAGTGGACCAAGAAAAAGGATCCCCAACTCGGCAGAGAGATAGGGCGCGAAGGAGTAACCTAGGAGAAAAAGGATATCAATGCATGGAGCCGCGAAGCGGTCGTAGAAGTGGAGGAGGTCACTGAGATGGTGGCTCATGAAAGCGAAGCAAGGGCACTAGACAGATATCTGCTTAACCTGTGGAAGCGAAAGAAGCAGTGGGAAGAGCAGCTTGGGGGCCGCACGTGGGACAGTGAGCTCCGAAGAAGGATCCCAAACTCGGCAGACAGATAGGGCGCACAGGAGTAACCAAGGACAAATAAAAGATATCAATGCATGGAGCCGCGAAGTGGTCACAGAAGTGGAGGAGGTCACAGAGACGGTGGCTCATGAAAGCGAAGCAGGGGCACTAGACAGACGTCTGCTTAACCTGTGGAAGCGAAAGAAGCAGTGGGAAGAGCAGCTTACGGGCCGCACGTCGGACAGCGGGCTTCGAAAAAGGATCCCTAACTCGGCAGACAGATAGGGCGCACCGGAGTAACCAAGGAGAAATAAAGGATATCAATGCATGAAGCCGCGAAGTGGTCACAGAAGTGGGGAGGTCACTGAGACGGTGGCTCATGAAAGCGAAGCAGGGCACTAGACAGACGTCTGATTAACCTGTGGAGTAAAAAGAAGCAGTGAAAAGAGCATCTTAGGGGCCGCACGTGGGACAGTGGGCTTCGAAAAAGGATCCCTAACTCGTCAAAGACTTAGGGCGCTCAGGTATAACCTAGGAGAAATAAAGGATATCAATGCATGGAGCCGCGAAGTGGTCACAGAAGTGGAGGAGGTCACGGAGACGGTGGCTCATGAAAGCGAAGCAGGGGCACTAGACAGACGTCTGCTTAACCTGTGGAGGCGAAAGAAGCAGTAGGAAGAGCAGTTTGGGGGCCGCACGTGGGCAGTGGACAAAGAAAAGGATCCCCAACTCGGCAAAGAGATAGGGCGCACAGGAGTAACCTAGGAGAAATAAAGGATATCAATGCATGGATTCGCGAAGTGCTCACAGAAGTGGAGGAGGTCACAGAGACGGTGGCTCATGAAAACGAAGCAGGGGCACTAGACAGACGTCTGCTTAACCTGTGGAGGCGAAAGAAGCAGTGAAAAGAGCATCTTAGGGGCCGCACGTGGGACAGTGGGCTTCCAAAAAGGATCCCTAACTCGGCAAAGAGGTAGGGCGTTGAGGTATAACCTAGGAGAAATAAAGGATATCAATGCATGGAGCCGCGAAGTGGTCACAGAAGTGGAGGAGTTCACGGAGACGGTGGCTCGAGAAAGCGAAGCAGGGGCATTAGACAGAAGTCTGCTTAACCTCTGGAAGCGAAAGAAGCAGTGGGAAGAGCAGCTTACGGGCCGCACGTCGGACAGTGGGCTTCGAAAAGGATCCATAACTCGGCAGACAGATAGGGCGCACAGGAGTAACCTAGGAGAAATAAAGGATATCAATGCATAGAGCCGCGAAGCGGTCACAGAAGTGGAGGAGGTCACTGAGATGGTGGCTCATGAAAGCGAAGCAGGGGCACTAGACAGATATCTGCTTAACCTGTGGAAGCGAAAGAAGCAGTGGGAAGAGCAGCTTGGGGGCCGCACGTGGGACAGCGAGCTCCGAAAAAGGATCCCAAACTCGGCGGACAGATAGGGCGCACAGGAGTAACCTAGGAGAAATAAAAGATATCAATGCATGGAGCCGCGAAGTGGTCACAGAAGTGGAGGAGGTCACAGAGACGGTGGCTCATGAAAGCGAAGCAGGGGCACTAGACAGACGTCTGCTTAACCTGTGGAAGCGAAAGAAGCAGTGGGAAGAGCAGCTTACGGGCCGCACGTCGGACAGTGGGCTTCGAAAAAGGATCCCTAACTCGGCAGACAGATAGGGCGCACAGGAGTAACCTAGGAGAAATAAAGGATATCAATGCATGAAGCCGCGAAGTGTTCACAGAAGTGGGGGAGGTCACGGAGACGGTGGCTCATGAAAGCGAAGCAGGGGCATTAGACAGACGTCTGCTTAACCTGTGGAAGCGAAAGAAGCAGTGAAAAGAGCATCTTAGGGGGGCGCACGTGGGACAGTGGGCTTCCAAAAAGGATCCCTTACTCGGCAAAGAGGTAGGGCGATGATGTATAGCCTAGGAGAAGTAAAGGATATCAATGCATGGAGCCGCGAAGTGGTCACAGAAGTGGAGGAGGTCACAGAGACGGTGGGTATGAAAGCGAAGAGGGGCCACTTGACAGATATTTGCTTAACCTGTGGAAGTGAAAGAAGCAGTGGCAAGAGCAGCTTAGGGGCCGGACGTCGGACAGTGGGCTCCGAAAAAGGATCCCTAACTCGGCAGACAGATAGGGCGCACAGGAGTAACCAACGAGAAATAAAGGATATCAATGCATGGAGCCGCGAAGTGGTCACAGAAGTGAAGGAGGTCACCGAGACGGTGGCTGATGAAAGCGAAGCAGGGGCACTAGACAGACGTCTGCTTAACCTGTGGAAGCAAAACAAGCAGTGGGAAAAGCAGCTTGGGGGCCGCACGTGGGACTGTGGACAAAAAAAGGATCCCTAACTCGGCAGAGTGATAGGGCGCACTGGAGTAACCTAGGAGAAATAAAGGAAATCAATGCATGAAGCCGTCAAGTGGTCACAGAAGTGAGGAGGTCACAGAGACGATGGCTCATGAAAGCGAAGCAGGGGCACTAGACAGACGTCTGCTTAACCTGTGGAAGCGAAAGAAGCAGTGGGAAAAGCAGCTTGGGGGCCGCACGTGTGACTGTGGACAAAAAAAGGATCCCTAACTCGGCAGAGAGATAGGGCGCACAGGAGTAACCTAGGAGAAATAAAGGATATCAATGCATGGAGCCTTGAAGTGGTCAGAAAAGTGGAGGAGGTCACAGAGACGGTGGCTGATGAAACCGAAGCACGGGCACTACACAGACATCTGCTTAACATGTGAAAGCGAAAGAAGCAGTGGGAAGAGCAGCTTGGGGGCCACACGTGGGACAGTGGGCTCCGAAAAAGGATCTCCTACTCGGCAGAGAGATAGGGCGCACAGGAGTAACCTAGACGAAATAAAGGATATCAATGCCTAGAGCCGCGAAGTGGTCACAGAAATGGAGGACGTCACAGAGACGGTTGCTGATGAAAGCGAAGCAGGGGCACTGGACAGACATCTGCTTCACCTATGGAAGCGAAAGAAGTGGGAAGAGCACCTTGGGGGCTGCACGTGGGACAGTGGGCTCCGAAAAAGGATCCACAACTCGGCAGAGAGATAGCGCGACAGGAGTAACCTAGGCGAATTAAAGGATATCAATGCCTAGAGCCGCAAAGTGGTCACAGAAGTGGAGGAGATCACAGAGACGGTGGCTGATGAAAGCGAAGCACGTGCACTAGACAGACGTCTGCTTAACCTGTCGAAGCTAACGAATCGGTGGGAAGAGCAGCTTAGGGGCCTCACGTATGACAGTGGGCTGCAAAAAGGTTCCCAACTCGGCAGAAAGATAGGGCCCACAGGTGTAACCTAGGAGAAATAAAGATATCAATGCATGGAGCCGCGAAGTAGTCACAGAAGTGGAGGAGGTCACAGAGACGGTGGCTCATGAAAGCGAAGCAGGGGCACTAGACAGACGTCTGCTTAACCTGTGGAAGCGAAAGAAGCAGTGGGAAGAGCAGCTTACGGGCCGCACGTCGGACAGTGGGATTCGAAAAAGGATCCCTAACTCGTCAAAGAGGTAGGGCGCTCAGGTATAACCTAGGAGAAATAAAGGATATCAATGCATGGAGCCGCGAAGTGGTCACAGAGGTGGAGGAGGTCACGGAGACGGTGGCTCATGAAAGCGAAGCAGGGGCACTAGACAGACGTCTGCTTAACCTGTGGAAGCGAAAGAAGCAATGGGAAGAGCAGCTTAGGGCTGCACATCGGACACTGGGCTCCAAAAAAGGATCTCTAACTCGGCAGACAAATAGGGCGCCCAGGAGTAACCTAGGGGAATAAAGGATATCAATTCATGGAGCTGCGAAATGGTCAGAGAAGTGGAGGAGGTCACAGAGACGATTGCTGATGAAAGCGAAGCAGGGGCACTAGACACACATTAGCTTAACCTGTGGAAGCGAAAGAAGAAGTGGGAAGAGCAGCTTACGGGCCGCACGTCGGACAGTGGGCTTCGAAAAAGGATCCCTAACTCGGCAGACAGATAGGGCGCACAGGAGTAACCTAGAAGAAATAAAGGATATCAATGCATGAAGCCGCGAATTGGTCACAGAAGTGGAGGACGTCTCAGAGACGGTTGCTGATGAAAGCGAAGCAGGGGCACTAGATAGACATCTGCTTAACCTGTGCAAGCGATAGAAGCAGTGGGAAGAGCAGCTTAGGGGCCGCACGTCGGACAGTCAGCTCCGAAAAAGGATCCCTAACTCGGCAGACAGATAGGGCGCACAGGAGTAACCTAGGAGAAATAAAGGATATCAATGCATGAAGCCGTCAAGTGGTCGCAGAACTGAGGAGGTCACAGAGACGGTGGCTCATGAAAGCGAAGCAGGGGCACTAGACAGACGTCTGCTTAACCTGTGGAAGCGGAAGAAGCAGTGGGGAGAGCAGCTTGGGGCCGCACGTGGGACAGTGGACAAAGAAAAAGGATCCCCAACTCGGCAGAGAGATAGGGCGCGAAGGAGTAACCTAGGATAAAAAGGATATCAATGCATGGAGCCGCGAAGCGGTCGTAGAAGTGGAGGAGGTCACTGAGATGGTGGCTCATGAAAGCGAAGCAAGGGCACTAGACAGATATCTGCTTAACCTGTGGAAGCGAAAGAAGCAATGGGAAGAGCAGCTTGGGGGCCGCACGTGGGACAGTGAGCTCCGAAAAAGGATCCCAAACTCGGCAGACAGATAGGGCGCACAGGAGTAACCAAGGAGAAATAAAAGATATCAATGCATGGAGCCGCGAAGTGGTCACAGAAGTGGAGAAGGTCACAGAGACGGTGGCTCATGAAAGCGAAGCAGGGGCACTAGACAGACGTCTGCTTAACCTGTGGAAGCGAAAGAAGCAGTGGGAAGAGCAGCTTACGGGCCGCACGTCGGACAGCGGGCTTCGAAAAAGGATCCCTAACTCGGCAGACAGATAGGGCGCACAGGAGTAACCTAGGAGAAATAAAGGATATCAATGCATGAAGCCGCGAAGTGGTCACAGAAGTGGGGAGGTCACTGAGACGGTGGCTCATGAAAGCGAAGCAGGGCACTAGACAGACGTCTGATTAACCTGTGGAGTAAAAAGAAGCAGTGAAAAGAGCATCTTAGGGGCCGCACGTGGGACAGTGGGCTTCGAAGAAGGATCCCTAACTCGTCAAAGACTTAGGGCGCTCAGGTATAACCTAGGAGAAATAAAGGATATCAATGCATGGAGCCGCGAAGTGGTCACAGAAGTGGAGGAGGTCACGGAGACGGTGGCTCATGAAAGCGAAGCAGGGGCACTAGACAGACGTCTGCTTAACCTGTGGAGGCGAAAGAAGCAGTAGGAAGAGCAGTTTGGGGGCCGCACGTGGGCAGTGGACAAAGAAAAGGATCCCCAACTCGGCAAAGAGATAGGGCGCACAGGAGTAACCTAGGAGAAATAAAGGATATCAATGCATGGAGCCGCGAAGTGGTCAGAGAAGTGGAGGAGGTCACAGAGACGGTGGGTATGAAAGCGAAGAGGGGCCACTTGACAGATATTTGCTTAACCTGTGGAGGCGAAAGAAGCAGTGAAAAGAGCATCTTAGGGGCCGCACGTGGGACAGTGGGCTTCCAAAAAGGATCCCTTACTCGGCAAAGAGGTAGGGCGATGATGTATAGCCTAGGAGAAGTAAAGGATATCAATGCATGGAGCCGTGAAGTGGTCACAGAAGTGGAGGAGTTCACGGAGACGGTGGGTCATGAAAGCGAAGCAGGGGCATTAGACAGAAGTCTGCTTAACCTGTGGAGGCGAAAGAAGCAGTGAAAAGAGCATCTTAGGGGCCGCACGTGGGACAGTGGGCTTCCAAAAAGGATCCCTTACTCGGCAAAGAGGTAGGGCGATGATGTATAGCCTAGGAGAAGTAAAGGATATCAATGCATGGAGCCGCGAAGTGGTCACAGAAGTGGAGGAGGTCACAGAGACGGTGGGTATGAAAGCGAAGAGGGGCCACTTGACAGATATTTGCTTAACCTGTGGAATTGAAAGAAGCAGTGGCAAGAGCAGCTTAGGGGCCGGACGTCGGACAGTGGGCTCCGAAAAAGGATCCCTAACTCGGCAGACAGATAGGGCGCACAGGAGTAACCAACGAGAAATAAAGGATATCAATGCATGGAGCCGCGAAGTGGTCACAGAAGTGAAGGAGGTCACCGAGACGGTGGCTGATGAAAGCGAAGCAGGGGCACTAGACAGACGTCTGCTTAACCTGTGGAAGCAAAACAAGCAGTGGGAAAAGCAGCTTGGGGGCCGCACGTGGGACTGTGGACAAAAAAAGGATCCCTAACTCGGCAGAGTGATAGGGCGCACTGGAGTAACCTAGGAGAAATAAAGGAAATCAATGCATGAAGCCGTCAAGTGGTCACAGAAGTGAGGAGGTCACAGAGACGATGGCTCATGAAAGCGAAGCAGGGGCACTAGACAGACGTCTGCTTAACCTGTGGAAGCGAAAGAAGCAGTGGGAAAAGCAGCTTGGGGGCCGCACGTGTGACTGTGGACAAAAAAAGGATCCCTAACTCGGCAGAGAGATAGGGCGCACAGGAGTAACCTAGGAGAAATAAAGGATATCAATGCATGGAGCCTTGAAGTGGTCAGAAAAGTGGAGGAGGTCACAGAGACGGTGGCTGATGAAACCGAAGCACGGGCACTACACAGACATCTGCTTAACATGTGAAAGCGAAAGAAGCAGTGGGAAGAGCAGCTTGGGGGCCACACGTGGGACAGTGGGCTCCGAAAAAGGATCTCCTACTCGGCAGAGAGATAGGGCGCACAGGAGTAACCTAGACGAAATAAAGGATATCAATGCCTAGAGCCGCGAAGTGGTCACAGAAATGGAGGACGTCACAGAGACGGTTGCTGATGAAAGCGAAGCAGGGGCACTGGACAGACATCTGCTTCACCTATGGAAGCGAAAGAAGTGGGAAGAGCACCTTGGGGGCTGCACGTGGGACAGTGGGCTCCGAAAAAGGATCCACAACTCGGCAGAGAGATAGCGCGACAGGAGTAACCTAGGCGAATTAAAGGATATCAATGCCTAGAGCCGCAAAGTGGTCACAGAAGTGGAGGAGATCACAGAGACGGTGGCTGATGAAAGCGAAGCACGTGCACTAGACAGACGTCTGCTTAACCTGTCGAAGCTAACGAATCGGTGGGAAGAGCAGCTTAGGGGCCTCACGTATGACAGTGGGCTGCAAAAAGGTTCCCAACTCGGCAGAAAGATAGGGCCCACAGGTGTAACCTAGGAGAAATAAAGATATCAATGCATGGAGCCGCGAAGTATTCACAGAAGTGGAGGAGGTCACAGAGACGGTGGCTCATGAAAGCGAAGCAGGGGCACTAGACAGACGTCTGCTTAACCTGTGGAAGCGAAAGAAGCAGTGGGAAGAGCAGCTTACGGGCCGCACGTCGGACAGTGGGATTCGAAAAAGGATCCCTAACTCGTCAAAGAGGTAGGGCGCTCAGGTATAACCTAGGAGAAATAAAGGATATCAATGCATGGAGCCGCGAAGTGGTCACAGAGGTGGAGGAGGTCACGGAGACGGTGGCTCATGAAAGCGAAGCAGGGGCACTAGACAGACGTCTGCTTAACCTGTGGAAGCGAAAGAAGCAATGGGAAGAGCAGCTTAGGGCTGCACATCGGACACTGGGCTCCAAAAAAGGATCTCTAACTCGGCAGACAAATAGGGCGCCCAGGAGTAACCTAGGGGAATAAAGGATATCAATTCATGGAGCTGCGAAATGGTCAGAGAAGTGGAGGAGGTCACAGAGACGATTGCTGATGAAAGCGAAGCAGGGGCACTAGACACACATTAGCTTAACCTGTGGAAGCGAAAGAAGAAGTGGGAAGAGCAGCTTACGGGCCGCACGTCGGACAGTGGGCTTCGAAAAAGGATCCCTAACTCGGCAGACAGATAGGGCGCACAGGAGTAACCTAGAAGAAATAAAGGATATCAATGCATGAAGCCGCGAATTGGTCACAGAAGTGGAGGACGTGTCAGAGACGGTTGCTGATGAAAGCGAAGCAGGGGCACTAGATAGACATCTGCTTAACCTGTGCAAGCGATAGAAGCAGTGGGAAGAGCAGCTTAGGGGCCGCACGTCGGACAGTCAGCTCCGAAAAAGGATCCCTAACTCGGCAGACAGATAGGGCGCACAGGAGTAACCTAGGAGAAATAAAGGATATCAATGCATGAAGCCGTCAAGTGGTCGCAGAACTGAGGAGGTCACAGAGACGGTGGCTCATGAAAGCGAAGCAGGGGCACTAGACAGACGTCTGCTTAACCTGTGGAAGCGGAAGAAGCAGTGGGGAGAGCAGCTTGGGGCCGCACGTGGGACAGTGGACAAAGAAAAAGGATCCCCAACTCGGCAGAGAGATAGGGCGCGAAGGAGTAACCTAGGATAAAAAGGATATCAATGCATGGAGCCGCGAAGCGGTCGTAGAAGTGGAGGAGGTCACTGAGATGGTGGCTCATGAAAGCGAAGCAAGGGCACTAGACAGATATCTGCTTAACCTGTGGAAGCGAAAGAAGCAGTGGGAAGAGCAGCTTGGGGGCCGCACGTGGGACAGTGAGCTCCGAAAAAGGATCCCAAACTCGGCAGACAGATAGGGCGCACAGGAGTAACCAAGGAGAAATAAAAGATATCAATGCATGGAGCCGCGAAGTGGTCACAGAAGTGGAGGAGGTCACAGAGACGGTGGCTCATGAAAGCGAAGCAGGGGCACTAGACAGACGTCTGCTTAACCTGTGGAAGCGAAAGAAGCAGTGGGAAGAGCAGCTTACGGGCCGCACGTCGGACAGCGGGCTTCGAAAAAGGATCCCTAACTCGGCAGACAGATAGGGCGCACAGGAGTAACCTAGGAGAAATAAAGGATATCAATGCATGAAGCCGCGAAGTGGTCACAGAAGTGGGGAGGTCACTGAGACGGTGGCTCATGAAAGCGAAGCAGGGCACTAGACAGACGTCTGATTAACCTGTGGAGTAAAAAGAAGCAGTGAAAAGAGCATCTTAGGGGCCGCACGTGGGACAGTGGGCTTCGAAGAAGGATCCCTAACTCGTCAAAGACTTAGGGCGCTCAGGTATAACCTAGGAGAAATAAAGGATATCAATGCATGGAGCCGCGAAGTGGTCACAGAAGTGGAGGAGGTCACAGAGACGGTGGGTATGAAAGCGAAGAGGGACCACTTGACAGATATTTGCTTAACCTGTGGAAGTGAAAGAAGCAGTGGCAAGAGCAGCTTAGGGGCCGGTCGTCGGACAGTGGGCTCCGAAAAAGGATCCCTAACTCGGCAGACAGATAGGGCGCACAGGAGTAACCAACGAGAAATAAAGGATATCAATGCATGGAGCCGCGAAGTGGTCACAGAAGTGAAGGAGGTCACCGAGACGGTGGCTGATGAAAGCGAAGCAGGGGCACTAGACAGACGTCTGCTTAACCTGTGGAAGCAAAACAAGCAGTGGGAAAAGCAGCTTGGGGGCCGCACGTGGGACTGTGGACAAAAAAAGGATCCCTAACTCGGCAGAGTGATAGGGCGCACTGGAGTAACCTCGGAGAAATAAAGGAAATCAATGCATGAAGCCGTCAAGTGGTCACAGAAGTGAGGAGGTCACAGAGACGATGGCTCATGAAAGCGAAGCAGGGGCACTAGACTGACGTCTGCTTAACCTGTGGAAGCGAAAGAAGCAGTGGGAAAAGCAGCTTGGGGGCCGCACGTGTGACTGTGGACAAAAAAAGGATCACTAACTCGGCAGAGAGATAGGGCGCACAGGAGTAACCTAGGAGAAATAAAGGATATCAATGCATAGAGCCGCGAAGCGGTCACAGAAGTGCAGGAGGTCACTGAGATGGTGGCTCATGAAAGCGAAGCAGGGGCACTAGACAGATATCTGCTTAACCTGTGGAAGCGAAAGAAGCAGTGGGAAGAGCAGCTTGGGGGCCGCACGTGGGACAGTGAGCTCCGAAAAAGGATCCCAAACTCGGCAGACAGATAGGGCGCACAGGAGTAACCTAGGAGAAATAAAGGATATCAATGCATGGAGCCGCGATGTAGTCACAGAAGTGGAGGAGGTCACAGAGACGGTGGCTCATGAAAGCGAAGCAGGGGCACTAGACAGACGTCTGCTTAACCTGTGGAAGCGAAAGAAGCAGTGGGAAGAGCAGCTTACGGGCCGCACGTCGGAGAGTGGGATTCGAAAAAGGATCCCTAACTCGTCAAAGAGGTAGGGCGCTCAGGTATAACCTAGGAGAAATAAATTATATCAATGCATGGAGCCGCGAAGTGGTCACAGAGGTGGAGGAGGTCACGGAGACGGTGGCTCATGAAAGCGAAGCAGGGACACTATACAGACGTCTGCTTAACCTGTGGAAGCGAAAGAAGCATTGGGAAGAGCAGCTTAGGGCTGCACATCGGACAGTGGGCTCCAAAAAAGGATCTCTAACTCGGCAGACAAATAGGGCGCCCAGGAGTAACCTAGGGGAATAAAGGATATCAATGCATGGAGCTGCGAAGTGGTCAGAGAAGTGGAGGAGGTCACAGAGACGATTGCTGATGAAAGCGAAGCAGGGGCACTAGACACATTTGCTTAACCTGTGGAAGCGAAAGAAGAAGTGGGAAGAGCAGCTTACGGGCCGCACGTCGGACAGTGGGCTTCGAAAAAGGATCCCTAACTCGGCAGACAGATAGGGCGCACAGGAGTAACCTAGAAGAAATAAAGGATATCAATGCATGAAGCCGCGAATTGGTCACAGAAGTGGAGGACGTCTCAGAGACGGTTGCTGATGAAAGCGAAGCAGGGGCACTAGATAGACATCTGCTTAACCTGTGCAAGCGATAGAAGCAGTGGGAAGAGCAGCTTAGGGGCCGCACGTCGGACAGTGAGCTCCGAAAAAGGATCCCTAACTCGGCAGACAGATAGGGCGCACAGGAGTAACCTAGGAGAAATAAAGGATATCAATGCATGAAGCCGTCAAGTGGTCGCAGAACTGAGGAGGTCACAGAGACGGTGGCTCATGAAAGCGAAGCAGGGGCACTAGACAGACGTCTGCTTAACCTGTGGAAGCGGAAGAAGCAGTGGGGAGAGCAGCTTGGGGCCGCACGTGGGACAGTGGACAAAGAAAAAGGATCCCCAACTCGGCAGAGAGATAGGGCGCGAAGGAGTAACCTAGGAGAAAAAGGATATCAATGCATGGAGCCGCGAAGCGTTCGTAGAAGTGGAGGAGGTCACTGAGATGGTGGCTCATGAAAGCGAAGCAAGGGCACTAGACAGATATCTGCTTAACCTGTGGAAGCGAAAGAAGCAGTGGGAAGAGCAGCTTGGGGGCCGCACGTGGGACAGTGAGCTCCGAAAAAGGATCCCAAACTCGGCAGACAGATAGGGCGCACAGGAGTAACCAAGGAGAAATAAAAGATATCAATGCATGGAGCCGCGAAGTGGTCACAGACGTGGAGGAGGTCACAGAGACGGTGGCTCATGAAAGCGAAGCAGGGGCACTAGACAGACGTCTGCTTAACCTGTGGAAGCGAAAGAAGCAGTGGGAAGAGCAGCTTACGGGCCGCACGTCGGACAGCGGGCTTCGAAAAAGGATCCCTAACTCGGCAGACAGATAGGGCGCACAGGAGTAACCTAGGAGAAATAAAGGATATCAATGCATGAAGCCGCGAAGTGGTCACAGAAGTGGGGAGGTCACTGAGACGGTGGCTCATGAAAGCGAAGCAGGGCACTAGACAGACGTCTGATTAACCTGTGGAGTAAAAAGAAGCAGTGAAAAGAGCATCTTAGGGGCCGCACGTGGGACAGTGGGCTTCGAAGAAGGATCCCTAACTCGTCAAAGACTTAGGGCGCTCAGGTATAACCTAGGAGAAATAAAGGATATCAATGCATGGAGCCGCGAAGTGGTCACAGAAATGGAGGAGGTCACGGAGACGGTGGCTCATGAAAGCGAAGCAGGGGCACTAGACAGACGTCTGCTTAACCTGTGGAGGCGAAAGAAGCAGTAGGAAGAGCAGTTTGGGGGCCGCACTTGGGCAGTGGGCTTCCAAAAAGGATCCCTAACTCGGCAAAGAGGTAGGGCGTTGAGGTATAACCTAGGAGAAATAAAGGATATCAATGCATGGAGCCGCGAAGTGGTCACAGAAGTGGAGGAGTTCACGGAGACGGTGGCTCGAGAAAGCGAAGCAGGGGCATTAGACAGAAGTCTGCTTAACCTCTGGAAGCGAAAGAAGCAGTGGGAAGAGCAGCTTACGGGCCGCACGTCGGACAGTGGGCTTCGAAAAGGATCCCTAACTCGGCAGACAGATAGGGCGCACAGGAGTAACCTAGGAGAAATAAAGGATATCAATGCATAGAGCCGCGAAGCGGTCACAGAAGTGGAGGAGGTCACTGAGATGGTGGCTCATGAAAGCGAAGCTGGGGCACTAGACAGATATCTGCTTAACCTGTGGAAGCGAAAGAAGCAGTGGGAAGAGCAGCTTGGGGACCGCACGTGGAACAGTGAGCTCCGAAAAAGGATCCCAAACGCGGCAGACAGATAGGGCGCACAGGAGTAACCTAGGAGAAATAAAAGATATCAATGCATGGAGCCGCGAAGTGGTCACAGAAATGGAGGAGGTCACAGAGACGGTGGCTCATGAAAGCGAAGCAGGGGCACTAGACAGACGTCTGCTTAACCTGTGGAAGCGAAAGAGGCAGTGCGAAGAGCAGCTTACGGGCCGCACGTCGGAGAGTAGGCTTCGAAAAAGGATCCCCAACTCGGCAGAGAGATAGGGTTCACAGGAGTAGCCTAGGCGAAATAAAGGATATCAATGCATGGAGCCGCGAAGTGGTCACAGAAGTGGAGGAGGTCACCGAGACGGTGGCTCATGAAAGCGAAGCAGGGGCATTAGACAGACGTCTGCTTAACCTGTGGAAGCGAAAGAAGCAGTGAAAAGAGCATCTTAGGGGGGCGCACGTGGGACAGTGGGCTTCGAAAAAGGATCCCCAACTCGGCAGAAAAATAGGGCGCGCATGGGTAACCTAGGAGAAATAAAGGTTATCAATGCATGGAGCCGCGAAGTGGTCACAGAAGTGGAGGAGGTCACGGAGACTGTGGCTCATGAAAGCGAAGCAGGGGCACTAGACAGACGTCTGCTTAACCTGTCGAAGCGAAAGAAGCAGTAGGAAGAGCAGTTTGGGGGCCGCACGTGGGACAGTGGACAAAGAAAAAGAATCCCCAACTCGGCAAAGAGATAGGGCGCACAGGAGTAACCTAGGAGAAATAAAGGATATCAATGCATGGAGCCGCGAAGTGGTCACAGAAGTGGAGGAGGTCACAGAGACGGTGGGTATGAAAGCGAAGAGGGGCCACTTGACAGATATTTGCTTAACCTGTGGAAGTGAAAGAAGCAGTGGCAAGAGCAGCTTAGGGGCCGCACGTCGGACAGTGGGCTCCGAAAAAGGATCTCTAACTCGGCAGACAGATAGGGCGCACCGGAGTAACCTACGAGAAATAAAGGAAATCAATGCATGGAACCGCGAAGTGGTCACAGAAGTGGAGGAGGTCACCGAGACGGTGGCTGATGAAAGCGAAGCAGGGGCACTAGAAAGACGTCTGCTTAACCTGTGGAAGCAAAAGAAG
Source organism: Amblyomma americanum (assembly GCF_052857255.1). NCBI lineage: Eukaryota > Metazoa > Arthropoda > Arachnida > Ixodida > Ixodidae > Amblyomma > Amblyomma americanum. Next base: position 80,675,279 of record NC_135497.1, on the reverse strand, counting down.
CAGTGGGAAAAGCAGCTTAGGGGCCGCACGTGGGACTGTGGACAAAAAAAGGATCACTAACTCGGCAGAGAGATAGGGCGCACAGGAGTAACCTAGGAGAAATAAAGGAAATCAATGCATGAAGCCGTCAAGCGGTCACAGAAGTGAGGGGGTCACAGAGACGATGGCTCATGAAAACGAAGCAGGGGCACTAGACAGACGTCTGCTTAACCTGTGGAAGCGAAAGAAGCAGTGGGGAGAGCAGCGTTGGGGCCGCACGTGGGACAGTGGACAAAGAAAAAGGATCCCCAACTCGGCAGACAGATAGGGCGCACAGGAGTAACCTAGGGGAAATAAAGGATATCAATGCATGGAGCCGCGAAGTGGTCACAGAAGTGGGGGAGGTCACACAGACAGTGGCTCATGAAAGCGAACTAGGGCACTAGACAGACGTCTGCTTAACCTGTGGAGTAAAAAGAAGCAGTGAAAAGAGCATCTTAGGGGCCTCACGTGGGACAGTGGGCTTCGAAAAAGGATCCCTAACTCGTCAAAGAGGTAGGGCGCTCAGGTATAACCTAGGAGAAATAAAGGATATCAATGCATGGAGCCGCGAAGTGGTCACAGAAGTGGAGGAGGTCACGGAGACGGTGGCTCATGAAAGCGAAGCAGGGGCATTAGACAGACGTCTGCTTAACCTGTGGAAGCGAAAGAAGCAGTGAAAAGAGCATCTTAGGGGGCGCACGTGGGACAGTGGGCTTCAAAAAAGGATCCCTAACTCGGCAGAAAATTAGGGCGCTCATGGGTAACCTAGGAGAAATAAAGGATATCAATGCATGGAGCCGCGAAGTGGTCACAGAAGTGGAGGAGGTCACGGAGACGGTGGCTCATGAAAGCGAAGCAGGGGCACTAGCCAGACGTCTGCTTAACCTGTGGAAGCGAAAGAAGCTGTAGGAAGAGCAGTTTGGGGGCCGCACGTGGGACAGTGGACAAAGAAAAAGGATCCCCAACTCGGCAAAGAGATAAGGCGCACAGGAGTAACCTAGGAGAAATGAAGGATATCAATGCATGGATTCGCGAAGTGGTCACAGAAGTGGAGGAGGTCACAGAGACGGTGGCTCATGAAAGCGAAGCAGGGGCACTAGACAGACGTCTGCTTAACCTGTGGAGGCGAAAGAAGCAGTGAAAAGAGCACCTTAGGGGTCGCACGTGGGACAGTGGGCTTCCAAAAAGGATCCCTAACTCGGCAAAGAGGTAGGGCGATGATGTATAACCTAGGAGAAGTAAAGGATATCAATGCATGGAGCCGCGAAGTGGTCACAGAAGTGGAGGAGTTCACGGAGACGGTGGCTCGAGAAAGCGAAGCAGGGGCATTAGACAGAAGTCTGCTTAACCTCTGGAAGCGAAAGAAGCAGTGGGAAGAGCAGCTTACGGGCCGCACGTCGGACAGTGGGCTTCGAAAAGGATCCCTAACTCGGCAGACAGATAGGGCGCACAGGAGTAACCTAGGAGAAATAAAGGATATCAATGCATAGAGCCGCGAAGCGGTCACAGAAGTGGAGGAGGTCACTGAGATGGTGGCTCATGAAAGCGAAGCAGGGGCACTAGACAGATATCTGCTTAACCTGTGGAAGCGAAAGAAGCAGTGGGAAGAGCAGCTTGGGGGCCGCACGTCGGACAGTGGGCTTCGAAAAAGGATCCCTAACTCGGCAGACAGATAGGGCGCACAGGAATAACCTAGGAGAAATAAAGGATATCAATGCATGAAGCCGCGAAGTGGTCACAGAAGTGGGGGAGGTCACATAGACGGTGGCTCATGAAAGCGAAGCAGGGCACTAGACAGACGTCCGCTTAACCTGTGGAGTAAAAAGAAGCAGTGAAAAGAGCATCTTAGGGGCCGCACGTGGGACAGTGGGCTTCGAAAAAGGATCCCTAACTCGTCAAAGAGGTAGGGCGCTCAGGTATGACCTAGGAGAAATAAAGGATATCAATGCATTGAGCCGCGAAGTGGTCACAGAAGTGGAGGAGGTCACGGAGACGGTGGCTCATAAAAGCGAAGCAGGGGCATTAGACAGACGTCTGCTTAACCTGTGGAAGCGAAAGAAGCAGTGAAAAGAGCATCTTAGGGGGGCGCACGTGGGACAGTGGGCTTCGAAAAAGGATCCCCAACTCGGCAGAAAAATAGGGCGCTCATGGGTAACCTAGGAGAAATAAAGGTTATCAATGCATGGAGCCGCGAAGTGGTCACAGAAGTGGAGGAGGTCACGGAGACGGTGGCTCATGAAAGCGAAGCAGGGGCACTAGACAGACGTCTGCTTAACCTGTGGAGGCGAAAGAAGCAGTAGGAAGAGCAGTTTGGGGGCCGCACGTGGGCAGTGGACAAAGAAAAGGATCCCCAACTCGGCAAAGAGATAGGGCGCACAGGAGTAACCTAGGAGAAATAAAGGATATCAATGCATGGATTCGCGAAGTGCTCACAGAAGTGGAGGAGGTCACAGAGACGGTGGCTCATGAAAACGAAGCAGGGGCACTAGACAGACGTCTGCTTAACCTGTGGAGGCGAAAGAAGCAGTGAAAAGAGCATCTTAGGGGCCGCACGTGGGACAGTGGGCTTCCAAAAAGGATCCCTAACTCGGCAAAGAGGTAGGGCGTTGAGGTATAACCTAGGAGAAACAAAGGATATCAATGCATGGAGCCGCGAAGTGGTCACAGAAGTGGAGGAGTTCACGGAGACGGTGGCTCGAGAAAGCGAAGCAGGGGCATTAGACAGAAGTCTGCTTAACCTCTGGAAGCGAAAGAAGCAGTGGGAAGAGCAGCTTACGGGCCGCACGTCGGACAGTGGGCTTCGAAAAGGATCCCTAACTCGGCAGACAGATAGGGCGCACAGGAGTAACCTAGGAGAAATAAAGGATATCAATGCATAGAGCCGCGAAGCGGTCACAGAAGTGGAGGAGGTCACTGAGATGGTGGCTCATGAAAGCGAAGCAGGGGCACTAGACAGATATCTGCTTAACCTGTGGAAGCGAAAGAAGCAGTGGGAAGAGCAGCTTGGGGGCCGCACGTGGGACAGCGAGCTCCGAAAAAGGATCCCAAACTCGGCGGACAGATAGGGCGCACAGGAGTAACCTAGGAGAAATAAAAGATATCAATGCATGGAGCCGCGAAGTGGTCACAGAAGTGGGGGAGGTCACATAGACGGTGGCTCATGAAAGCGAAGCAGGGCACTAGACAGACGTCCGCTTAACCTGTGGAGTAAAAAGAAGCAGTGAAAAGAGCATCTTAGGGGTCGCACGTGGGACAGTGGGCATCGAAAAAGGATCCCTAACTCGTCAAAGAGGTAGGGCGCTCAGGTATGACCTAGGAGAAATAAAGGATATCAATGCATTGAGCCGCGAAGTGGTCACAGAAGTGGAGGAGGTCACGGAGACGGTGGCTCATGAAAGCGAAGCAGGGGCATTAGACAGACGTCTGCTTAACCTGTGGAAGCGAAAGAAGCAGTGAAAAGAGCATCTTAGGGGGGCGCACGTGGGACAGTGGGCTTCGAAAAAGGATCCCCAATTCGGCAGAAAAATAGGGCGCTCATGGGTAACCTAGGAGAAATAAAGGTTATCAATGCATGGAGCCGCGAAGTGGTCACAGAAGTGGAGGAGGTCACGGAGACGGTGGCTCATGAAAGCGAAGCAGGGGCACTAGACAGACGTCTGCTTAACCTGTGGAAGCGGAAGAAGCAGTGGGGAGAGCAGCTTGGGGCCGCACGTGGGACAGTGGACCAAGAAAAAGGATCCCCAACTCGGCAGAGAGATAGGGCGCGAAGGAGTAACCTAGGAGAAAAATGATATCAATGCATGGAGCCGCGAAGCGGTCGAAGAAGTGGAGGAGGTCACTGAGATGGTGGCTCATGAAAGCGAAGCAAGGGCACTAGACAGATATCTGCTTAACCTGTGGAAGCGAAAGAAGCAGTGGGAAGAGCAGCTTGGGGGCCGCACGTGGGACAGTGAGCTCCGAAGAAGGATCCCAAACTCGGCAGACAGATAGGGCGCACAGGAGTAACCAAGGACAAATAAAAGATATCAATGCATGGAGCCGCGAAGTGGTCACAGAAGTGGAGGAGGTCACAGAGACGGTGGCTCATGAAAGCGAAGCAGGGGCACTAGACAGACGTCTGCTTAACCTGTGGAAGCGAAAGAAGCAGTGGGAAGAGCAGCTTACGGGCCGCACGTCGGACAGCGGGCTTCGAAAAAGGATCCCTAACTCGGCAGACAGATAGGGCGCACCGGAGTAACCTAGGAGAAATAAAGGATATCAATGCATGAAGCCGCGAAGTGGTCACAGAAGTGGGGAGGTCACTGAGACGGTGGCTCATGAAAGCGAAGCAGGGCACTAGACAGACGTCTGATTAACCTGTGGAGTAAAAAGAAGCAGTGAAAAGAGCATCTTAGGGGCCGCACGTGGGACAGTGGGCTTCGAAAAAGGATCCCTAACTCGTCAAAGACTTAGGGCGCTCAGGTATAACCTAGGAGAAATAAACGATATCAATGCATGGAGCCGCGAAGTGGTCACAGAAGTGGAGGAGGTCACGGAGACGGTGGCTCATGAAAGCGAAGCAGGGGCACTAGACAGACGTCTGCTTAACCTGTGGAGGCGAAAGAAGCAGTAGGAAGAGCAGTTTGGGGGCCGCACGTGGGCAGTGGACAAAGAAAAGGATCCCCAACTCGGCAAAGAGATAGGGCGCACAGGAGTAACCTAGGAGAAATAAAGGATATCAATGCATGGATTCGCGAAGTGCTCACAGAAGTGGAGGAGGTCACAGAGACGGTGGCTCATGAAAACGAAGCAGGGGCACTAGACAGACGTCTGCTTAACCTGTGGAGGCGAAAGAAGCAGTGAAAAGAGCATCTTAGGGGCCGCACGTGGGACAGTGGGCTTCCAAAAAGGATCCCTAACTCGGCAAAGAGGTAGGGCGTTGAGGTATAACCTAGGAGATATAAAGGATATCAATGCATGGAGCCGCGAAGTGGTCACAGAAGTGGAGGAGTTCACGGAGACGGTGGCTCGAGAAAGCGAAGCAGGGGCATTAGACAGAAGTCTGCTTAACCTCTGGAAGCGAAAGAAGCAGTGGGAAGAGCAGCTTACGGGCCGCACGTCGGACAGTGGGCTTCGAAAAGGATCCCTAACTCGGCAGACAGATAGGGCGCACAGGAGTAACCTAGGAGAAATAAAGGATATCAATGCATAGAGCCGCGAAGCGGTCACAGAAGTGGAGGAGGTCACTGAGATGGTGGCTCATGAAAGCGAAGCAGGGGCACTAGACAGATATCTGCTTAACCTGTGGAAGCGAAAGAAGCAGAGGGAAGAGCAGCTTGGGGGCCGCACGTGGGACAGCGAGCTCCGAAAAAGGATCCCAAACTCGGCGGACAGATAGGGCGCACAGGAGTAACCTAGGAGAAATAAAAGATATCAATGCATGGAGCCGCGAAGTGGTCACAGAAGTGGGGGAGGTCACATAGACGGTGGCTCATGAAAGCGAAGCAGGGCACTAGACAGACGTCCGCTTAACCTGTGGAGTAAAAAGAAGCAGTGAAAAGAGCATCTTAGGGGTCGCACGTGGGAAAGTGGGCTTCGAAAAAGGATCCCTAACTCGTCAAAGTGGTAGGGCGCTCAGGTATGACCTAGGAGAAATAAAGGATATCAATGCATTGAGCCGCGAAGTGGTCACAGAAGTGGAGGAGGTCACGGAGACGGTGGCTCATGAAAGCGAAGCAGGGGCATTAGACAGACGTCTGCTTAACCTGTGGAAGCGAAAGAAGCAGTGAAAAGAGCATCTTAGGGGGGCGCACGTGGGACAGTGGGCTTCGAAAAAGGATCCCCAATTCGGCAGAAAAATAGGGCGCTCATGGGTAACCTAGGAGAATTAAAGGTTATCAATGCATGGAGCCGCGAAGTGGTCACAGAAGTGGAGGAGGTCACGGAGACGGTGGCTCATGAAAGCGAAGCAGGGGCACTAGACAGACGTCTGCTTAACCTGTGGAAGCGGAAGAAGCAGTGGGGAGAGCAGCTTGGGGCCGCACGTGGGACAGTGGACCAAGAAAAAGGATCCCCAACTCGGCAGAGAGATAGGGCGCGAAGGAGTAACCTAGGAGAAAAAGGATATCAATGCATGGAGCCGCGAAGCGGTCGAAGAAGTGGAGGAGGTCACTGAGATGGTGGCTCATGAAAGCGAAGCAAGGGCACTAGACAGATATCTGCTTAACCTGTGGAAGCGAAAGAAGCAGTGGGAAGAGCAGCTTGGGGGCCGCACGTGGGACAGTGAGCTCCGAAGAAGGATCCCAAACTCGGCAGACAGATAGGGCGCACAGGAGTAACCAAGGACAAATAAAAGATATCAATGCATGGAGCCGCGAAGTGGTCACAGAAGTGGAGGAGGTCACAGAGACGGTGGCTCATGAAAGCGAAGCAGGGGCACTAGACAGACGTCTGCTTAACCTGTGGAAGCGAAAGAAGCAGTGGGAAGAGCAGCTTACGGGCCGCACGTCGGACAGTGGGATTCGAAAAAGGATCCCTAACTCGTCAAAGAGGTAGGGCGCTCAGGTATAACCTAGGAGAAATAAAGGATATCAATGCATGGAGCCGCGAAGTGGTCACAGAGGTGGAGGAGGTCACGGAGACGGTGGCTCATGAAAGCGAAGCAGGGGCACTAGACAGACGTCTGCTTAACCTGTGGAAGCGAAAGAAGCAATGGGAAGAGCAGCTTAGGGCTGCACATCGGACACTGGGCTCCAAAAAAGGATCTCTAACTCGGCAGACAAATAGGGCGCCCAGGAGTAACCTAGGGGAATAAAGGATATCAATGCATGGAGCTGCGAAGTGGTCAGAGAAGTGGAGGAGGTCACAGAGACGATTGCTGATGAAAGCGAAGCAGGGGCACTAGACACACATTTGCTTAACCTGTGGAAGCGAAAGAAGAAGTGGGAAGAGCAGCTTACGGGCCGCACGTCGGACAGTGGGCTTCGAAAAAGGATCCCTAACTCGGCAGACAGATAGGGCGCACAGGAGTAACCTAGAAGAAATAAAGGATATCAATGCATGAAGCCGCGAATTGGTCACAGAAGTGGAGGACGTCTCAGAGACGGTTGCTGATGAAAGCGAAGCAGGGGCACTAGATAGACATCTGCTTAACCTGTGCAAGCGATAGAAGCAGTGGGAAGAGCAGCTTAGGGGCCGCACGTCGGACAGTCAGCTCCGAAAAAGGATCCCTAACTCGGCAGACAGATAGGGCGCACAGGAGTAACCTAGGAGAAATAAAGGATATCAATGCATGAAGCCGTCAAGTGGTCGCAGAACTGAGGAGGTCACAGAGACGGTGGCTCATGAAAGCGAAGCAGGGGCACTAGACAGACGTCTGCTTAACCTGTGGAAGCGGAAGAAGCAGTGGGGAGAGCAGCTTGGGGCCGCACGTGGGACAGTGGACCAAGAAAAAGGATCCCCAACTCGGCAGAGAGATAGGGCGCGAAGGAGTAACCTAGGAGAAAAAGGATATCAATGCATGGAGCCGCGAAGCGGTCGTAGAAGTGGAGGAGGTCACTGAGATGGTGGCTCATGAAAGCGAAGCAAGGGCACTAGACAGATATCTGCTTAACCTGTGGAAGCGAAAGAAGCAGTGGGAAGAGCAGCTTGGGGGCCGCACGTGGGACAGTGAGCTCCGAAGAAGGATCCCAAACTCGGCAGACAGATAGGGCGCACAGGAGTAACCAAGGACAAATAAAAGATATCAATGCATGGAGCCGCGAAGTGGTCACAGAAGTGGAGGAGGTCACAGAGACGGTGGCTCATGAAAGCGAAGCAGGGGCACTAGACAGACGTCTGCTTAACCTGTGGAAGCGAAAGAAGCAGTGGGAAGAGCAGCTTACGGGCCGCACGTCGGACAGCGGGCTTCGAAAAAGGATCCCTAACTCGGCAGACAGATAGGGCGCACCGGAGTAACCTAGGAGAAATAAAGGATATCAATGCATGAAGCCGCGAAGTGGTCACAGAAGTGGGGAGGTCACTGAGACGGTGGCTCATGAAAGCGAAGCAGGGCACTAGACAGACGTCTGATTAACCTGTGGAGTAAAAAGAAGCAGTGAAAAGAGCATCTTAGGGGCCGCACGTGGGACAGTGGGCTTCGAAAAAGGATCCCTAACTCGTCAAAGACTTAGGGCGCTCAGGTATAACCTAGGAGAAATAAAGGATATCAATGCATGGAGCCGCGAAGTGGTCACAGAAGTGGAGGAGGTCACGGAGACGGTGGCTCATGAAAGCGAAGCAGGGGCACTAGACAGACGTCTGCTTAACCTGTGGAGGCGAAAGAAGCAGTAGGAAGAGCAGTTTGGGGGCCGCACGTGGGCAGTGGACAAAGAAAAGGATCCCCAACTCGGCAAAGAGATAGGGCGCACAGGAGTAACCTAGGAGAAATAAAGGATATCAATGCATGGATTCGCGAAGTGCTCACAGAAGTGGAGGAGGTCACAGAGACGGTGGCTCATGAAAACGAAGCAGGGGCACTAGACAGACGTCTGCTTAACCTGTGGAGGCGAAAGAAGCAGTGAAAAGAGCATCTTAGGGGCCGCACGTGGGACAGTGGGCTTCCAAAAAGGATCCCTAACTCGGCAAAGAGGTAGGGCGTTGAGGTATAACCTAGGAGATATAAAGGATATCAATGCATGGAGCCGCGAAGTGGTCACAGAAGTGGAGGAGTTCACGGAGACGGTGGCTCGAGAAAGCGAAGCAGGGGCATTAGACAGAAGTCTGCTTAACCTCTGGAAGCGAAAGAAGCAGTGGGAAGAGCAGCTTACGGGCCGCACGTCGGACAGTGGGCTTCGAAAAGGATCCCTAACTCGGCAGACAGATAGGGCGCACAGGAGTAACCTAGGAGAAATAAAGGATATCAATGCATAGAGCCGCGAAGCGGTCACAGAAGTGGAGGAGGTCACTGAGATGGTGGCTCATGAAAGCGAAGCAGGGGCACTAGACAGATATCTGCTTAACCTGTGGAAGCGAAAGAAGCAGTGGGAAGAGCAGCTTGGGGGCCGCACGTGGGACAGCGAGCTCCGAAAAAGGATCCCAAACTCGGCGGACAGATAGGGCGCACAGGAGTAACCTAGGAGAAATAAAAGATATCAATGCATGGAGCCGCGAAGTGGTCACAGAAGTGGAGGAGGTCACAGAGACGGTGGCTCATGAAAGCGAAGCAGGGGCACTAGACAGACGTCTGCTTAACCTGTGGAAGCGAAAGAAGCAGTGGGAAGAGCAGCTTACGGGCCGCACGTCGGACAGTGGGCTTCGAAAAAGGATCCCTAACTCGGCAGACAGATAGGGCGCACAGGAGTAACCTAGGAGAAATAAAGGATATCAATGCATGAAGCCGCGAAGTGGTCACAGAAGTGGGGGAGGTCACATAGACGGTGGCTCATGAAAGCGAAGCAGGGCACTAGACAGACGTCCGCTTAACCTGTGGAGTAAAAAGAAGCAGTGGGAAGAGCAGCTTGGGGGCCGCATGTGGGACAGTGGGCTCCGAAAAAGGATCCCGAACTCGCAGAGAGATAGGGCGCACAGGAGTAACCTAGGCGAAATAAAGCATATCAATGCATAGAGCCGCGAAGTGGTCACAGAATTGGAGCAGGTCACAGAGACGGTGGGTATGAAAGCGAAGAGGGGCCACTTGTCAGATATTTGCTTAACCTGTGGAAGTGAAAGAAGCAGTGGCAAGAGCAGCTTAGGGGCCGCACGTCCGACAGTGTGCTTCGAAAAAGGATCCCTAACTCGTCAAAGAGGTAGGGCGCTCAGGTATAACCTAGGAGAAATAAAGGATATCAATGCATGGAGCCGTGTAGTGGTCACAGAAGTGGAGGAGGTCACGGAGACGGTGGCTCATGAAAGCGAAGCAGGGGCATTAGACAGACGTCTGCTTAACCTGTGGAAGCGAAAGAAGCAGTGAGAAGAGCAGCTTGGGGGCCGCACGTGGGACAGTGGACAAAGAAAAAGAATCCCCAACTCGGCAAAGAGATAGGGCGCACAGGAGTAACCTAGGAGAAATAAAGGATATCAATGCATGGAGCCGCGAAGTGGTCACAGAAGTGGAGGAGGTCACAGAGACGGTGGGTATGAAAGCGAAGAGGGGCCACTTGACAGATATTTGCTTAACCTGTGGAAGTGAAAGAAGCAGTGGCAAGAGCAGCTTAGGGGCCGGACGTCGGACAGTGGGCTCCGAAAAAGGATCCCTAACTCGGCAGACAGATAGGGCGCACAGGAGTAACCAACGAGAAATAAAGGATATCAATGCATGGAGCCGCGAAGTGGTCACAGAAGTGAAGGAGGTCACCGAGACGGTGGCTGATGAAAGCGAAGCAGGGGCACTAGACAGACGTCTGCTTAACCTGTGGAAGCAAAACAAGCAGTGGGAAAAGCAGCTTGGGGGCCGCACGTGGGACTGTGGACAAAAAAAGGATCCCTAACTCGGCAGAGTGATAGGGCGCACTGGAGTAACCTAGGAGAAATAAAGGAAATCAATGCATGAAGCCGTCAAGTGGTCACAGAAGTGAGGAGGTCACAGAGACGATGGCTCATGAAAGCGAAGCAGGGGCACTAGACAGACGTCTGCTTAACCTGTGGAAGCGAAAGAAGCAGTGGGAAAAGCAGCTTGGGGGCCGCACGTGTGACTGTGGACAAAAAAAGGATCCCTAACTCGGCAGAGAGATAGGGCGCACAGGAGTAACCTAGGAGAAATAAAGGATATCAATGCATGGAGCCTTGAAGTGGTCAGAAAAGTGGAGGAGGTCACAGAGACGGTGGCTGATGAAACCGAAGCACGGGCACTACACAGACATCTGCTTAACATGTGAAAGCGAAAGAAGCAGTGGGAAGAGCAGCTTGGGGGCCACACGTGGGACAGTGGGCTCCGAAAAAGGATCTCCTACTCGGCAGAGAGATAGGGCGCACAGGAGTAACCTAGACGAAATAAAGGATATCAATGCCTAGAGCCGCGAAGTGGTCACAGAAATGGAGGACGTCACAGAGACGGTTGCTGATGAAAGCGAAGCAGGGGCACTGGACAGACATCTGCTTCACCTATGGAAGCGAAAGAAGTGGGAAGAGCACCTTGGGGGCTGCACGTGGGACAGTGGGCTCCGAAAAAGGATCCACAACTCGGCAGAGAGATAGCGCGACAGGAGTAACCTAGGCGAATTAAAGGATATCAATGCCTAGAGCCGCAAAGTGGTCACAGAAGTGGAGGAGATCACAGAGACGGTGGCTGATGAAAGCGAAGCACGTGCACTAGACAGACGTCTGCTTAACCTGTCGAAGCTAACGAATCGGTGGGAAGAGCAGCTTAGGGGCCTCACGTATGACAGTGGGCTGCAAAAAGGTTCCCAACTCGGCAGAAAGATAGGGCCCACAGGTGTAACCTAGGAGAAATAAAGATATCAATGCATGGAGCCGCGAAGTAGTCACAGAAGTGGAGGAGGTCACAGAGACGGTGGCTCATGAAAGCGAAGCAGGGGCACTAGACAGACGTCTGCTTAACCTGTGGAAGCGAAAGAAGCAGTGGGAAGAGCAGCTTACGGGCCGCACGTCGGACAGTGGGATTCGAAAAAGGATCCCTAACTCGTCAAAGAGGTAGGGCGCTCAGGTATAACCTAGGAGAAATAAAGGATATCAATGCATGGAGCCGCGAAGTGGTCACAGAGGTGGAGGAGGTCACGGAGACGGTGGCTCATGAAAGCGAAGCAGGGGCACTAGACAGACGTCTGCTTAACCTGTGGAAGCGAAAGAAGCAATGGGAAGAGCAGCTTAGGGCTGCACATCGGACACTGGGCTCCAAAAAAGGATCTCTAACTCGGCAGACAAATAGGGCGCCCAGGAGTAACCTAGGGGAATAAAGGATATCAATGCATGGAGCTGCGAAGTGGTCAGAGAAGTGGAGGAGGTCACAGAGACGATTGCTGATGAAAGCGAAGCAGGGGCACTAGACACACATTTGCTTAACCTGTGGAAGCGAAAGAAGAAGAGGGAAGAGCAGCTTACGGGCCGCACGTCGGACAGTGGGCTTCGAAAAAGGATCCCTAACTCGGCAGACAGATAGGGCGCACAGGAGTAACCTAGAAGAAATAAAGGATATCAATGCATGAAGCCGCGAATTGGTCACAGAAGTGGAGGACGTCTCAGAGACGGTTGCTGATGAAAGCGAAGCAGGGGCACTAGATAGACATCTGCTTAACCTGTGCAAGCGATAGAAGCAGTGGGAAGAGCAGCTTATGGGCCGCACGTCGGACAGTCAGCTCCGAAAAAGGATCCCTAACTCGGCAGACAGATAGGGCGCACAGGAGTAACCTAGGAGAAATAAAGGATATCAATGCATGAAGCCGTCAAGTGGTCGCAGAACTGAGGAGGTCACAGAGACGGTGGCTCATGAAAGCGAAGCAGGGGCACTAGACAGACGTCTGCTTAACCTGTGGAAGCGGAAGAAGCAGTGGGGAGAGCAGCTTGGGGCCGCACGTGGGACAGTGGACAAAGAAAAAGGATCCCCAACTCGGCAGAGAGATAGGGCGCGAAGGAGTAACCTAGGAGAAAAAGGATATCAATGCATGGAGCCGCGAAGCGGTCGTAGAAGTGGAGGAGGTCACTGAGATGGTGGCTCATGAAAGCGAAGCAAGGGCACTAGACAGATATCTGCTTAACCTGTGGAAGCGAAAGAAGCAGTGGGAAGAGCAGCTTGGGGGCCGCACGTGGGACAGTGAGCTCCGAAAAAGGATCCCAAACTCGGCAGACAGATAGGGCGCACAGGAGTAACCAAGGAGAAATAAAAGATATCAATGCATGGAGCCGCGAAGTGGTCACAGAGACGGTGGCTCATGAAAGCGAAGCAGGGGCACTAGACAGACGACTGCTTACCCTGTGGAAGCGAAAGAAGCAGTGGGAAGAGCAGCTTACGGGCCGCACGTCGGACAGCGGGCTTCGAAAAAGGATCCCTAACTCGGCAGACAGATAGGGCGCACAGGAGTAACCTAGGAGAAATAAAGGATATCAATGCATGAAGCCGCGAAGTGGTCACAGAAGTGGGGAGGTCACTGAGACGGTGGCTCATGAAAGCGAAGCAGGGCACTAGACAGACGTCTGATTAACCTGTGGAGGCGAAAGAAGCAGTGAAAAGAGCATCTTAGGGGCCGCACGTGGGACAGTGGGCTTCCAAAAAGGATCCCTAACTCGGCAAAGAGGTAGGGCGTTGAGGTATAACCTAGGAGAAATAAAGGATATCAATGCATGGAGCCGCGAAGTGGTCACAGAAGTGGAGGAGTTCACGGAGACGGTGGCTCGAGAAAGCGAAGCAGGGGCATTAGACAGAAGTCTGCTTAACCTCTGGAAGCGAAAGAAGCAGTGGGAAGAGCAGCTTACGGGCCGCACGTCGGACAGTGGGCTTCGAAAAGGATCCCTAACTCGGCAGACAGATAGGGCGCACAGGAGTAACCTAGGAGAAATAAAGGATATCAATGCATAGAGCCGCGAAGCGGTCACAGAAGTGGAGGAGGTCACTGAGATGGTGGCTCATGAAAGCGAAGCAGGGGCACTAGACAGATATCTGCTTAACCTGTGGAAGCGAAAGAAGCAGTGGGAAGAGCAGCTTGGGGACCGCACGTGGAACAGTGAGCTCCGAAAAAGGATCCCAAACGCGGCAGACAGATAGGGCGCACAGGAGTAACCTAGGAGAAATAAAAGATATCAATGCATGGAGCCGCGAAGTGGTCACAGAAATGGAGGAGGTCACAGAGACGGTGGCTCATGAAAGCGAAGCAGGGGCACTAGACAGACGTCTGCTTAACCTGTGGAAGCGAAAGAGGCAGTGCGAAGAGCAGCTTACGGGCCGCACGTCGGAGATTAGGCTTCGAAAAAGGATCCCCAACTCGGCAGAGAGATAGGGCTCACAGGAGTAGCCTAGGCGAAATAAAGGATATCAATGCATGGAGCCGCGAAGTGGTCACAGAAGTGGAGGAGGTCACCGAGACGGTGGCTCATGAAAGCGAAGCAGGGGCATTAGACAGACGTCTGCTTAACCTGTGGAAGCGAAAGAAGCAGTGAAAAGAGCATCTTAGGGGGGCGCACGTGGGACAGTGGGCTTCGAAAAAGGATCCCCAACTCGGCAGAAAAATAGGGCGCGCATGGGTAACCTAGGAGAAATAAAGGTTATCAATGCATGGAGCCGCGAAGTGGTCACAGAAGTGGAGGAGGTCGCGGAGACGGTGGCTCATGAAAGCGAAGCAGGGGCACTAGACAGACGTCTGCTTAACCTGTCGAAGCGAAAGAAGCAGTAGGAAGAGCAGTTTGGGGGCCGCACGTGGGACAGTGGACAAAGAAAAAGAATCCCCAACTCGGCAAAGAGATAGGGCGCACAGGAGTAACCTAGGAGAAATAAAGGATATCAATGCATGGAGCCGCGAAGTGGTCACAGAAGTGGAGGAGGTCACAGAGACGGTGGGTATGAAAGCGAAGAGGGGCCACTTGACAGATATTTGCTTAACCTGTGGAAGTGAAAGAAGCAGTGGCAAGAGCAGCTTAGGGGCCGCACCTCGGACAGTGGGCTCCGAAAAAGGATCTCTAACTCGGCAGACAGATAGGGCGCACAGGAGTAACCTACGAGAAATAAAGGATATCAATGCATGGAGCCGCGAAGTGGTCACAGAAGTGGAGGAGGTCACCGAGACGGTGGCTGATGAAAGCGAAGCAGGGGCACTAGAAAGACGTCTGCTTAACCTGTGGAAGCAAAAGAAGCAGTGGGAAAAGCAGCTTAGGGGCCGCACGTGGGACTGTGGACAAAAAAAGGATCACTAACTCGGCAGAGAGATAGGGCGCACAGGAGTAACCTAGGAGAAATAAAGGAAATCAATGCATGAAGCCGTCAAGTGGTCACAGAAGTGAGGGGGTCACAGAGACGATGGCTCATGAAAACGAAGCAGGGGCACTAGACAGACGTCTGCTTAACCTGTGGAAGCGAAAGAAGCAGTGGGGAGAGCAGCGTTGGGGCCGCACGTGGGACAGTGGACAAAGAAAAAGGATCCCCAACTCGGCAGACAGATAGGGCGCACAGGAGTAACCTAGGAGAAATAAAGGATATCAATGCATGGAGCCGCGAAGTGGTCACAGAAGTGGGGGAGGTCACACAGACAGTGGCTCATGAAAGCGAACTAGGGCACTAGACAGACGTCTGCTTAACCTGTGGAGTAAAAAGAAGCAGTGAAAAGAGCATCTTAGGGGCCTCACGTGGGACAGTGGGCTTCGAAAAAGGATCCCTAACTCGTCAAAGAGGTAGGGCGCTCAGGTATAACCTAGGAGAAATAAAGGATATCAATGCATGGAGCCGCGAAGTGGTCACAGAAGTGGAGGAGGTCACGGAGACGGTGGCTCATGAAAGCGAAGCAGGGGCATTAGACAGACGTCTGCTTAACCTGTGGAAGCGAAAGAAGCAGTGAAAAGAGCATCTTAGGGGGCGCACGTGGGACAGTGGGCTTCAAAAAAGGATCCCTAACTCGGCAGAAAATTAGGGCGCTCATGGGTAACCTAGGAGAAATAAAGGATATCAATGCATGGAGCCGCGAAGTGGTCACAGAAGTGGAGGAGGTCACGGAGACGGTGGCTCATGAAAGCGAAGCAGGGGCACTAGCCAGACGTCTGCTTAACCTGTGGAAGCGAAAGAAGCTGTAGGAAGAGCAGTTTGGGGGCCGCACGTGGGACAGTGGACAAAGAAAAAGGATCCCCAACTCGGCAAAGAGATAAGGCGCACAGGAGTAACCTAGGAGAAATGAAGGATATCAATGCATGGATTCGCGAAGTGGTCACAGAAGTGGAGGAGGTCACAGAGACGGTGGCTCATGAAAGCGAAGCAGGGGCACTAGACAGACGTCTGCTTAACCTGTGGAGGCGAAAGAAGCAGTGAAAAGAGCACCTTAGGGGCCGCACGTGGGACAGTGGGCTTCCAAAAAGGATCCCTAACTCGGCAAAGAGGTAGGGCGATGATGTATAACCTAGGAGAAGTAAAGGATATCAATGCATGGAGCCGCGAAGTGGTCACAGAAGTGGAGGAGTTCACGGAGACGGTGGCTCATGAAAGCGAAGCAGGGGCATTAGACAGAAGTCTGCTTAACCTCTGGAAGCGAAAGAAGCAGTGGGAAGAGCAGCTTGGGGGCCGCATGTGGGACAGTGGGCTCCGAAAAAGGATCCCGAACTCGGCAGAGAGATAGGGCGCACAGGAGTAACCTAGGCGAAATAAAGCATATCAATGCATAGAGCCGCGAAGTGGTCACAGAATTGGAGCAGGTCACAGAGACGGTGAGTATGAAAGCGAAGAGGGGCCACTTGACAGATATTTGCTTAACCTGTGGAAGTGAAAGAAGCAGTGGCAAGAGCAGCTTAGGGGCCGCACGTCCGACAGTGGGCTTCGAAAAAGGATCCCTAACTCGTCAAAGAGGTAGGGCGCTCAGGTATAACCTAGGAGAAATAAAGGATATCAATGCATAGAGCCGTGTAGTGGTCACAGAAGTGGAGGAGGTCACGGAGACGGTGGCTCATGAAAGCAAAGCAGGGGCATTAGACAGACGTCTGCTTAACCTGTGGAAGCGAAAGAAGCAGTGGGAAGAGCAGCTTGGGGGCCGCACGTGGGACAGTGGACAAAGTAAAAGAATCCCCAACTCGGCAAAGAGATAGGGCGCACAGGAGTAACCTAGGAGAAATAAAGGATATCAATGCATGGAGCCGCGAAGTGGTCACAGAAGTGGAGGAGGTCACAGAGACGGTAGGTATGAAAGCGAAGAGGGGCCACTTGACAGATATTTGCTTAACCTGTGGAAGTGAAAGAAGCAGTGGCAAGAGCAGCTTAGGGGCCGGACGTCGGACAGTGGGCTCCGAAAAAGGATCCCAAACTCGGCAGACAGATAGGGCGCACAGGAGTAACCAAGGAGAAATAAAAGATATCAATGCATGGAGCCGCGAAGTGGTCACAGAAGTGGAGGAGGTCACAGAGACGGTGGCTCATGAAAGCGAAGCAGGGGCACTAGACAGACGTCTGCTTAACCTGTGGAAGCGAAAGAAGCAGTGGGAAGAGCAGCTTACGGGCCGCACGTCGGACAGTGGGCTTCTAAAAAGGATCCCTAACTCGGCAGACAGATAGGGTGCACAGGAGTAACCTAGGAGAAATAAAGGATATCAATGCATGAAGCCGCGAAGTGGTCACAGAAGTGGGGGAGGTCACTGAGACGGTGGCTCATGAAAGCGAAGCAGGGCACTAGACAGACGTCTGATTAACCTGTGGAGTAAAAAGAAGCAGTGAAAAGAGCATCTTAGGGGCCGCACGTGGGACAGTGGGCTTCCAAAAAGGATCCCTAACTCGGCAAAGAGGTAGGGCGATGATGTAAAACCTAGGAGAAGTAAAGGATATCAATGCATGGAGCCGTGAAGTGGTCACAGAAGTGGAGGAGTTCACGGAGACGGTGGCTCATGAAAGCGAAGCAGGGGCATTAGACAGAAGTCTGCTTAACCTGTGGAAGCGAAAGAAGCAGTGGGAAGAGCAGCTTGGGGGCCGCACGTGGGACAGCGAGCTCCGAAAAAGGATCCCAAACTCGGCAGACAGATAGGGCGCACAGGAGTAACCTAGGAGAAATAAAAGATATCAATGCATGGAGCCGCGAAGTGGTCACAGAAGTGGAGGAGGTCACAGAGACGGTGGCTCATGAAAGCGAAGCAGGGGCACTAGACAGACGTCTGCTTAACCTGTGGAAGCGAAAGAAGCAGTGGGAAGAGCAGCTTACGGGCCGCACGTCGGACAGTGGGCTTCGAAAAAGGATCCCTAACTCGGCAGACAGATAGGGCGCACAGGAGTAACCTAGGAGAAATAAAGGATATCAATGCATGAAGCCGCGAAGTGGTCACAGAAGTGGGGGAGGTCACATAGACGGTGGCTCATGAAAGCGAAGCAGGGCACTAGACAGACGTCTGATTAACCTGTGGAGTAAAAAGAAGCAGTGAAAAGAGCATCTTAGGGGCCGCACGTGGGACAGTGGGCTTCCAAAAAGGATCCCTAACTCGGCAAAGAGGTAGGGCGATGATGTAAAACCTAGGAGAAGTAAAGGATATCAATGCATGGAGCCGTGAAGTGGTCACAGAAGTGGAGGAGTTCACGGAGACGGTGGCTCATGAAAGCGAAGCAGGGGCATTAGACAGAAGTCTGCTTAACCTGTGGAAGCGAAAGAAGCAGTGGGAAGAGCAGCTTGGGGGCCGCACGTTTGACAGCGAGCTCCGAAAAAGGATCCCAAACTCGGCAGACAGATAGGGCGCACATTAGTAACCTAGGAGAAATAAAAGATATCAATGCATGGAGCCGCGAAGTGGTCACAGAAGTGGAGGAGGTCACAGAGACGGTGGCTCATGAAAGCGAAGCAGGGGCACTAGACAGACGTCTGCTTAACCTGTGGAAGCGAAAGAAGCAGTGGGAAGAGCAGCTTACGGGCCGCACGTCGGACAGTGGGCTTCGAAAAAGGATCCCTAACTCGGCAAAGAGATAGGGCGCACAGGAGTAACCTAGGAGAAATAAAGGATATCAATGCATGGATTCGCGAAGTGCTCACAGAAGTGGAGGAGGTCACAGAGACGGTGGCTCATGAAAACGAAGCAGGGGCACTAGACAGACGTCTGCTTAACCTGTGGAGGCGAAAGAAGCAGTGAAAAGAGCATCTTAGGGGCCGCACGTGGGACAGTGGGCTTCCAAAAAGGATCCCTAACTCGGCAAAGAGGTAGGGCGTTGAGGTATAACCTAGGAGATATAAAGGATATCAATGCATGGAGCCGCGAAGTGGTCACAGAAGTGGAGGAGTTCACGGAGACGGTGGCTCGAGAAAGCGAAGCAGGGGCATTAGACAGAAGTCTGCTTAACCTCTGGAAGCGAAAGAAGCAGTGGGAAGAGCAGCTTACGGGCCGCACGTCGGACAGTGGGCTTCGAAAAGGATCCCTAACTCGGCAGACAGATAGGGCGCACAGGAGTAACCTAGGAGAAATAAAGGATATCAATGCATAGAGCCGCGAAGCGGTCACAGAAGTGGAGGAGGTCACTGAGATGGTGGCTCATGAAAGCGAAGCAGGGGCACTAGACAGATATCTGCTTAACCTGTGGAAGCGAAAGAAGCAGTGGGAAGAGCAGCTTGGGGGCCGCACGTGGGACAGCGAGCTCCGAAAAAGGATCCCAAACTCGGCGGACAGATAGGGCGCACAGGAGTAACCTAGGAGAAATAAAAGATATCAATGCATGGAGCCGCGAAGTGGTCACAGAAGTGGAGGAGGTCACAGAGACGGTGGCTCATGAAAGCGAAGCAGGGGCACTAGACAGACGTCTGCTTAACCTGTGGAAGCGAAAGAAGCAGTGGGAAGAGCAGCTTACGGGCCGCACGTCGGACAGTGGGCTTCGAAAAAGGATCCCTAACTCGGCAGACAGATAGGGCGCACAGGAGTAACCTAGGAGAAATAAAGGATATCAATGCATGAAGCCGCGAAGTGGTCACAGAAGTGGGGGAGGTCACATAGACGGTGGCTCATGAAAGCGAAGCAGGGCACTAGACAGACGTCCGCTTAACCTGTGGAGTAAAAAGAAGCAGTGGGAAGAGCAGCTTGGGGGCCGCATGTGGGACAGTGGGCTCCGAAAAAGGATCCCGAACTCGCAGAGAGATAGGGCGCACAGGAGTAACCTAGGCGAAATAAAGCATATCAATGCATAGAGCCGCGAAGTGGTCACAGAATTGGAGCAGGTCACAGAGACGGTGGGTATGAAAGCGAAGAGGGGCCACTTGTCAGATATTTGCTTAACCTGTGGAAGTGAAAGAAGCAGTGGCAAGAGCAGCTTAGGGGCCGCACGTCCGACAGTGTGCTTCGAAAAAGGATCCCTAACTCGTCAAAGAGGTAGGGCGCTCAGGTATAACCTAGGAGAAATAAAGGATATCAATGCATGGAGCCGTGTAGTGGTCACAGAAGTGGAGGAGGTCACGGAGACGGTGGCTAATGAAAGCGAAGCAGGGGCATTAGACAGACGTCTGCTTAACCTGTGGAAGCGAAAGAAGCAGTGAGAAGAGCAGCTTGGGGGCCGCACGTGGGACAGTGGACAAAGAAAAAGAATCCCCAACTCGGCAAAGAGATAGGGCGCACAGGAGTAACCTAGGAGAAATAAAGGATATCAATGCATGGAGCCGCGAAGTGGTCACAGAAGTGGAGGAGGTCACAGAGACGGTGGGTATGAAAGCGAAGAGGGGCCACTTGACAGATATTTGCTTAACCTGTGGAAGTGAAAGAAGCAGTGGCAAGAGCAGCTTAGGGGCCGGACGTCGGACAGTGGGCTCCGAAAAAGGATCCCTAACTCGGCAGACAGATAGGGCGCACAGGAGTAACCAACGAGAAATAAAGGATATCAATGCATGGAGCCGCGAAGTGGTCACAGAAGTGAAGGAGGTCACCGAGACGGTGGCTGATGAAAGCGAAGCAGGGGCACTAGACAGACGTCTGCTTAACCTGTGGAAGCAAAACAAGCAGTGGGAAAAGCAGCTTGGGGGCCGCACGTGGGACTGTGGACAAAAAAAGGATCCCTAACTCGGCAGAGTGATAGGGCGCACTGGAGTAACCTAGGAGAAATAAAGGAAATCAATGCATGAAGCCGTCAAGTGGTCACAGAAGTGAGGAGGTCACAGAGACGATGGCTCATGAAAGCGAAGCAGGGGCACTAGACAGACGTCTGCTTAACCTGTGGAAGCGAAAGAAGCAGTGGGAAAAGCAGCTTGGGGGCCGCACGTGTGACTGTGGACAAAAAAAGGATCCCTAACTCGGCAGAGAGATAGGGCGCACAGGAGTAACCTAGGAGAAATAAAGGATATCAATGCATGGAGCCTTGAAGTGGTCAGAAAAGTGGAGGAGGTCACAGAGACGGTGGCTGATGAAACCGAAGCACGGGCACTACACAGACATCTGCTTAACATGTGAAAGCGAAAGAAGCAGTGGGAAGAGCAGCTTGGGGGCCACACGTGGGACAGTGGGCTCCGAAAAAGGATCTCCTACTCGGCAGAGAGATAGGGCGCACAGGAGTAACCTAGACGAAATAAAGGATATCAATGCCTAGAGCCGCGAAGTGGTCACAGAAATGGAGGACGTCACAGAGACGGTTGCTGATGAAAGCGAAGCAGGGGCACTGGACAGACATCTGCTTCACCTATGGAAGCGAAAGAAGTGGGAAGAGCACCTTGGGGGCTGCACGTGGGACAGTGGGCTCCGAAAAAGGATCCACAACTCGGCAGAGAGATAGCGCGACAGGAGTAACCTAGGCGAATTAAAGGATATCAATGCCTAGAGCCGCAAAGTGGTCACAGAAGTGGAGGAGATCACAGAGACGGTGGCTGATGAAAGCGAAGCACGTGCACTAGACAGACGTCTGCTTAACCTGTCGAAGCTAACGAATCGGTGGGAAGAGCAGCTTAGGGGCCTCACGTATGACAGTGGGCTGCAAAAAGGTTCCCAACTCGGCAGAAAGATAGGGCCCACAGGTGTAACCTAGGAGAAATAAAGATATCAATGCATGGAGCCGCGAAGTAGTCACAGAAGTGGAGGAGGTCACAGAGACGGTGGCTCATGAAAGCGAAGCAGGGGCACTAGACAGACGTCTGCTTAACCTGTGGAAGCGAAAGAAGCAGTGGGAAGAGCAGCTTACGGGCCGCACGTCGGACAGTGGGATTCGAAAAAGGATCCCTAACTCGTCAAAGAGGTAGGGCGCTCAGGTATAACCTAGGAGAAATAAAGGATATCAATGCATGGAGCTGCGAAGTGGTCAGAGAAGTGGAGGAGGTCACAGAGACGATTGCTGATGAAAGCGAAGCAGGGGCACTAGACACACATTTGCTTAACCTGTGGAAGCGAAAGAAGAAGAGGGAAGAGCAGCTTACGGGCCGCACGTCGGACAGTGGGCTTCGAAAAAGGATCCCTAACTCGGCAGACAGATAGGGCGCACAGGAGTAACCTAGAAGAAATAAAGGATATCAATGCATGAAGCCGCGAATTGGTCACAGAAGTGGAGGACGTCTCAGAGACGGTTGCTGATGAAAGCGAAGCAGGGGCACTAGATAGACATCTGCTTAACCTGTGCAAGCGATAGAAGCAGTGGGAAGAGCAGCTTAGGGGCCGCACGTCGGACAGTCAGCTCCGAAAAAGGATCCCTAACTCGGCAGACAGATAGGGCGCACAGGAGTAACCTAGGAGAAATAAAGGATATCAATGCATGAAGCCGTCAAGTGGTCGCCGAACTGAGGAGGTCACAGAGACGGTGGCTCATGAAAGCGAAGCAGGGGCACTAGACAGACGTCTGCTTAACCTGTGGAAGCGGAAGAAGCAGTGGGGAGAGCAGCTTGGGGCCGCACGTGGGACAGTGGACAAAGAAAAAGGATCCCCAACTCGGCAGAGAGATAGGGCGCGAAGGAGTAACCTAGGAGAAAAAGGATATCAATGCATGGAGCCGCGAAGCGGTCGTAGAAGTGGAGGAGGTCACTGAGATGGTGGCTCATGAAAGCGAAGCAAGGGCACTAGACAGATATCTGCTTAACCTGTGGAAGCGAAAGAAGCAGTGGGAAGAGCAGCTTGGGGGCCGCACGTGGGACAGTGAGCTCCGAAAAAGGATCCCAAACTCGGCAGACAGATAGGGCGCACAGGAGTAACCAAGGAGAAATAAAAGATATCAATGCATGGAGCCGCGAAGTGGTCACAGACGTGGAGGAGGTCACAGAGACGGTGGCTCATGAAAGCGAAGCAGGGGCACTAGACAGACGACTGCTTACCCTGTGGAAGCGAAAGAAGCAGTGGGAAGAGCAGCTTACGGGCCGCACGTCGGACAGCGGGCTTCGAAAAAGGATCCCTAACTCGGCAGACAGATAGGGCGCACAGGAGTAACCTAGGAGAAATAAAGGATATCAATGCATGAAGCCGCGAAGTGGTCACAGAAGTGGGGAGGTCACTGAGACGGTGGCTCATGAAAGCGAAGCAGGGCACTAGACAGACGTCTGATTAACCTGTGGAGTAAAAAGAAGCAGTGAAAAGAGCATCTTAGGGGCCGCACGTGGGACAGTGGGCTTCGAAGAAGGATCCCTAACTCGTCAAAGACTTAGGGCGCTCAGGTATAACCTAGGAGAAATAAAGGATATCAATGCATGGAGCCGCGAAGTGGTCACAGAAGTGGAGGAGGTCACGGAGACGGTGGCTCATGAAAGCGAAGCAGGGGCACTAGACAGACGTCTGCTTAACCTGTGGAGGCGAAAGAAGCAGTAGGAAGAGCAGTTTGGGGGCCGCACTTGGGCAGTGGACAAAGAAAAGCATCCCCAACTCGGCAAAGAGATAGGGCGCACAGGAGTAACCTAGGGGAAATAACGGATATCAATGCATGGATTCGCGAAGTGCTCACAGAAGTGGAGGAGGTCACAGAGACGGTGGCTCATGAAAACGAAGCAGGGGCACTAGACAGACGTCTGCTTAACCTGTGGAGGCGAAAGAAGCAGTGAAAAGAGCATCTTAGGGGCCGCACGTGGGACAGTGGGCTTCCAAAAAGGATCCCTAACTCGGCAAAGAGGTAGGGCGTTGAGGTATAACCTAGGAGAAATAAAGGATATCAATGCATGGAGCCGCGAAGTGGTCACAGAAGTGGAGGAGTTCACGGAGACGGTGGCTCGAGAAAGCGAAGCAGGGGCATTAGACAGAAGTCTGCTTAACCTCTGGAAGCGAAAGAAGCAGTGGGAAGAGCAGCTTACGGGCCGCACGTCGGACAGTGGGCTTCGAAAAGGATCCCTAACTCGGCAGACAGATAGGGCGCACAGGAGTAACCTAGGAGAAATAAAGGATATCAATGCATAGAGCCGCGAAGCGGTCACAGAAGTGGAGGAGGTCACTGAGATGGTGGCTCATGAAAGCGAAGCAGGGGCACTAGACAGATATCTGCTTAACCTGTGGAAGCGAAAGAAGCAGTGGGAAGAGCAGCTTGGGGACCGCACGTGGAACAGTGAGCTCCGAAAAAGGATCCCAAACGCGGCAGACAGATAGGGCGCACAGGAGTAACCTAGGAGAAATAAAAGATATCAATGCATGGAGCCGCGAAGTGGTCACAGAAATGGAGGAGGTCACAGAGACGGTGGCTCATGAAAGCGAAGCAGGGGCACTAGACAGACGTCTGCTTAACCTGTGGAAGCGAAAGAGGCAGTGCGAAGAGCAGCTTACGGGCCGCACGTCGGAGAGTAGGCTTCGAAAAAGGATCCCCAACTCGGCAGAGAGATAGGGCTCACAGGAGTAGCCTAGGCGAAATAAAGGATATCAATGCATGGAGCCGCGAAGTGGTCACAGAAGTGGAGGAGGTCACCGAGACGGTGGCTCATGAAAGCGAAGCAGGGGCATTAGACAGACGTCTGCTTAACCTGTGGAAGCGAAAGAAGCAGTGAAAAGAGCATCTTAGGGGGGCGCACGTGGGACAGTGGGCTTCGAAAAAGGATCCCCAACTCGGCAGAAAAATAGGGCGCGCATGGGTAACCTAGGAGAAATAAAGGTTATCAATGCATGGAGCCGCGAAGTGGTCACAGAAGTGGAGGAGGTCGCGGAGACGGTGGCTCATGAAAGCGAAGCAGGGGCACTAGACAGACGTCTGCTTAACCTGTCGAAGCGAAAGAAGCAGTAGGAAGAGCAGTTTGGGGGCCGCACGTGGGACAGTGGACAAAGAAAAAGAATCCCCAACTCGGCAAAGAGATAGGGCGCACAGGAGTAACCTAGGAGAAATAAAGGATATCAATGCATGGAGCCGCGAAGTGGTCACAGAAGTGGAGGAGGTCACAGAGACGGTGGGTATGAAAGCGAAGAGGGGCCACTTGACAGATATTTGCTTAACCTGTGGAAGTGAAAGAAGCAGTGGCAAGAGCAGCTTAGGGGCCGCACGTCGGACAGTGGGCTCCGAAAAAGGATCTCTAACTCGGCAGACAGATAGGGCGCACAGGAGTAACCTACGAGAAATAAAGGATATCAATGCATGGAGCCGCGAAGTGGTCACAGAAGTGGAGGAGGTCACCGAGACGGTGGCTGATGAAAGCGAAGCAGGGGCACTAGAAAGACGTCTGCTTAACCTGTGGAAGCAAAAGAAGCAGTGGGAAAAGCAGCTTAGGGGCCGCACGTGGGACTGTGGACAAAAAAAGGATCACTAACTCGGCAGAGAGATAGGGCGCACAGGAGTAACCTAGGAGAAATAAAGGAAATCAATGCATGAAGCCGTCAAGTGGTCACAGAAGTGAGGGGGTCACAGAGACGATGGCTCATGAAAACGAAGCAGGGGCACTAGACAGACGTCTGCTTAACCTGTGGAAGCGAAAGAAGCAGTGGGGAGAGCAGCGTTGGGGCCGCACGTGGGACAGTGGACAAAGAAAAAGGATCCCCAACTCGGCAGACAGATAGGGCGCACAGGAGTAACCTAGGAGAAATAAAGGATATCAATGCATGGAGCCGCGAAGTGGTCACAGAAGTGGGGGAGGTCACACAGACAGTGGCTCATGAAAGCGAACTAGGGCACTAGACAGACGTCTGCTTAACCTGTGGAGTAAAAAGAAGCAGTGAAAAGAGCATCTTAGGGGCCTCACGTGGGACAGTGGGCTTCGAAAAAGGATCCCTAACTCGTCAAAGAGGTAGGGCGCTCAGGTATAACCTAGGAGAAATAAAGGATATCAATGCATGGAGTCGCGAAGTGGTCACAGAAGTGGAGGAGGTCACGGAGACGGTGGCTCATGAAAGCGAAGCAGGGGCATTAGACAGACGTCTGCTTAACCTGTGGAAGTGAAAGAAGCAGTGGCAAGAGCAGCTTAGGGGCCGGACGTCGGACAGTGGGCTCCGAAAAAGGATCCCAAACTCGGCAGACAGATAGGGCGCACAGGAGTAACCAAGGAGAAATAAAAGATATCAATGCATGGAGCCGCGAAGTGGTCACAGAAGTGGAGGAGGTCACAGAGACGGTGGCTCATGAAAGCGAAGCAGGGGCACTAGACAGACGTCTGCTTAACCTGTGGAAGCGAAAGAAGCAGTGGGAAGAGCAGCTTACGGGCCGCACGTCGGACAGTGGGCTTCTAAAAAGGATCCCTAACTCGGCAGACAGATAGGGTGCACAGGAGTAACCTAGGAGAAATAAAGGATATCAATGCATGAAGCCGCGAAGTGGTCACAGAAGTGGGGGAGGTCACTGAGACGGTGGCTCATGAAAGCGAAGCAGGGCACTAGACAGACGTCTGATTAACCTGTGGAGTAAAAAGAAGCAGTGAAAAGAGCATCTTAGGGGCCGCACGTGGGACAGTGGGCTTCCAAAAAGGATCCCTAACTCGGCAAAGAGGTAGGGCGATGATGTAAAACCTAGGAGAAGTAAAGGATATCAATGCATGGAGCCGTGAAGTGGTCACAGAAGTGGAGGAGTTCACGGAGACGGTGGCTCATGAAAGCGAAGCAGGGGCATTAGACAGAAGTCTGCTTAACCTGTGGAAGCGAAAGAAGCAGTGGGAAGAGCAGCTTGGGGGCCGCACGTGGGACAGCGAGCTCCGAA
Source organism: Amblyomma americanum (assembly GCF_052857255.1). Classification (NCBI taxonomy): domain Eukaryota; kingdom Metazoa; phylum Arthropoda; class Arachnida; order Ixodida; family Ixodidae; genus Amblyomma; species Amblyomma americanum. Next base: position 80,648,662 of record NC_135497.1, on the reverse strand, counting down.
AAAGGATCCCAAACTCGGCAGACAGATAGGGCGCACAGGAGTAACCTAGGAGAAATAAAAGATATCAATGCATGGAGCCGCGAAGTGGTCACAGAAGTGGAGGAGGTCACAGAGACGGTGGCTCATGAAAGCGAAGCAGGGGCACTAGACAGACGTCTGCTTAACCTGTGGAAGCGAAAGAAGCAGTGGGAAGAGCAGCTTACGGGCCGCACGTCGGACAGTGGGCTTCGAAAAAGGATCCCTAACTCGGCAGACAGATAGGGCGCACAGGAGTAACCTAGGAGAAATAAAGGATATCAATGCATGAAGCCGCGAAGTGGTCACAGAAGTGGGGGAGGTCACATAGACGGTGGCTCATGAAAGCGAAGCAGGGCACTAGACAGACGTCTGATTAACCTGTGGAGTAAAAAGAAGCAGTGAAAAGAGCATCTTAGGGGCCGCACGTGGGACAGTGGGCTTCCAAAAAGGATCCCTAACTCGGCAAAG